>NC_041385.1:560016850-560124774 GCF_002162155.2 Triticum dicoccoides
ATATATCAGTTAGGCTTCAAGTGCGTACTTGTTAGTTAAACCTATGTATAAATTGTGACACTAAATACGACTAGTAAGTAGTATAGTAGCAGTACTAGTATACGTCGGTCAAATTATTCATCATGTCCACACATTGAATTGACGTGACAACATGCTGCACGTGAGGTGACACAAGAATCCCGGTGGCATGTTCGGGTATTCTGGACTTCAGATTTGGAGTACCACTTATCGTCGAAATCTTTCATCATTCACTTAAAACAGTCGATTGATCATACATTGAGTACCATATAACTAGAATTACCGATGCAAGTCGAAGAAGGATTGGCCGGTGCTGCCGGCTGGCGTCAAGTTCGATCCCACGGATCAGGAGCTGATCGAGCACCTTGAGGCCAAAGTGAGTGCTGACAGCGCGAGATTTCAGTCTCTCATCGATTTGTTCATACCAACCATCGACAGCGAGCACAACATATGCTACACACAACCTGAGAAACTTCCAGGTAAGACACCGATCGGCCGTCTACTTGCACAAACATATTCCTTTGTTTATAGCTCTATTTTTCTTTTTAGACGCAGACCTGGTGAAGCAATTACAATTTGACAGTTAATAAAAAGTGAAACAAGTGACTGCAACATGCCAAAGATGTTATGAAAATGCCAACTACGTACACTAAAACCTGTATTCCACAATACTGCAGGTATCACACTGAGTGGCCTAAGGAAGCAATTCTTCTAGCACAATTCCAGGGCATTCAAAAGGGGCACGTGGACGCGTCGGAAGATATAGTCGGAGTGCGGCATGCACGCTATGTGGCACAAGACTGGCAATACCTTGCCAGTGATGGTCAACGGCCGGCAGACGGGCAACAAAAAAGGTTCTGGTGCTACACACCAACAAGAACTTCGACCAGCAGAGGACCAACTAGGTGATGCACCAGTACCACCTCGGGGACCTGGAGCAAGAGAAGGAGCGGGAACTGGTCCTCTGCAAGATTTTCTACCATCGAACACTAGGGCCAGGAGTAAAAAGATTATAAGTTAGTTAGGTATTGGTGGTTGTACTACCTTGTCGTCCGCAAGTTGGTATTGTTGTTAACGATCTTTTGGTATGAACTTGCATTTGCTTCCAACCATGATGCCGAGGGTCGGCGTGGATATAAAGCTGAATCATTTGTTTCGAAACGAATTTTTAGGCACCTAATTTTTATTTGATGGGTAGCATAAGCACCCGCCGTTCGAATTCCCAGTTCTCCAATTTTTTCGAAACAAGTGCATGCACTTATTATCATGATAAAAAAACAATATCCGTGTTGCATCCCAGTTATCAGTCTGTACTTGCAGAATTCTCTCGTTTATTGAGCACGTATATTGTTTTTCAGGTCGAGCAAGTTTCAACTGGGCTGCAAACTGCCCAGGGTTGGTTTTGTTTTTAACAGGCCCAACCCATGACGACAACGGGGCACAAAGATCCAACAGGTATCTACTGGCCTCTGGCCCGCCAGCGTTAGTTATATTTTGTCTTACAACATCGGCAGTCAGTTTTTTTTACTAAATCAAACACACAGCCCAGTTCTATTTTCCTCTTGAAACGCATGTCCTACATCCGTTTTCTAATCTCTACCTATAGTTCTACTAGTTCATATACATGTATCATTATATTGAAAACACATGAAATTCCCTTTTCATATTTACATCCTTATTTTTGTTGTTTTTTCCCACCCATCGCTGATTTTTTTACCACTGGTTTTCCCTTAAACCAACTCAATTGTCCCACATTTTATTTGCTCACAAAAACAAAATGATTTTTGTGGCAAATCAATAAGTTCTTAAAAAATGTTTATCATTTCAGGATTACAACAGTTCGGACTCCACCAAAATATGCAAAATAAGGTTGAACTTTTTGACCGTGGTCCTAGGCAGAAAATGGGTTGTAATAAATTACTTAAGAATTAGCAAATGGGCTGCAAATTATAAAAAATAGCAAATGGGCTTTATGTTATATGCCACAGATTTGGAGGCTGACTTGTGGGCCTACCAAGTTCATGCATACACAAGGTTTCGCAAAAAAGAAACTTAGTCAACAATCCACTCTACTAGTGTCAGACCGTTAGATGTCAATCTAACGGCAATCATGCTTCTTCAGTCTTTAATCTTCCTGCCCCAGCCGCCCAAACCAGTGCCGTCGAAACCGCCTGCTCCCGCCTCCCATGGCCGGCAGTGCTGCCGGGCAGGCCTCACGGCGCCATCATACTTGCATCCCTGGCCTGTCTATCCCTCTACTCACCCACACCTCCTGTTATTTTCCGGCGACGGCAGCCAAACCAGTCAACCCTCGTACTCTCCACCGCGTGGGCAGCCACTGCCGTGTACTCCCCGGCTCTGTGTCGTTCCCTTCGTAGGCCTCGCCGTCCTCCACCGCCCTGGTGCTCTCGTCGCGGCGTGGTCAACGATGTACATCCAACGGCCGTAGTGCTTCTTCAACCTCTGGTCTTCTTGCCCCAGCCGCCCAAAGCTGAGCCGATCGTGCCACATGCTCCTGCCTCTTGTGGCCGGTTGTGCTGCCGCGGAGGCCTCACCGTCCCTATACTACTCCCACTGCTGGCCAGGCCATCCCTCCACTCAACCACTCCCCCTGTTATTCTGCAGCGATGGCAGCCTCACACCGCAGCCGAACCAGTGAACCCTTGTGCTCCTCTCCGCGTGGTCATCCACTGCCGCATCTTCCCCGGCTCCGCCTCGTCCCCTTCCTAGGCCTCGCCATGGTCGACCGCCATGGAGCTCTCGGCGCGGCGTGGTCAATGTGGTCAACGTCTGACTTCCATCGGAAGAGTACTGTACGTGGAGAGGCTGACAGTTGGGTCCATGGCAGCCACAAGGAAGTGCCTCCTTATTACGCGCAAAATAATTATTCCTCCACCTGACAGCAGGGACCCACCGGACGGGCCACCATTATTTCGCAGAAAAATTGTTTCCCCCTGACTGCTGGGACCCACCGGACGGGCCACCGTATTTCACGAAAAAAATGTTTGTCCCTGACTGCTGGGACCCACCGGATGGACCATCGTATTTCGTGAAAAAAAACGTTCCCCCTGCTGTCAGCTTGGACCCACCGGAAGTGCCTCCTTATTACGCACAGAAAAATGAATACTCCCCCTACTAGCTGGGACCCACCATGGTGGGAGGCTGACTTGTGGGCATACTAAGTTGACGGGGACGGAGGGCTTTGTCAACTTAGCCAATATGAACGATTCTAGCTCCAGTGACCGTACGATGTCCATCCAACGGCTGTCGTGCTTCTTCAATCTCTGCTCTTCCTGCTCCAGCCGCTCAAACAAGCGCCGGCGGGACTGCCTGCTCCCTCCTCCCCGCGGCCGGCTATGCTGCCGCGCAGCCCTCACCGCCCCACCGTACTCCCGTCGCTGGCCTAGCCATCCCTCTACTCACCCACACCTGCTATTATTCTCCGGCGACGGCAGACGAACCAGTAAACCCTTGTACAGTCATACTCCCCTCCACGTGGGAAACAACTGCCGAGTCTTCCCTGCCTCCGTGTCGTTCCCTTCCTAGGCCTCGCCATCATCCACTGCCATGGTGCTCTCGTGCGGCATGGTCAACGTGGTCAACAACCGACATGCATCTGAAGTGGATTGTACGTGGAGAGGCTGACAGCTGGGTCCACGGCCGCACGCAAGGAAATGCCTCCTTATTACGTGCAAAATAATGATTCCTCCACATGACATCGGGGACCAACCGAAAGGGCCTCTGTATTTCGCGAAAAAAATGTTACCGCTGCTGACAGCTCGGACCCACCAGCTATATCTTTGCAGGCAAGGAAGTGCATCCTTATTACGCACCAAAAAAATGAATACTCCCCCTGTTAGCTGGGACCCAGTATAGTGGCAAGCTGACTTGTGGGCCTACTAAGTTGACAGGGACGAAGGGCTTTGTCAACTTAGTCAATATGCATGATTCTAGCTCCAGTGACCGTACGATGTCCATCCAACGGCCATAGGGCTTCTTCAACCTCTAGTCTTCTTGCTCCAGCCGCCCAAACCAGCGCTGGCCGTGCCTCGTGCTCCTGCCTCCCGTGGCCGTATGTGATGCAGCGGAGGCGTCACCGCCCCCTACTACTCCCACCGCTGGCCAGGCCGTCCCTCTACACACCCACACCCCCTGTTATTCTGCGACGACAGCAGCCTCACACCGCAGCAAACCAGTGAACCCTTGTACTCCTCTACGCGTGGGCATCCAATGCCGCGTCTTCCCCGGCTCCGCGTCGTCCCCTTCCTAGGCCTCACCGTTGTTCATCACCCTGGTGCTCTCGGCGCGGCGTGGTTAACGTGGTCAAGGAACAGCTTCCATCAGACGTGGACTATACGTGGAGAGGCTGACAGCTGGGTCCATGGCCGCAGCAAGGAAGTGCCTCCTTATTACGTGCAAAATAATTATTCCTCCAGCTGTCTGCGGGGACCCACCGGACGGGCCACCGTATTTCGTGAAAAAAACGTTTCCCCCTGACTGCTGGGACCCACCAGCTACATCTTCGCACGCAAGGACGTGCGTCCAGGCAAAAAAAACGATTCGCCCCCCTGACTGCTGGGACCCACCAGCTACATCTTCGCACGCAAGGAAGTGCGTCCGAAAAAAAACGATTCGCCCCTCTGACTGCTGGGACCCACCAGCTACATTTTCGCACACAAGGAAGTGCCTGAGAGTCGGGACCCACCTGGTCGCGCGTACATACATACATACGGGTAGGGTCTCAAACGCCTACTCGCGCATACGTACATGGCTGGGTTGGAACGGAGAAATAGAGTCATCGTCGTGTTCATGGGGAGGCAACGGAATGTGTCGTGTTCATGGGGAGGCAATGGAATGCTCGTGTTCATCAGGAGGCAACGGAACGCGTGGGAGCCAACCGGCTTGGACGGAACTGGCGATGGAAACGAGGCATGGCGTACTGCGGAACGGAGGAAACGACCTTGTGTTCGACCGGCCACATTCGGAATGGGGTCCTGTTGATCGGGAGGGGTGTGGCGTACCGTAAAACGGAGGAAATGGACCTCCTACGGTCAAAATGGGGGTCCTATTGATCGGGAGGGGTGTGGCGTACCGCAAAACGGACGAAACGGAGCTCCTACGGTCGAAACGGGGGTCCTGTTGATTGGGAGGGGTCTGGCGTATGCAAAACGGATGAAACAGACTTGTGTTGGAGCGCTACGGTCGAAGCGGGGGTCCTGTTCATCGGGAGGCGTGTGGCGTACCGCAAAACAGGACTCCACGGGATACTGTTCATCTCCACCGTCGACCTCCTCCAGCCTCCACGGGCTACCGTCGACCTCCTCCAGCCTCCACGGGCTCCTGTTCATCCAGCCTCCACCACGCGCTACTCCATCGGCTACTGTTCAACCACCCCACCACCGTCTACTGTTCATCCAGCCCTCCACCATCTACTGTTTATCTAGCCCTCCACACCACGGGGTCCTGTTCAACCACCCCTCCACCATCTACTGTTCATCCAGCCCTCCACACCACAGGGTCCTGTTCATCTAGAGGCAACGCCACCGCTCACTGTTCATCCAACCCCCCCTGCAATGCTCACTGTTCATCCAATCGATCGGCTTCAGTTAGCAGCAGTAGCGAAGGAATCGCTCCATCGGGTTCAGTTAACAGCCGTCGATCGATCGCTCGGGTTCAGTAACGCGTAGCCTGCAGTGCAATCACTCGGGTTTAGTTAGAGCCCAACGCCTCACTCGGGTTCAGTTAGAGCCAACGCCTCGCACACACACGCGTACGTGTACGAGAGAAACGTGCATCGCTCGGCCCCCGACCTCCCACCGTAACCGGCAACTCCCCGAAATTTTCCTCCCCCTCGCTTCTACCACAGTTTTTTCCATCATGGACGGCCCAAAGAATGTCATGCAGCTGCGTCTCCGGCCCGCCCAGGACGAAAAGCCCATTTTCTATCATGATTTTTTGACATAGAAGTAGGAGGCCACCACATCTATGATGATACCGGGTTTTGTCACAATTATCGTCATAGAAGTGTCATATGTATGACAGAAAAAAAAATTGTTCGGCCCAAAATGTCATGGATGTGTCTTTTTTTTGTAGTGAGTGATCCTGAAACTACTTACGTTCATACATAACCCAAAACTGTGTTCACTTCCCGGACTCCGCCCAAAAGAGACCATCACAGCTACACACACGGTTGATGCGTTTTAATTCGTATCTGGTGTCAAGTTATCTACAACCGGACATTAACAAATTCCCATCTGCCACATAACCGCGGGCACGGCTCTCGAAATTTTATACCCTCCAGGGGTGTCCCAACTTATCCCATCACAAGCTCTCACGGTCAACGAAGGATATTCCTTCTCCCAGGAAGACCCGATCAGTCTCGGAATCCCGGTTTACAAGACATTTCGACAATGGTAAAACAAGACCAGCAAGACCGCCCGATGCGCCGACATCCCGATAAGAGCTGCACATATCTCGTTCTCAGGGCAACACCGGATGAGCAATCCATACAACTAAAACCAGACCTCAAGTTTCCCTGAGGGGGCGTTGCAAACGGCTCTGGTTTGGACCAGCACTTAGAGAAGCACTGGCCCAGGGGGTCTAAATAAAGATGACCCTCGAGAGCGCGACTCCCAAGAGAAAAGTAGGTGGTGGTGAGGCAAATGGTAAAACCAAGGTTGGGCCTTGCTGGAGGAGTTTTATTCAAAGAGAACTGTCAAGGGGGTCCCATAAATCACCCAACCGCGTAAGGGACGCAAAATCAAGGAACATAACACCGGTATGACGGAAACTAGGGCGGCAAGAGTGGAACAAAACACTAGGCATAAGGCCGAGTCTTCCACCCTTTACCAAGTATATATATGCATTAATTAAATAAGAGATATTGTGATACCCCAACCATAATCCTGTCCATCATGGAGCAATCTTCAACTTCACCTGCAACTAACAACGCTATAAGAGGGGCTGAGCAAAAGCGGTAACATAGCCAAGCAATGGTTTGCTAGGAAGGGTAAAAAGGTTAGAGGCTGACATGGCAATTTGGGAGGCTTGAAGAACAAGTGATAGGTAGCGCAGCATAGAGATAGAACGAAGCAACTAGCATAGCAATGATAGTAGTGAGATCCAAGGTGACGGTCATCTTGCCTGAAATCCCACAAGGAATAAGAATGAGTCCATGAAGAAGATGAAGCCACGAAGACGAACCAAGCGTAGACGAACGAATCCTCACGATCGCAACGAAACAGGAACTATCGAGAAGAAGCACACAACAAGGTAAACACACCACGCATATACATGACATGATGCACAACCAAGCATGATGCATGACAAGGCTACATGAAGCTACTCATGGCAAGAGATGATGCATACAAGAGCAACACATGAAAGCAAGTTTAAATGAGGCCGGAAACAACATATAACAAATCTGGTAAGTCCTCATATGAAAATTTCCAAATTCGTCCAGAACTAAATAAACCTTATGTTCAATTTGTTAAACAGCAAGTTAAGATGCACCAAAATGATCTACACGAAATTCTAGTCAAGTTACATATAAAGTTCAATTAGTTCAGAGCCACGGCCTAAAAGATATGAGCAAAATAAGTTAAACATGGCATTGATGGAAAATGCATACAAACATCAAGCAAACACTCTCAAAACATGGATGCAACATGATAATATGAATCTTCATGCAAAATCAAGCAAGTTTCATATAGAGCACACTCAAAACAGAGCAACGGGGAAAATGCTCGGATGCATGAGAAGAACACATATGCAAAATGAGATGCACATGATGACATGCAAAATGCAACACGCAAGCAAATGACATAGGCAACGACGGTGAATAACTGGCGGACACCTGGCGCAATGAATCCGGGGCGTTACACTTGCTTAGGCACCTCCGTCTCCAGATCTTCGGAGGCAACCCTTTTCTTCCCGCGAGGGGAGGGAACCTTCAAAGAACCGCCCCGATTATCCTCCTTCACGGAGACAGTAATTCCCCGGGTTTGGATGTGCAGCGTGTGGAGTTTGGCTACTCTATTCTTCTCTTCCCCTTTCCTCGAGGGCACTTGTCTCGATGCGCGCTTAAGCATCCTGGCTATTGCAAGACTGGGCGAGCCTTCGGGAAGTGGGCCCGGACACCTGATTCTCTCCGCCTTGCTGAGACAATCCTGGCCACGGACAAGTTTTTAGAATAATGTTGTATTAAACATATCCGAAGTGTTCGGTTACAGGGTTACTTACTTGGGTATCTGGGCGGTGGCAGCTCAGGCCCGCATCCTCGATGGTGTCCGGAAACCTCGCTTGTGGTCCGAAGAATAACTTATACATCCCTTCGAGCGTCATGCCGAAGAAGTGCAGAATGGTTCACGGACCTTCTGGATTGAACTCCCACATCCGGAGAGGCCAACGCTTGCACGGCAGGATCCGCCGAACCAGCATTACTTGAATGATTTTGACAAGATTGATATCCCTCTCAAGAAGCTCCCGAATACGGCTCTGCAACGTCGGTACATCATTAGCAGGCCCCTAGTCCAGTCCCACATTGGTCCACGGTGCCAGTTGAGGCAAAGGGCCCGAGCGGAAGGTAGGGGCAGCCGCCCATGTTGTGCCTCGGGGAGCTGTGACGTAGAACCACCTCCGTTGCCACAGATCCGACACCTCCAGGAAGGCACCTTCCGGCCATGGAACATCGGCGTTTCTACTTATTGCGACGCCTCCGCACTAAGCGTGTCGCCCCTCAATCACCTTTGGCTTCACATTGAAGGTCTTGAGCCATAGGCCGAAGTGTGGGGTGATGTGGAGGAAGGCTTCACACACGACGATAAACAACGAGATGTGGAGGATGGAATCCGGATCTAGATCGTGAAAATCTAGCCCGTAGTAGAACATGAGCCCTCTCACGAAGGGATCAAGAGTCAAGTCCAAGCCTCGGAGGAAGTGAGAAACAAATACGACACTCTCATTGGGTTCGGGAGTGGGGATGATCTGCTCAGGGGTGGGAAGCATGTGCTTGACATCGGCGGTCAAATATCTGGCCTCCCTGACGTTCGCAATGTCCTCCTCTGTGACAGAGGAGGCCATCCACTAACCTTGAAGGTTGGATCTGGACATGATTGAAGATCCGAAGTACCTAAGCTTGAGCTTCGGGTGTTGGAACTCGAAAGGCGGAAAGGCGCAAGCGTGGTAAGAAAGGGATAGGCCTTGACCCCTCTATAAATGGGGAGGGTATCAAGCGTCCCCAACGTGAACGTTTGGGACTTGCCTAAAAACACGGAGTCACGCCAACAGGCGTGGTGGGGTTACCCATACCCGTATTGATGAGGATCCCACGATAAGAGGGACAGGATCTCTGCTTCGACAAGACGTGCCAAAGAAACCGCCTCGTTACATGTGCAGTAGCTGGCTGTAAAAAACGGTTCGAATAAAGGCCGGGCCGTGGCGTGATGTCACGCTATGAAGAGTTGTCAGCAGATCAGACTTGTGGATTATTGTTCTCTCTACGGTGGTATGTGAAATTTGTCTTGCAGAGCCGAACACGGTCCTTGTGTTTGGAATTTTTCTTGAAGTATTCGGAGATGGAACCCACCTTGCAATGCCGAAGATAATCTACGCGCCGGACTCATCGTCATTGAAGCCTGGTTCAGGGGCTACTAGGGGATTCCTGGATAATGGGGTATCCGGACAGCCGGACTATGTACTTTGGCCGGACTGTTGGACTATGAAAATAAAAGATTGAAGACTTCGTCCCGTGTCCGGATGGGACTCTCCTTTGCGTGGAAGGCAAGCTTGGAGATTCAGATGATATATCTCCTTCTCTGTAACCGACTCTGTGTAACCCTAATCCCCTCCGGTATCTATATAAACCGGAGGGTTTGTCCATAGGACAAGAACAATCATACTATAGGCTAGCTTCTAGGGTTTGGCCTCTATGATATTGTGGTAGATCAACTCTTGTAATACTCATATCATCAAGATCAATCAAGCAAGAAGTAGGGAGCTACCTCCATCAGAGGGCCCGAACCTGGGTATAACATCGTGTCCCCAGTCTCCTGTTACCATTACCTTAGACGCACAGTTCAGGACCCCCTACCCGAGAGCCGCCGGTTTTGACACCGACAATGCCCAATACGCAAGCAGCTTCACCGAGGTCTTTCTTTGAAAATCTCCTTTCAAACTCTCCTTTTTGCTTTCCAGAAAATTCTACATCATTTCCGATCAACAATATGTCACTCACATATACTTATCAGAAAGGCTATAGTGCTCCCACTCACTTTCTTGTAAATACATGCTTCATCGCAAGTTGTATAAAACTATATGCTTTGATCAACTCATCAAAGCGTATATTCCAACTCCGAGATGCTTACACCAGTCCACAGATGGATTGCTGGAGGTTGCATAGTACCTTTAGGATCGACAAAACCTTTTGGTTGCAGCATATACAACTCTTCTTTAAGAAATATCCTTTTAAGGAGTGTAGTTTTGACATCCATCTGTTAGATTTCATAAAATATGACAACTGCTAACATGATTCCGACAGATTTAAGCATCGCTATAGTTGAGAAAATCTCATTGTAGTCAACACCTTGAACTTGTCGAAAACCTTTTGCGACAAGTCGAGCTTTGTCGATAGTAAGACTACTATCAGCGTCTGCCTACCTCTTGAAGATCCGTTTATTTTCTATGGCTTGGCGATCATCGGGCAAGTCCACCAAAGTCCACACTTTGTTCTCATACATGGATCCCATCTCAGATTTCACGGCCTCAAGCCATTTCGCAGAATCTGGGCTCATCGTCGCTTCCTCATAGTTTGTAGGTTCATCACGGTCTAGTAACATGACTTCTAGAATAGGATTACCGTACCACTCTAGTGTAGATCGTACTCTGGAAGACCTACGAGGTTCGACAGTAACTTGATCTGAAGTTTCATGATCATCATCATTAGCTTCCTCACTAATTTGTGTAGGAATCACTAGAACTGATTTCTGTGATGAACTACTTTCTAATTCGGTAGGAGGTACAATTACCTCATCAAGTTCTACTTTCCTCCTACTCACTTCTTTCGAGAGAAACTCCTTCTCTAGAAAAGATCCATTCTTAGCAATGAATATCTTGCCTTCAGATCTGTGATAGAAGGTGTACCCAATAGTTTCCTTTGGGTATCCTATGAAGACGCATTTCTCTAATTTGGGTTCGAGCTTATCAGGTTGAAGCTTTTTCACATAAGCATCACAGTCCCAAATTTAAGAAATGATAACTTTGGTTTCTTGCCAAACCACAATTCATAAGGCGTTGTCTCAACGGTTTTTTATGGTGCCCTATTTAAAGTGAATGCAGTTGTCTCCAATGCATAACCCCAAAACGGTAGTGGTAAATCGGTAAGAGACATCATAGATCGCACCATATCTAATAAAGTGCAGTTACAACGTTCAGACACACCATTATGGTGTAGTGTTCTAGGTGGCGTGAGCTGTGAAACTATTCCACATTTTTAAATGAAGGCCAAACTCGTAACTCAAATATTCTCCTCCACGATCAGATCATAGAAACTTTATCTTGTTACAATGATTCTCTACTTCACTCTAAAATTCTTTGAACTTTTGAAATGTTTCAGACTTGTGTTTCATTAAGTATATATACCCATATATGCTCAAATCATCTGCGAAATTCAGAAAATAATGATACCTGCCATGAGCCTCAACATTCATCAGACTGCATACATCGGTATGTATTATTTCCAGTCAATCATTAGCTCGTTCCATTGTTCCAAAGAATGGAGTTTTAGTTATCTTGCCCATAAGGCACGGTTCGCAAGTATCAAATGATTCATAATCAAGTGATTCCAAAAGTCCATCTTTTATGGAGCTTCTTCATGGGCTTTACACCGATATGACCCAAATAGTAGTGCTATAAATAAGTTACACTATCATTATCAACTTTGCATCTTTTGGCATCAATGAATATGTGTATCATTACGATCGAGATTCAATAAACCATCAGTATTGGGTGTATGACCATAGAAGGTTTTATTCATGTAAACAGAATAATAATTATCCTTTGTCTTAAATGAATAACCTATTGCAATAAACATGATCTAATAATATTCATGCTCAATGCAAACACCAAATAACATTTATTTATGTTCAACACTAATCCCAAAAGTATAGGGGTGTGTGCGATGATGATCATATGAATCTTGGAACCACTTCCAACATACATCGTCACTTCATCCTCAACTAGTCTCTATTTATTCTGCAACTCCTATTTCGAGTTACTAATCATAGCAACCAAACAAGTATCGAATACCTAGGGGCTACTATGAACACTATCAAGGTACACATCAATAACCTGTATATCAGATATACCTCTGTTCACTTTGCCATCCTTCTTATCCACCAAATATTTGGGGTAGTTCCGCTTCCAGTGACCATATCCTTTGCAGTAGAAGCACTCAGTTTCAGGCTTAGGTCTAGCTTTAGGCTTCTTCACGGGAGTTACAACTTTCTTTCCATTCTTGAAGTTCCCTTCCGTTTCCTTTGCCCTTTTTCTTGAAACTAGTGATCTTGTTTAATCATCAACACTTGATGCTTTTTCTAGATTTCTACCTTCGTTGGTTTTAGCGTACGAAGAGCTCGGGAATCACTTTTGTCATCCCTTGCATATTATAGTTCATCACGAAGTTCTAGTAACTTGGTGATGGTGACTAGAGAACTCTGTCAATAATTATCTTATCTGGAATATTAACTCCCACTTGATTCAAGCGATTGTAGTACCCAGACAATCTGAGCACATGCTCACTGCTTGAGCTATTCTCCTCCATCTTTTAGCTATAGAACTTGTTAGAGACTTCATATCTCCCAACTCGGGTATTTACTTGAAATATTAACTTCAACTCCTGGAACATCTCATATGGTCCATGACGTTCAAAACGTCTTTGAAGTCCCAATTCGAAGCCGTAAAGCATGGTGCATTAAACTATCAAGTAATTATCGTATTAAGCTAGCCAAACGTTCATAACGTCTACATCTACTTCTGCAATAGTTTTGTCACGTAGCGGTGCATCAAGGACATAATTCTTCTGTGCAGTAATGAAGATAAACCTCAGATCATGGACCCAGTCCACATTATTGCTACTATCATCTTTCAACTTAGTTTTATCTAGGAACATATAAAAAACATAGGGAAGCTACAATGCGGGCTATTGATCTACAACATAATTTACAAAATACTATCAGGACTAAGTTCATGATAAATTAAAGTTCAATTAATCATATTACTTAAGAACTCCCACTTAGATAGACATCCCTCTAGTCATCTAAATGATCACGTGATCCATATCGACTAAACCATGTCCGATCATGACGTGAGATGGAGTAGTTTTCAATGGTGAACATCTCTAAGTTGATCATATCTACTATATGATTCACGCTCGACCTTTCAGTCCAGTGTTCCGAGGCCATATCTGCATATGCTAGGCTTGTCAAGTTTAACCCGAGTATTCTGCATGTGCAAAACTGGCTTGCAGCCGTTGTATGTGAATGTAGAGCCTATCACACCCGATTATCACGTGGTGTCTCAGCACGAAGAACTGTAGCAATGATGCATACTTAGGGAGAACACTTATACCTTGAAATTTAGTGAGAGATCATCTTATAATGCTACCGCCGTATTAAACAAAATAAGATGCATAAAAGATAAACATCACATGCAATCAAAACATGTGACATTATATGGCCATCATCATCTTGTGCCTTTTGATCTCCATCTCCAAAGAACCGTCATGATCTCCATCATCATCGGCATGACACCATGAACTCCATCATCTTGATCTCTATCAACGTGTCATCACATGGTTGTCTCGCCAACTATTGCTTTTGCAACTATTGCTATCACATAACAATAAAGTAAAGCAATTATATGGCGCTTGCATCTTATGCAATAAAGAGACAACCATAAGGCTCCTGCCAGTTGCCGATAACTTTAACAAAACATGATCATCTCATACAACAAATTATATCACATCATGTCTTGACCATATCACATCACAACATGCCCTGCAAAAACAAGTTAGACATCCTCTACTTTGTTGTTGCAAGTTTTACATGGCTGCTACGGGCTTCTAGCAAGAACCGTTCTTACCTACGCATCAAAACCACAATGATTTTTCATCAAGTCTGTTGTTTTAACCTTCAACAAGGACCGGCCGTAGACAAACTCGATTCAACTAAAGTTGGAGAAACAGACACCCGCCAGCCACCTATGTGCAAAAGCACGTCGGTAGAACTAGTCTCATGAACGTGGTCATATAATGTCGGTCCAGGCCGCTTCATCCAACAATACTGCCGAATCAAAGTAAGACGTTGGTGGTAGGCAGTATGACTATTAGTGCCCACAGCTATTTTGTGTTCTACTCATGCATAAAACATCTATGCATAAACCTGGCTCTGATACCACTATTGGGAAACGTAGTAATTTCAAAAAAAAGCATACGATCACGCAAGATCTATCTAGGACATGCATAGCAATGAGAGGGGAGAGTGTGTCCACGTACCTTCATAGACCAAAAGCGGAAGCATTTAGTTAACGCGGTTGATGTAGTCGAACGTCTTCATGATCCAACCGATCCAAGCACCGAATGTACGACACCTCCGCGTTCAGCACACGTTCAGCCTAAGGACATCCCTCAAGCCTTTGATCTAGTTGAGGATGAGGGAGAGTTCCATCAGGATGACAGCATGGCGACAATGTTAATGATGTTACTGGCGCAGGGCTTCGCCTAAGCACTACGACGATATGATCGAGGTGTGTAACTTTGGAGGGGGCACCGCACACTGTTAAGACAACTTGATGTCCTTTGAGGTGCCCCCCTGCCCTGTATATAAAGGAGGAGAGGGGGAGGACGGACGGCCCTTGCAGGGCGCGCCAGGAGAAGGGAGTCCTACTTGGACACCAAGTCCTAGTAGGATTCCACCTGGTGGAAGAGGGGAAGGAAGGGAGAGGGATAGGGAGAGGGAAAGGGGGGGTCGCGCCCCCTTCCCTTGTCCTATTCAGACTCCCCATGGGGGGCATATGCCTCCTCTATGTGGGCTTTCCTTTCTCTCCCCTATGGCCCATGTTGGTCAATTGCTTCCATGGCGGGGTTCCGATAACCCCTCCGGCACTCCTTTTTACCCGAAACCACTCAGAACTCTTCCGGTGTCCGAATAATGTCATCCAATATATCAATCTTTATGTCTCGACCATTTCAGGACTCCTTGTAATGTCCGTGATCTCATCCAAGACTCCGAACAAACTTTGGTTATCAAAAAGACATAACTCATAATACAAATCGTCATCGAATGTTAAGCATGCGAACACTACGGGTTTAGAACTATGTAGACATGATCGAGACACATCTCCGATCTATAACCAATAGCGGAACCTGGATCCTCATATTGGCTCCTACATATTCTACGAAGATCTTTATCGGTCAAACCGCATAACAACATACGTTATTCCCTTTGTCATCACTATGATACTTGCCCGAGATTCGATCGTCGGTATCATCGTACCTTGCTCAATCTCGTTACCGGCAAGTCTCTTTACTCGTTCTCTAATGCTTCATCCTACAACTAACTCATTAGTCACATTGCTTGCAAGGCTTATTGTGATGATCATTACCGAGAGGGCCCAGAGATACCTCTCCGATATACGGAGTGACAAATCCTTATATCGATCTATGCCAGCCCAACAAACACCTTCGTAGACACCTGTATAGCATCTTTATAATCACCCGGTTATGTTGTGACGTTTGATAGCACACAAGGTGTTCCTCCGGTATTCGGGAGTTGCATAATCTCATAGTCTGAGGAACATGTAGAAGTCATGAAGAAAGCAGTAGAAATGAAACGGTAACGATCATAATGCTAAGCTAACGGATGGGTCTTGTCCATCACATCATTCTCTAATGATGTGATCCCGTTCATCAAATGACAACACATGTCTATGGTCAGGAAACATAACCATCTTTTATTAACGAGCTAGTCATGTAGAGGCATACTAGGGACACTTTGTTTTGTCTATGTATTCACACATGTATCAGGTTTTGTTATTGTCTCTAGGGCATATTTCCTTCAAAGGCGCGTTGCACAAAGAGCAGACTAATGTGGGGCAGCGCGGTAGAGATCACACGGGAAATTTTAGCCAGGTTCGGGCCGCCACAAGGCGTAAAACCCTACTCTTCTTTGGTGCATTATGGTGGAAATGTGGTGGTGGAGCGTAGTACACTTGCCTGGCAAGGGTTGCCTCAGGGCGGCGGTGACTACGCGCGTATGGGGGTGTGAGTTCTCTAACTTTCCAACCTCTCGAACCGTTGCCATGGGCCTCCTTTTATAGATTAAGGGGTCACCACAGTGACAAATTAGTCATTAGACACTGATAGGATAGCAAATAGTGCTATCGTACCTAACTCTGTAGGTTGATAGTGTGCATTTAATGCACCGCTTAACGTCATGTCGTTGGTTGCCCAGCAAGGCTTGCTGGGCTATTTCGCCAGCTCCACGCCTACTCGCCTGACACATCATAGGATGGGTGTCATCTGTGGGTTTTTCTGGTAGAAAGGGGCTGCCATGTGGCGAATGGTAGCCACCTAACCAATCTGTAGCTTAACACCGCACTAATCGACGACATGGGTCATGGTGGAGTGCTTGGTGAGGCGTTTCGGCCTCCGCAAGTCCCGGCAGGCCCTGTCGGGATGCCTTGGTCATCTTCTTCTAGGGTGGCCTCACCCCTTGTTGGGCTCGCCTGCCCGACAAGGGAGGTCTCTCTCTTGATGACATCTTGCTCTTCTGGCTTGGTCTTGGTCCCTCTGATCTGCTTATTGGTTCTATGAATCTCTTGGTTTCTTGTAGTTCGTCTTGGATTGGTGCTGCGATCTTGATCTTGCGCCTATGCATAGTCAGGGCAATAGACCCAAGGTTTGTTGCACTGACAGAAGCCCCCGGGGCTGCCCCCGCGCTGCCGAGCGTCGTCGGGGTAGAGCCTAACAAGTGCACATGCAGAGTTGTTGAAGAAGCTGGTCTCTTGAGATCTTCTTTGCTTCTTCATTAGTCCTGATTTCGGGCCAGTTTAAGGTGTTCATGCATGTCGTGTAAAGCCAATGGTGGTGGGGCCGCTCCAGTAATGGCCCGTGAATGACATTAACACACGGGGTAGAAACTGCCATTTCACTCTTTCCACCACGCCCTTACCCTTAGCCACGTATGCAACATGCATCGTGCGGGGTAGGTAACGGAGGTGCGTGGCGTGGGAGAGCATGCTTATGAGAGAGGTTAATCATAAGTGGGAGGCTTGTCCATGTAAGGACAGCACCCAAGCACCGGTTCACCCACATCTCAAATTATCAAAGCAACGAACACGAATCATATGAGCATGATGAAAACTAGCTTGACAATAATTCCCATGTGTCCTCGGGAGCACTTTGCTTTTTATAAGAGTTCGTCCAGGCTTGTCCTTTGCTACAAAAAGGATTGGGCCACCTTGCTGCACTTGTTTACTTTTGTTACTTGTTACCCGTTATGAATTATCTTATCACAAAACTATCTGTTACCGATAATTTCAGTGCTCGCAGAGAATACCTTACTGAAAACCGCTTGTCATTTACTTCTGCTCCTCGTTGGATTCGACACTCTTACTTATCAAAAGGACTACGATATATCCCCTACTGAAAGTGCAACTAATCCCTGGGTGGTTTTGGTAATTCTTAACAACATATAGCTCATTGAACTAATGCTCTTTCAAGATGATCATTTTAGAAAGTTCAATGATTGGCATGGCATGGACTAGAGATGTGGACCCCTCAAAATGCTAAGGACACATATTGGCAACAAGCTCAAGACTCTACATTTTCTTTTTAGTGATCCAAGATCACATTGAGTCCATAGGAAAGCCAATACTATTAAAAGGGGATGAGGTGTTGATTAATGGCTTACTTGCTCAAAATGCTTAGTGACATGCTCCAAAGCCCTCAGCCACTTTCTCATTTCCACATATGTCCTAAACCTAAAAGTCAAACTCGGCCCCACCGATTTGATATCTGGTGCCACCGAGTTCATTTGACATAGCCACTGCCACAAACCCTAATCAGTTCGGTTTCACCGATACGGATCTTGGTCTCACCGAGATGGGATTGCAAACTCTATGTTTCCCTTCATAACGTTTAGGTCTCACCGAAATGAGCGATCGGTCCCACCGAGTTCATAATGCAAACTTCATGTTTCCTTTTCGTAATGTTTCGGTCTCACCGAAATGAACGAATCGGTCCCATCGAGTTTTCCTGACTAACCCCCTATGTGCCTATTACTGAACGATCCCACCGAGTTCATGTGGTCGGTCTCACTGATATTATGTTATGCCCTAACCCTAGTGCATCGATCCCACCGAGTTGATCATGTCGGTCCCACCGAAAACTCTAACGTTCATATTTTGACCTGAATCAGTCTGACCGACTTTCACCATTCGGTCTCACCGAGTTTGGGAATCCGTGTGTAATAGTTAGATTTTGTGTGGAGGCTATATATACCCCTCCACCCATTCTTCATTCGTGAAGAGAGCTATCATAACGTGCCTACACTTCCACTACTCATTTTCTGAGACAGAACCACCTACTCATGTGTTGAGACCAAGACATTCCATTCCAACCACAAGAATCTTGATCTCTAGCCTTCCCCAAGTTTCTATCCACTCAAATCCTCTTTCCACCATAGCCAAATATGTGAGAGAGAGTTGAGTGTTGGGGAGACTATCATTTGAAGCACAAGATCAAGGAGTTCATCATCAACACACCATCTATTACCTTTTGGAGAGTGGTGTCTCCTAGATTGGTTAGGTGTCACTTGGGAGCCTCCGTCAAGATTGTGAGTTGAACCAAGGAGTTTTTCAGGGCAAGGAGATCGCCTACTTCGGGAAGATCTACCCAAGTGAGGCAAGTCCTTCGTGGGCGATGGCCATGGTGGGATAGACAAGGTTGCTTCTTCGTGGACCCTTCATGGGTGGAGCCCTCCGTGGACTCTTGCAGCTGTTACCCTTCGTGGGTTGAAGTCTCCATCAATGTGGATGTATGATAGCACCACCTATTGGAACCACGCCAAAAATCTCCATGTCAACATTGCGTTTGCTCCCTCCAAACTCCTCGCCTTTACCTTCATATGCAATGATTTACATTCCGCCGCTATACTCTTAGAATTGCGTGTGTAGGTTGATTGCTTGACTAGTGCTAAGTTGTTAAAATGTACCAAGAATTAGAATTGGGAACAGGTTAGGATTTTATTTGGTCAAGTAGTCTAATCACCCCCCCCCTCTAGACATAATTTTAATCCTACACCTACACTTGTGGGTCATCAGTCGACATTGAGGCCGTCGCACCCGTTGGTCTGGCGGAGGTCGTCGTGGCACTTCTCAACGACGCACACGTATCCTCTCTGCCTATCATCTGGGGTTCGTCTTTGGCCTGGAGGTGCTCGAGGGTAAGAGGAGGCCGTCGAGACGTTGTCGGGGTCCTGATTTCGTCGCGCTCGTGCTGGCTGCCGTGGCGGGGACTGCACCATGGGGACGGCTCCCTCCATACGGGCAGCAGTATGAGCCGTTGTCATTGATTGGGGAGGCCATGGCGGGTCAGCTCATTGTGAGCCCTCGGCTTCAGTGAAACTGAGCAGACTTTGGATGGTGGCACTCCATTCGTCCATCTGCTCAGTCGCCGGTGGAAACCTCAGCAGCAGTTGATCCCGCGCCATGGCCTTCGAGGCTGTTGTCGATGTCAAAACCGGCGGATCTCGGGTAGGGGGTCCCGAACTGTGTGTCTAAGCCTAATGGTAACAGGAGGTTGGGGACACGATGTTTACCCAGGTTCGGGCCCTCTCGATGGAGATAATACCCTAGTTCCTGCTTGATTAATCTTGATGATATGAGTATTACAAGAGTTGATCTACATCGAGATCATAGAGGCTAAACCCTAGAATCTAGCCTATGGTATGATTGTTGTTGTGTCCTATGGACTAAACCCTCCGGTTTATATAGACACCGGAGGGGGCTAGGGTTACACAGAGTCGGTTACAGGGAAGGAGATCTATAATCCGGATTGCCAAGCTTGCCTTCCACGCCAAGGAGAGTCCCATCCGGACACGGGACGAAGTCTTCAATCTTGTATCTTCATAGTCCAATAGTCCGGCCAAAGTATATAGTCCGGTCGTCCGGATAACCCCTTATCCAGGACTCCCTCAGTAGCCCCCGAACTAGGCTTCAATGACGATGAGTCCGGCAGATTGTCTTCGGCATTGCAAGGCGGGTTCTCCTCCAAATCCGGCGCACCCGTCGTAGCGAACAGTGTCCGGCCTCCTAGTAAGGTTATACACCTCGGCTTCTGAATACGTTCTGGTGGAACGCGCTGATGATGGCGGCAGGGTGAACATCAGGGATATTGTACTGTACCCGGCTGAACCTCTGAATATATTTGCGGAGACTCTCGCCTCCCTTCTGGGGAATGACGTGCAGGTCGCTTGCTTGGCCATGGGGTTGGTGGCCTGCAGTAAAGGCGCCCATGAACTCATGGCACAAATCCGACCAGGAGGAAATAGAGTCTACCGGCAAGTGCATCAACCATGACATGGCATTGGGTTTAAGAGCCAACAGAAAGTAATTCGCAAGCTCCTTATCGTCGCGGGCTCCGGCAGCTTGCATCGCGATGGTGTAGACGCTGAGGAACTCAGACGGATGGGTCTTGGCACTGTACTTTTCGCCCACGTCGGGTTTGAAGGTGCGGTGAGTGGGCCACTGGAACTGCGGCAGCTCACGGGTAAAAGCCGGACAGCCTACCTCGTAAGGTAGGCCTCCAGGGCTCCCCGGTGCTGGGTGGCTCATAGCAGGCCCTGCTCGCCTGCCTGATTGGTGGCGCGCTCCGCACCGGCGCTCGATAGTGGTTCGAGTGTCATCATGTTCTCGTTCCCGAAGAACTTGGCGCTGGTCACAGTGGGCCCGCGGGTCAAACGATGCTACAGAGATCTCGTCGCCCGTGACGTCGCGATGGGCTGGCGTCCGCGGTACCGGGCGTGGAGGAGGCGAGTGCACCGTGGTCGCGGCGCCGCCGGCTCTGCTGCCACTGGTGAGTGGGACTCCGTCGGAGCGTCGACCCCGGGGCTCCACCGAACTCGGTTCATCTTTGTTGGCCATCGCAACAAGGCTTCAGACAATGACTCTCCATTCGTCGAGTTTCCCGTAGTGGGAGGGAAATCGAGGAGCAACTGCGCGCGCGCCAGGGCTTCTGCTGGCATTGGTGGTAGCGAAACCTGCACGGATCGCGAAGCGCTTCGACTTCTGACCATGTCAGAAGGAGTTCCATCACGACCCCGCGGTCGCACGCCATCTTCACCAGCGCCTCGGCGGGCGGGCAGGTCTTCTAAATCCTGGGAACGGCGCTCGGGGCTCTTTCCGCAGCGATGCCCGGGGTCCTCGGCGTGATTACGCCGTTCGTCGTGCGCCACTTGAGAGGAGCGCGCCGTCGGTGTTAGCGTGGGAGTCTTGGAAGCCCTCGCGTCACCTTCGGGCGGGGTGCCAGCGATCCTGGAAGGCCCCGCGCCCCCGCGGAGGGCCTGGCTCCATCTTTGGATTTGGCGGCGTGCGGCCCGTTACCAGGCGCACGAACATCGCTGCCTCCCAAACTTCGGCTGCTGGGATGGTGTTAGTGTTCGTGAATGGCGCCCCGAATCACCCCATGTCCGGCCGCTCTCTTTCTAGGAGGTGAGCCGTGTGGGGATGCCGGATCTGAATTCGGGGACCGCTGCCCATTCGGGGTCACGCGGCTCGGTGATGTAGAACCACCCCGATTGCCACCCCTTGATGGTTTCCACGAAAGTGCCCTCGAGCCAAGTAACATGGGACATCCTGCCCACCATGGCGCCTCCGCACTCCGCTTGGCTGCCCTTCACAACCTTCGGCTTGACACTGGAGGTCTTGAGCCACAAGCCGAAGTGGGGCTGGATGCAGAGGAAGGCCTCACACACGACGATAAACGCCGAGATGTTGAGGATGAAATTCGGGGCCAAATCATGGAAATCCAGGCCGTAGTAGAACATGAGCACCCAGACAAAGGGATGGAGTGGGAAGCCCAGTCCGCGGAGGAAATGGGGAAGGAATACTACCCTCTCATGGGGCTTGGGGGTGGGGATGAGCTCTCCCTCACTGGGGAGCCGATGCGCGATGTCGCTGGACAAGTATCCGGTGTTGCGCAGCTTCTGGATCTGCCCCTCCGTGATGGAGGAGTCCATCCACTTGCCTCCTGCTCCGGACATCGTTGGAGAAGGTTGAGGTGAGATGTGCGGGCTTGGGCGCTGGAGCTCGGGTTCGCAGAGATGGGTAAGCCAAGGAGGAATAAGGCGCGGGTAATAGGGTTGGATCTTTATCCCCTTATATGGGCGGATGAAAACATGCATCCCCACCGGCCTGATAAAACTCACTTATCCCCCAAGGGCCGCAATCAATGGGGCGGTTGGGTTACCCACGTCCGTATTGATGGGAATCCTAGAATAAGGGGAACATGATCTCTGCTTCGACAAGACGTGCCAAGGAAACCGCTTCACTAAACGCGCTGAGGTGGTAAAATAAAAACGACTTAAGTAAAGGCTTGGTAGTGGTGTGACGTCACACGATCAAATACGTCAGCAGATTGAACTTGTGTAAATATTATTATCTCTACGGTGGTATGTGGAAATTATTTTTGCAGAGCCGGACACTATCCTGGTGTTCACAATCTTCTATAAATTATTCGGAGGAGGAACCTGCCTTGCAATGCCGAATACAATATGCGTGTCGGACTCGTCATCATTGAAGCCTGGTTTAGGGGCTACTGAGGGAGTCCTTGACTAGGGGGTGTCCGGATAGCCGAACTATCATCATCGGCCGGACTCCAAGACTATGAAGATACAAGATTGAAGACTTGGTCCCGTGTCCGGATGGGACTTTCCTTGGCGTGGAAGGCAAGCTTGGCGATACGGATATGTAGATCTCCTACCATTGTAACCGACTCTATGTAACCCTAGCCCTCTCCGGTGTCTATATAAACCGGATGGCTTTAGTCCGTAGGACGAACAACAATCATACCATAGGCTAGCTTCTAGGGTTTAGCCTCCTTGATCTCGTGGTAGATCTACTCTTGTAACACACATCATCAATATTAATCAAGCAGGACGTAGGGTTTTACCTCCATCAAGAGGGCCCGAACCTGGGTAAAACATCGTGTCCCTCGTCTCCTGTTACCATCCGCCTAGACGCACAATTCGGCACCCCCTACCCGAGATCCGCCGGTTTTGACACCAACATTGGTGCTTTCATTGAGAGTTCCTATGTGCCGTCGCCGATAGGCTCGATGGCTTCTCCAATCATCATCAATGACGCAGTCCAGGGTGAGAACTTCCTCCCCGGACAGATCTTCGTATTCGGCGGCTTTGCACTGCAGGCCAATTCGCTTGGCCATCTAGAGCAGATCGAAAGTTACGCCCCTGGCCATCAGGTCAGATTTGGAAGTTTGAACTTCACGGCTGACATCCGTGGGGACTTGATCCTCGATGGATTCAAGCCACAGCCGAGCGTGCCGCACTGTCACGACGAGCATGATTTAGCTCTCCGGCCGGATAGTACCCTGGAGGCCGCACTTGAGCCCGCTCCGATCTTCAATTTAGAGCCGGCTGCGCAAATCGAGGACGGATTGTTAGATGCTGCCTTGGGGGCTGCAACCTCTATGGCGATAGAGCCGAACACTGACCTTGTCCCTCATGAAGCTCGTGACTCCGAGGCGCCGGACTCCTTGCCGGACTCCTAACCTCCCGCGCCCCCACCAATCGAATCTGGTTGGGCGCCGATCATGGAGTTTACTGCCTCGGACATCTTTCAACACTCACCTTTTGGCGACATCCTGAGTTCGCTAAGGTATCTGTCGGTGTCAAAACCGGCGGATCTCGGGTAGGGGGTCCCAAGCAGTGCATCTTAGGATCAATGGTAACAGGAGGCAAGGGACACGATGTTTTACCCAGGTTTGGGCCCTCTTGATGGAGGTAAAACCCTACGTCCTTCTTGATTGATATTGATATTGTGGATATTACAAGAGTAGGTCTACCACGAGATCAAGGAGGCTAAACCCTAGAAGCTAGCCTATGGTATGATTGTTGTATATCTATCGACTAGCCTGGCCTTGGTTTATATAATGCACCAGAGGCCTAGGATAACAAGAGTCCTAGCTGAATACGCCGGTGGGGGAGGAGTCCTTGTCTTGATCGCCAAGTCTTGTGGAATCTTCCTTGTATGCGGCAACTGTTCGGACTGGCCCATGAGTATACGGTCATGGGGATCCTCGGCCCAATCCAACTGATCAGGAGACGACGTGGTGAGTACCCCCTAGTACAGGACACCGTCAGTAGCCCCCTGAACCGGTCTTCAAGTTGGGGACGCTCCTCGATTCTTCCGAACTGTTCTTCATCTTCGGTTGCCGGTCTTGAAAACTGGTTCAACAAATCTTCTCATCTTCTCTCTTGAGGATCGCCGAAATGCATTCGACGAGTTTACACGTCGGGTATTCGAGGAGCCCCTTTAAGTTTACGGCCTTTATCAATGCCTTGTTACTTTTATGCCATGCCTCGGGTTTGAGGTTGTTCCCGGGCGACAACGTCCTCTTGCATCCGAGCTCCAACACCGGACTGCATTCGAGGTATCTTTTGCAGCCGAGCACCAATGTCGGACTGCTTCCCAGCTCTAACGCCGGACTATGTATCCGAGCTCCAACGCCGGACGGTATCCGAGGTCTAACGCCGGACTATGTATCCGAGCTCCAACGCCGGACTGTATCCGAGCTCCAAAGCCGGACTGTATTCGAGGTGTCGTAAATCACCTTGGTTCAAAGAAGTTTGAAGGAGTTTAGCCGAGCTTAATGCCGGAAGTGCCCTCTATGGAGCCAGCCACTAGCGCCCAAGCCTTATGCCGGACTGCTTCCGAGGTGGTTAAGCACCTCGGTCATGGGCTGATTTTTTGGTCAATGTTTTTTATTGATGCAATTTATTCTCTAACGAGATATATAGCCAGTAGCCCTCATGGTGGGTATCGGTCTAAAAACCGAGATGCACATGAAGGAAGACATAAGACCGCTGATCCCCGTAGCCGCTGAGACTCAGGTTGATTTGCAAAATCGGTCTGAGGATCAAGTCCTAGCTCGGAAGAATACTTCGAGACACAAAAAGCGGCGTGCTCAGTCCTCGAGACTCGGGTTGGGTGCGGCCGACCAACCTGAGGATCAAAATCTCCTCAGAAACTGTATTGCACTTAAGATTTTCTGCATAGAACAAGCAATGCAGTAGCCCCCGAGACACTGGTCGGGTGGCAACACCAGATCAGGGGATCGATGTGCCCCTTTAATAATTGTATAAATAATAAGCCTGAAGCCCAGTAGCCCCCGAGCCTTAATGCGGGCACGGGAGGCCGAATTAAGGATCGATATCCATAGTAAAATCACAAATTATGTGTAATGACTCTATGTATCCAAGTACTTTACGTCATTAATGCTCGGATCCACATTGTACAAAACTTTATTGACCGACCATCGGCTTCCACCTCCTCAGCCAATAGCCGAGGAGTGTTTGTCCTACTTTATAAAGCCTTTATGAGGGCAAAGATTTACAACAAACAAGGCAATCTTGCCATACGGTTTTATAAACAAAGGTATGCGGAGAGACATGTTATATTACTGTTTAATAGAAGAAATGTCTTCCAGAGAAAATAGTCCCGCTATCGGTTCCTTTCTTTGGGTTGTCATGCTAAGAATGATCATGAAACCTCTGCTCCAATGTAAGAGCAAAATATCAAGGATTTAGTTTGGGAGGCCCAGTTAATAGCCCCCGATAGTGTTCGGCGACAATCGAGGTCAAGCCGGAAACACTTCGGCCAATGAATGGCCCGTCATTTCATAAAGTCATCGGATCGCTGCCCAGTTTACACCTATTGTGACAGTCAGTTTTCGGCTTTCTCCACTGAGGTGCTCGACCATGCGAGCTGGAAGCACAATCGCAGTGGTTCTCCATTTGCACACCTAGCTGAACAAAGCGGAACGTAGGAGGCAAGCGCGGGAGCCAGGCAACCCAACTATTGACCGAAGACACAATTCGAAACTGATGCATATATAGCAATATCCGAGAATATTTTTGCCGAATCTCAAAAGGTGTCCGGCGTTGCACTGCAAGACTTGTGCTGAAAACACACAAATAGTTTAAAAGTGCCATGGGCTCGGAAAGCCAAAAAACTTTATTCAAAAGATTAATGTCCGAACTAGATCAAGTGTTCGTTGCCAATCCGAAAATTGTACTTTAGAAAAAAAGGTGCTTCTGCCGTGCTTTAACATGACACATCCTATCTCAAAACTTCAAGCGGGTCAGCCTACAGCTTCAACCTCCTATCCCGGAGACGGAGTACTTCTTACTAGGCCAGATTAGCAAACTAAACTCTAGCGGCTTTGAGAGAGAAATTAGGCTCCCCGGCTAGTGACCGCACACTTGTGTCGAAAAAAGGAGTGATAAATAATAATAAAAACTTTGCAACGGCTAGGAAGAGAAACACTTAGTATGAAACGGCTCAAATAAACATAAGAGCCCCCAAGTGACTTGGGTAAAAGTTGATAATGTAAGGTGACATGTAGAATGCCTTCTAGCCGGATTGTAGATCGTTTGTCGTAGCGGACTTTTTCGCTTCAACCTCTGGACCCAATAGTCTGGAGTGTGTCCGAATACCCTCGCGGTTATAAAAACCGGGGCATGCGTGCAGAGCAGGTGTTGGGGTCATTAGTGCTTTATCAGACAAGTGCCCAACTAGTTATGTTATATTACATGGTTAGTAAGAAACATCTTCCAGGGAGAATAGTTCCGTTAGGGGTTCCTTTCCCTGGGAGGCATGCCCTAAAGTGCATGTCCGGACTGCGAAAAGAGCAGAAAAATTTCTGGGGGCGGGTAAATAAATAGGTAAGAAATCATCTTTTAGTTCACCGACCGAGTATTCCCTTAAGAACGCTAGCTTTCGGCTTCACCCAGTCTGAGGTACACATCCGGCTGACCCGGCAGTAACAATCGCAGAGGTGCTCCCTTTACCACCTAGCCGAACAATCGGGAACGTAGGGGTAAGCACAGGAGCCAGGCAACCCAGCTTGGCCAAAACTTAAGTCATATCGATGCATATAATGGTGGATAAAAGGTACATGCGGAAGTGTGACACATGTGTTGGGCATAAAGCCCGAATTAATAAGCTTTTGTTAAAGAAGCCCCCAAGTATAATGAGTGCGGGTAGCGTGTCAAGTGTGTGCGAAAAAAGTTTCGACAAGGAAGATAAGCAACTTTTTCCCGAGAAAGTATAATGCTTGGTCGAACCGAACACAAGTTAGAAATTTTAAAACTTTGAGCATGAAGGCAACTTAGCTGGTTAATGTGTTCGGTATTGA
This sequence comes from Triticum dicoccoides, assembly GCF_002162155.2. Lineage (NCBI taxonomy): Eukaryota > Viridiplantae > Streptophyta > Magnoliopsida > Poales > Poaceae > Triticum > Triticum dicoccoides. The sequence continues at coordinate 560,044,359 of NC_041385.1, forward strand.
CGATGCGGTCCGAGCTTGATGCGGGACAAGGTTCCATCCCCCAAGCCGGTCCCGAGGTGGCAGGGCAAAGAGCTCGGCACCATGAAGTGGTGACATAGCATGGTCAATGCAGGACGGCAGAGTGATGTCGAAGTCCCTGGCATGGGGTAATGAAGTGTTGACGAAGCCCCCCGTCCAGCCGAGGTGACGTCAAAGGATATAGTCCGGCTGGATCATTTTCCTGTGCACAAAAAATAGTGCAAACTAGAGATAATAGTAAAAAAAATCGTTGCATAATAAATAATTTATGCAAAGTGAGTAATAAAAGAAATATGGCCTGCCGCCGAAGTCGATGTCGATGCAAGTCGTCGGCGTAATGCAATAAAGGCGTGGCAAAGCCTGGATTCACAGGTCGGTCCGAGTTCCGGATGCGGCGTTCGCCAGACTATGTACGGAAACTGACCGAACTATCATGCGACCGTCGATAATGCGGCCAGTATTTGATAGACCTATGTAGATATGATGGACTAACCAGAGTAATAATTCCTTGGGAAAAAATAACCCAAACAAGCAAAAAGAAATACTAGGATTAATAGCACCTGGTTTATTTGTTGTAGCAATCTGAAGGAAGGTGACTCCCAAAATTGGGACTCGATCCGCGCACCCATTGCCTAGTCGGCTAGTGACGCCGAAGAGTCCGGAGTAGGTTGATGAAGAGATGGCGAAGCCCCCGGTCCAGCCGAGATGTCGAAGTAGGTCGGCGTGATGGACACCAGCTTGAAGAAGCAATAGCGCGGCCCTGCCGATGCAGGTCGTGACGTGGTCGATGCCGGCTTGATGAAGCGAGCGTGCGGCGATGCCGGTATGCCTGCTCCCTGTAATCCGTGGGGCGCCGATGTTGGTGATGATTTATCCTTCGCGATGCCGGACGCTCGTTCGTCTTGCCGAGATAATGATCCGAAGAAATTGAGCTCGGCTCAACAAAGCGACGACGTGTCTAACGCAGGTCGACCGCCATGGAGTGATGTTGTCGGGCTGGTTTGACACCGGCGCGACGGTGAAGTTCGTATTGCAAGAATACTTTTAATACTACTGGCATGTGTTTGAGAATAAAACACAACACGCCATACGAAAACTTCCTTCAAAAAGGATGTCCGAGATCCCGTTCATAAAGAAGATGAATTCGGGTCGGATTCGTTCTCGCGCAGAAAGTAGATCCAATAAGTGACGCACTAATCGAAGTTTCCCGGAGTTTGGACGGTCGGATCGAGCTGAACTTTTGGCAGGTGGTAGATATGGTAATTCCGCAGCAAATCAACGGTTGGATCTTCCAAAGGACATCCGAGCTAGATGTCGGACACCACGCCCTAAACTTATCCGGATTCTCGTCCAGATTCAACAGGGCTCCGGTATATTAGAGATTGCCGGAGATTCCTCCATCGGAACTCGACGAAACTTGTGCAGGGTTGTTGTAGACTTAATTCCGCATAATTCCACCGAAGTAATCGTTTAAGCGACACTCGAGGAGGCGGTGGAAGCAGATACAAGTTTGCTGTCCAGAAAAACGGCACGGTCGCCTGAGGGCAATGTTGACGTTGAGCCCCCGAGCTCCATTGATGACTCCTCCATGATCTTGATAGAGATCGGAGTTGGTTTTGATGAAGGCCTTCATCCAAACATGACGATCAGAGGTAGGCCGCAGTCCTCGGTCAAGCCAAGGTGACCAGTCGAGCTGGTGACGAAGAAGCCGACGTTGCAGTTGACCTGCAGTCGAGCCATTGATCCTTTCGTCGATCACATAGCAGAACTCTCAATGAAAGCACCAATGTCGGTGTCAAAACCGGCGGATCTCGGGTAGGGGGTCCCAAGCAGTGCATCTTAGGATCAATGGTAACAGGAGGCAAGGGACACGATGTTTTACCCATGTTCGGGCCCTCTTGATGGAGGTAAAACCCTACGTCCTGCTTGATTGATATTGATATTGTGGATGTTACAAGAGTAGATCTACCATGAGATCAAGGAGGCTAAACCCTAGAAGCTAGCCTATGGTATGATTGTTGTATATCTATCGACTAGCCCGGCCTCGGTTTATATAATGCACCAGAGGCCTAGGATAACAAGAGTCCTAGCTGAATACGCCGGTGGGGGAGGAGTCCTTGTCTTGATCGCCAACTCTTGTGGAATCTTCCTTGTATGCGGCAATTGTCCGGACTGGCCCATGAGTATACGGCCATGGGGATCCTCGGCCCAATCCAACTGATCGGGAGACGACGTGGTGAGTACCCCCTAGTCCAGGACACCGTCAGTATCTCTCATTATCTGGAGAGCCCTGGCCGGACTGCGGCCAGGACGGTTGGGATGCGGACGACAAAGAAATTCAAAACCCACCCACCACCCACTTGGTGGCCACTGTCGATGATCTAACTGACATGCTAGACTACGACTCCGAAGACATCGACGGTATGGACGACGATGCCGGAGACGACCAAGAACCAGCGCCTATCGGGCACTGGAAAGCCACCTGATCATATGATATATACATGGTGGATATCCCAAAGGATGGGAATGGCAAAGGGGCAGCGGAGGATGACCCCTCCAAGAAACAGCCCAAGCGCCGGCGTCAGCGGCGCCGCTCTAAATCCCACCATAGCAAGAATGAAGATTCCGGCACCGGAGATAATAATGCCCCAGGTAGTGCCGAAGACAACCCACTCCAGCAAGATTCAGCACAGGAGGACGGGGACGCCAGCCCTCATGAGAGAGCGGCAGAAGAAGAGGTAGAGGACTACATGCCTCCCTCCGGAGACGAGGCAAGCCTCGACGACGACGAATTCGTCGTGCCTGAGGATCCCGTCGAACAAGAGCGTTTTAAACGCAGGCTTATGGCCATGGCAAACAGTATAAAGAAAAAGTAGCAACAGCTTAGAGCTGATCAAGATCTGCTAGCCGACAGATGGACTGAAGTCCTCGCGGCCGAAGAGCATGAGCTCGAACGCCCCTCCAAAAGTTACCCTAAACGCAAGCTGCTCCCCCGATTAGAGGAGGAGGCGTATGCACCTGCATCACCAGCAGACAATACGGCTGACCGACCACCCCGTGGTCGCGACAGAGAGGCCCCTAGGCCCTTCACTAGAACCGTACCCCGGCATCGCTCGAAGAGCACAAAGCCACAGGGGAACGCTCCAGACTTGCGAGATTTTGGAGGATAAGGCAAGACAATCAAGATCGATCTATGGATCGCGTGGGCGCCCCATGATACGTGACGACAACCGTCGTGCCGGACACAGTAAGTTCGGCCGGGCCAAACAAAATAGACAAAGCTCTTTCGAGCTCCGTCGCGATATCGCCCAGTACAGAGGCGCCGCACACCCACTATGCTTCACAGACGAAGTAATGGATCATCAAATCCCTAAAGGGTTTAAACCCGTGAACATTGAATCCTATGATGGCACAACAGACCCCGCATTTTGGATCGAAGACTATCTCCTCCATATCCACATGGCCCTCGGTGATGATCTTCACTCCATCAAATATCTCCCACTCAAACTTAAAGGACCAGCCCGGCATTGGCTTAACAGCTTGCCAGTAGAGTCAACCGGGAGTTGGGAAGACCTGGAAGCCGCATTCCTCGATAACTTCCAAGGCACGTATGTGCGACCACCAGATGCTGATGATCTAAGCCACATAATTCAGCAGCCAGATGAATCGGCCAGACAATTCTGGACACGGTTCCTAACAAAGAAGAACCAAATCGTCGACTGTCCAGATGCAGAGGCCCTAGCGGCCTTCAAGCACAACATCCGCGACGAGTGGCTGGCCCGGCACCTAGGACAGGAAAAGCCGAAATCAATGGCAGCCCTCACATCACTCATGACCCGCTTCTGCGCGGGTGAGGACAACTGGCTAGCACGCAGCAATAACCTCAGCAAAAATTTTGGCAGTCCAGATTTCAAGGACTGTAATGGCAGGTTGCGTCGCAACAAAAACAAACGCCGCATTAACGGCGATAACAGTGAAGATGCGGCAGTCAATGCCGGATTCAGAGGCTCTAAACCCGGACAGCGGAAAAAGCCATTCAAAAGAACTGCTCCGGGTCTTTCCAATTTGGACCGAATACTCGACCGCTCGTGCCAGATACATGGCACCTCGGAAAAGCCAGCCAACCACAACAACAGGGACTGTTGGGTATTCAAACAGGCAGGCAAGTTAATTGCTGAAAACAATTACAAGGGGCTGCACAGCAATGACGAGGAAGAGACCCGGCCGCCGAACAATAGAGGACAGAAGGGTTTCCCCCCACAGGTGCGGAGAGTGAACATGATATACGCAATGCACATACCCAAAAGGGAGCGGAAGCATGCACTCAGGGATGTATACGCGATGGAGCGAGTTGCCCCGAAGTTCAATCCATGGTCCTCCTACCCGATCACTTTTGACCGGAGGGACCACCCCACCAGCATCCGCCATGGCGGATTCGCCACATTGGTTCTAGACCCAATTGTCGATGGATTTCACCTCACCAGAGTCCTGATGGACGGTGGTAGCAGCCTGAACCTGCTTTATTAGGACACAGTGTGCAAAATGGGCATAGAACCCTCAAGGATTAAACCTACCAAGACGACCTTTAAAGGTGTCATACCAGGTGTAGAAGCCAATTGTACAGGCTCAGTTACACTGGAAGTGGTCTTCAGATCCCCGGATAACTTCCGGAGCGAGGAATTAATCTTCGACATAGTTCCGTTCCGCAGCGGCTATCATGCTCTGCTCGGACGTACCGCGTTCGTAAAGTTCAACGTGGTGTCGCACTATGCATACCTCAAGCTCAAGATGCCAGGCCCTCGAGGAGTCATCACGGTCAACGGAAACACTGAACGTTCTCTCCGCACGGAGGAACATACAGCGGCTCTCGCGGCAGAAGTACAATGCAGCCTCTTAATGCAATTCTCGAGTTCGGCCGTTAAGCGGCCGGACACAGCTAAGCGCGCCCGGAGTAACCTACAACAAGACCACCTGGCACGTGCCGAGCACGCGTAGCAGTGCGACCCCAACCCCAGCCCCTGTAAAACGTCAAGACAGGTCCTTCGCGTACACCATTATGCTCTGAAGATACCATGGGCATGGGGAGAGGGGCACGACCATGATAGGCCCAGACTGCGGCTCAACCACACCAGGGGCTCTCAAGTGTGTCGTTCTTTTATTTTCTTTTTCCTTTTTTTTATTTTTACCCACAGGACTCCGTTCGTCAGAGGGCCTGTCCGGCAGTAGACCTGCCGAATTCATGATGCAACAGCCAGGGAAGAAGAAAGGCTACAACGAATATCTAGGTGGTCTCCATTACGAGCATTAAATCTGTTTTATGCACCATTCCGCAGCCTACCCCTGGAGGGGGACATGTTTAACAGTCCCATCCCTTGCTTATCGCACCATTTGTATCGTTCTGCACTTACAGCAGTTTTTCTTTAATAAGTAATGCAACACCTTTTTTTTGCTTGCAATTGCATTTCTTTTTTATACATATGTTCATTTGTGACATTACGCATCCCTACATTTTGGTACGGCTAAATACACCAGGGGCTTATCTTTCCCGCATCATGGTGTGATAAGTCCGAACACTTCCACAAGTGCGGCACCCCGAACTTATAGCATTATATGCATCAGCTCTGAATCATGTCTTGGGTCAATAGTTGGGTTTGCCCGGCTCCCATGTTTTGGTACCTTATGTTCCGTTGTATCGGCTAAGGTAGCACTGGGAGAACCACTGCGATTGCGCCCCAGTTGAGTTGGGTTAACGCCTCAGTGGAGAAAGCTAAAACTGACCATCATGATGAGGCGAGAGTTGGTCGCTGTTCGAGAGGTTTTTTGCGAGTCCCTAAAGACTTATGCCGCTTAGAGCGAGGAGCCGGTTTTTGTCCGGCCAAGGCGTGGATAGCGCCCCAAATTCGGCCTTCCGAAGATTAGGGGCTTCGCCGAAATTTAAAATTATAGAATTCTATGGCTAAGTGAGAGTGTTCAAGCATTATAAGTCCGGTTGCCTTGTTTGTTGTGTTGAGCGCCTCCCTAGATGGACCCAAATACGGGAACAAGAGTGCTCAAGTTTATCCCAAACACCCCAGCACTCGTGGCATGGGGGCTGAAGCCGACGACTTGACATCTCTCAGATTTGATAAACAGCCGCACAGAAGGTAATATTATAAATCAAAACGCGTTGCTTAGCGCAAATGAACTAAGTTTTCAGCGCACAGGATAACAAAATGCGAGTCTACTCAAATATTACATCTTTGGAGCACTCACCCACAATAGTGCGGGCGCCCTTCAGCACACTCTTATAATACATCTCGGGCATGCGATGCTCCTTGGCCTCTGGTGGTGGGTCCGTCACGAGCTTTTGGGCATCCATCTTGCCCCAGTTCACCTTTGCGCGGGCAAGGGCCCGACGGGCACCTTCAATACAGGCGGAGTGCTTGATGACTTTGACCCACGGGCACACATCCACCAGCCGCCGCACCAGGCCGAAGTAGCTCCCAGGCATGGCCTCCTTAGGCCACAGCCGAACTATGAGGCCCTTCATGGCCTATTCGGCCGCCTTGTGGAGCTCGACCAGCTGCTTTAGCTGGTCGCTAAGGGGCACCAGATGTCCGGCCTCAGCATATTGAGACCAGAAGACCTTCTCCGTCGAGCTCCCCTCCTCGGCCCGGTAGAACATGGCAGCATCGGACACGCTACGAGGAACATCTGCGAACGCTCCTGGAGAGCTCTAAATTCGGGTAAGCAACAGGTAATTAACACTCACATGCTTACTTTGCATGAAAAATGCCTTACCCGCTGCTATTTTCTTCAACGCCTTGATTTCCTGGAGGGCCTTGTAGGCTTCGGCCTTAGCGGCTTTGGCACTCTCAAGAGCCGTTGCAAGCTCAGACTCTCGAGTCTTCGAGTCACGCTCCAGGCTCTCATGTTTTTTCACGAGATCCTGGAGCTCTTGTTGTACCTCCGCCACCCGCGCCTCCTGCTTCTCTCGCTCGGTGCGCTCCGCGGCCGCATTGCGTTCGGCCGCGGCCACCACTTCTTTTAGGGTCACCACCTCGTTAGTGGCCCCTGCAATACCCACGTTATCCTTGTCTTTCATTTTGCAACCAAAATCCTTTTCTGGAAGGTACAATTTTAATAAGGTGTTACTCACCTTCCTTGTCCTCGAGCTGCTTCTTGGCACGGCCGAGCTTGTTCTCGGACCTCTCGAGGCCTTCCTTCAAAGTACTGACCTCCGCAGTCAATGCGGCAGAGGTCAGCAGCGCAGCCTGCCATCCCATATCGACATATTTTTTATGACTCCTGCGTATATCTACTTAGATCCTCAGTCCGGCTTTTCTTTCCAAACACCGAACCGAGCATCAGGGGCTACTGTCTATGCGGTACTATTTTACATATATCAAAATTCTTACATCAAAGCATGTTAGAAGGCTGCTGCAGGCTTCGGTCAGCCCGCTCTTGGCGAGCTGCACCTTTTGAATCACCGCACTCATAACAGTGTGGTGTTCCTCTTTGATGGAGGCGCCATTGAGCGCCTCCAGCAAGCTATCCGGCGCCTCTGGTTGGACGGAAGCTGCCGGTGTCACGGTCTTGCCCTTCTTACAAAGGGGCCGCCCGCCGGACTCCGGAGCCACTATGGGATCCGAAGCCGACTCCGGTGCAAAGTCCGGGAGGTTGTCTTGCGGCACCTCCGGGGCCTCCTCCTCCTGGCGGGTCCCTTCCCGGGATCCCACCTCGGCATCGTCCGTGTCACGGGGGGTGGAGGCGGTCGGAAGAGAATCCATATCCGATGCACCTAAGGACCCGCTCGACGAAGCGGGAAGATCGTCCTTGGGCGGACTGCAGGGTTGTATGTGGCATTAGAAAGACATTGTGTGGCAAAAAAGATAAACCATGAAGTTATTTGGGAGTCCGGATACTCACGATCTCGCCAGGGGCTTGGCCCTTGGAGGCCAGTCCTCGTCGTCATCACTGGCGTTGGCAGAGCAGTCCGGCGGAAGAGTTTTTCCCTTCTTGGACCCTTCGGCCTCCCTCGTTGGGAGGCCTTCCTTTTCTTCTCTCCCCCCGCTGGGGAAGAGGCTTTCTTCTTCTCCTCCTCACCTTGGTGAGAGGAATCGACCTCGGAGTCGTCATCCGATAGCACCTGAAAGCGGGAACTCTTCCGAGTCCTCGTGGCCTTCTTCTTGGCCTTCTTCTCCGGCACCACATGGGGTGCCGGAGCCAGCAGCCCCGTCAAACGGGCGTCCGCTAGGTCCTCAGGCAATGGGGCCGGACAGATAGCCTGTTCGGCCTTCTTCAGCCAGTCCTATCAAAGGAAAGGGAGTTTAGATCCCGCATAGAGTCAAACTATGGAAAACAAGCGTCCCTTAAAGGACAAAATCACTTACCTCATCAGCTGGACGCTCCGAGCTGAATCCGCGATCTTCGGTAGTGGATGCGGGAGCCTTGGCGCCCTTGAACAGCACCTTCCAGACATCTTTGTACGTAGTGTCGAAGAGCCCATTCAAAGTCTGGTGCTGCGCCGGATCGAACTCCCACATGTTGAAACCCCGTCGTTGGCACGGGAGAATCTGGCGAATGAGCATGACCTGGACTACGTTGACAAGCTTGAGCTTCTTGTCCACTAGCTTTTGGATACAAGCTTGGAGTCCGGTCAGCTCCTCCGAATCACCCCATGTCCGGCCGCTCTCTTTCCAGGAGGTGAGCCGTGTGGGGATGCCGGATCTGAATTCAGGGACCGCTGCCCATTCGGGGTCACGCGGCTCGGTGATGTAGAACCACCCCGATTGCCACCCCTTGATGGTTTCCACGAAAGTGCCCTCGAGCCAAGTAACGTGGGACATCCTGCCCACCATGGCGCCTCTGCACTCCGCTTGGCTGCCCTTCACAACCTTATGCTTGACACTGGAGGTCTTGAGCCACAAGCCAAAGTGGGGCTGGATGCAGAGGAAGGCCTCACACACGACGATAAACGCCGAGATGTTGAGGATGAAATTCGGGGCCAAATCATGGAAATCCAGGCCGTAGTAGAACATGAGCACCCGGACAAAGGGATGGAGTGGGAAGCCCAGTCCGCCGAGGAAATGGGGAAGGAATACTACCCTCTCATGGGGCTTGGGGGTGGGGATGAGCTCTCCCTCACTAGGGAGCCGGTGCACGATGTCGCTGGACAAGTATCCGGCGTTGCGCAGCTTCTAGATCTGCCCCTCCGTGATGGAGGAGGCCATCCACTTGCCTCCTGCTCTGGACATCGTTGGAGAAGGTTGAGGTGAGATGTGCGGGCTTGGGCACTGGAGCTCGGGTTCGCAGAGATGGGTAAGCCAAGGAGGAAGAAGGCGCGGGTAATAGGGTTGGATCTTTATCCCCTTATATGGGCGGATGAAAACATGCATCCCCACCGGCCTGATAAAACTCGCTTATCCCCCAAGCGCCGCAATCAATGGCGCGGTTGGGTTACCCACGTCCATATTGATGGGAATCCTAGAATAAGGGGAACATGATCTCTGCTTCGACAAGACGTGCCAAGGAAACCGCTTTGCTAAACACGCTGAGGTGGTACAGTAAAAACGACTTAAGTAAAGGCTTGGTAGTGGTGTGACGTCACACCATCAAATACATTAGCAGATTGAACTTGTGTAAATATTATTCTCTCTACGGTGGTATGTGGAAATTATTTTTGCAGAGCCGGACACTATCCTGGTGTTCACAATCTTCTATAAATTATTCGGAGGAGGAACCTGCCTTGCAATGCCGAAGACAATATGCGCGTCGGACTCGTCGTCATTGAAGCCTGGTTCAGGGGCTACTGAGGGAGTCCTAGACTAGGGGGTGTCCGGATAGCCGAACTATCATCATCGTCCGGACTCCAAGACTATGAAGATACAAGATTGAAGACTTGCTCCCGTGTCCGGATGGGACTTTCCTTGGCGTGGAAGGCAAGCTTGGCGATACGGATATGTAGATCTCCTACCATTGTAACTGACTCTGTGTAACCCTAGCCCTCTCCGGTGTCTATATAAACCGGATGGCTTTAGTCCGTAGGACGAACAACAATCATACCATAGGCTAGCTTCTAGGGTTTAGCCTCCTTGATCTCGTGGTAGATCTACTCTTGTAACACACATCATCAATATTAATCAAGTAGGACGTAGGGTTTTACCTCCATCAAGAGGGCCCGAACCTGGGTAAAACATCGTGTCCCTCGTCTCCTGTTACCATCCGCCTAGACGCACAGTTCGGGACCCCCTACCCGAGATCTGCCGGTTTTGACACCGACACCCCTCCTGGTCGCCTTGGGCCTCCTTTTATACGGAAAAGGGGTTGCCACAGTGGCACACAGGAGGTGGAAAGGGCACAGTGATACGAGTTTATCCCTCGCATTACATGACAAGGCGCATTTAATGCGTCGTGCTTAGGTGTCCTTGCTTTATCGGGGGCGGGGGAGAGCCTAGTCTTGTCCGTCACCGATCCCTTTCGCGTCAACACACGTCCTGGCCAGCGGTGCCCGTGGCGCCATGTAGGCAGGCAGGTAGCTGAGGTGGCGCAGCGGTGGGTCTCCGCGAAGATCCGCTTGCCGCCACGCAGGTGCCTGCCCAACTGGTTGGGTCGGCGGCTGCATGCGAACGGTGGTAGAGGTTGGAATTGGCGTGGGCCTGATGGTGGCCCTATGGGTGTCCTTGGCAAGGGCCTCGCCGTAGCCCCGGCAAGGGTCTTGCCGGTGCCCCGGCAAGGGTCTTGCCGTGGCACCCGCTGTTATCCCCGGCAAGGCTCTTGCCGGGGACCTTGTGGTCCCCCTTGGCTGGGATCCCGCCAAGGGTCGTCACCTTCTATAGTGTGTATCTGATCTTGAATGTCTTCACAAAGATCTTCATGCCACCATGGGGATGTCTCCCGAATCCTTGCCCCACGGGGCCAGTGAACTCAAGGGTGATTTGCTCCATAGGTGTGGGGCGAGCTGCCACGGCAAGGGTCTTGCCGGATTTGCTAAAACCGCCCCCCGGCAAGGATCTTGTCGGGGGAGTCCGCTTCGTCCCCTTCGCTCTTTGTGGTCTTGGTCTTGGTGTCGTTCTGCTTCTTTCGAGCTTTGGCCTTACCTTGGCTCACCTCCCTTGCCTTGCCCGGTGCGGTGGCGTCCGTGGCTCGGACTGCCCGTGCACAGTTATAGGGGTACAAAAAGTTTACCCCTCTTTTTGTACACCGACAAATACCCTACTTCCTGCTTGATTGATCTTAATGAGATGAGTATTAGTAGAGTTGATCTACCATGAGATTATAGAGGCTAAACCCTAGAAGCTAGCCTATGGTATGATTGTTGTTGTGTCCTACGGACTAAACCCTCCGGTTTATATAGACACCGGAGGGGGCTAGGGTTACACAGAGTCGGTTACAGAGAAGGAGATCTATAATGCGGATCGCCAAGCTTGCCTTCCACGCCAAGGAGAGTCCCATCTAGACACGGGACGAAGTCTTCAATCTTGTATCTTCATAGTCCAACAGTCCGGCTTCCAACCTCTCGAACCATTGCCATGGGCCTCCTTTTATAGATTATGGGGTCACCATAGGGACAAATCAGTCATTATTAACTGATAGGATACCAAATAGTGCTATCATACCTAACTCTACAGGCTGACAGTGTGTATTTAATGCACCACTTAATGTCACAACGTTGGTTGCCCGGCAAGGCTTGCTGGGATATCTCGCCAGCTCCACGCCTGCTGGCCTGACACATCATAGGACGGGTGTCATCTATGGGTTTTTCTGGTAGAAAGCGCCTGCCATGTGGAGAATTGCAGCCACCTAACCACTTTGTGGCTTGACACCGCACTGAACGACGACATGAGTCGTGGTGGAGTGCTTGGTGAGGTGTTTCGGCCTCCGCAAGTCCCGGCGGGCCCTGCCGAGATGCCTTGGTCATCTTCTTTTGGGGGTGTCCTCGCCCCTTGCCGGGCTCGCGTGCCCGGCAAGGGAGGCCTCTCTCTTGATGACATCTTGCTCTTCTGGCTTGGTCTTGGTCCCTCTGATTTGCTTGTTGGTTCTTTGAATTTCTTGGTTTCTTATACTTTGTCTTGGACTGGTGATGCAATCTTGATCTTGCGCCTATGTACAGTCAGGGCAACAGACCTAGGGTTTGTTGCACTGACACCGTGGGGCCCCCAAGACACTAGGGCGCGCCAGAGGCCCCTGGCGCACCCTGATGGGATGTGGTGCCCACGAGGGTCTCCTCCATCGCCTCTTCACTCTATAAATACTCAGATATTCCAAAAACCTTAAAGTAGGAGTCGGAAGACAATTCTAGCTACCGCAAGTTCTAGAACCACGAGATTCAATCTAACACCATCATGGAGGGGTTCATCATCCTCATGGGTGCCTCTCCGGTGATGCGTGAGTAGTCCACCATAGACGAACGGGTCCGTAGGCAGTAGCTAGATGGCTTCCTCTCTCTTTCTCTCTCTCTCTCTCCCTTGATTCTCAATACAGTGGTCTCTTGCAGATCTATTTGATGTAATGACTTTTTGCGGTGTGTTTGTTGGGATTCGATGAAGTTTGAGTTTATGATCAGATGTATATCCATGAATATTATTTGAGTCTTCTTTGATCTCTTATATGCATGATTATTTATAGCCTCATATTTCTTCTTCGAATCTTTGGTTTAGTTAGGCCAAGTAGATCGATTTTTCTTGCAATGGGAAGAGGTGCTTTGTGATGGGTTCGGTTTTACGGTGTCCTCACCCAGTGATAGGAGGGGTAGCGAGGCATGTATGTATCATTGCTATTAAGGATAACAAGATGGGGGTCTATTCCTACATGAATAGATCTTGTGTACATCATGTCATCATTCTTATTGCATTACTCCGTTTCTCCATGAACTTAATACACTAGATGCATGCTAGATAGCGGTCGATGTGTGGAGTAATAGTAGTAGATGCAGAATCGTTTTGGTCTACTAATCTTGGACATGATGCCTATATATTGATCATTGCCTTGGATATCATCATAATTATTTGTTCTTTATCAATTTCCCAACAGTAATTTGTTTACCGACTATGCGCTATTTTCTTGAGAGAAGCCACTAGTGAAATCTACGCCCCCCCCTCGGGTCTATCTTTTATCATATTGCTTTCTGATCTACCTTTTGCCGTGTTTATTTTCCGATCTGTTATTCCAAAAACTGAAAAATACCTTGCTATTCTTTTTTTCATCTTTTATTTTGTGTTCCCGAGTGATCTATTTATCCAATCTTACACAAACAAATCTATCTTTTTACCGTGGAGAGATTGACAACATCTCTTACGCGTTCGGTTGCAAGTTTTTGTTCTTTGTGTGTAGGTACCGTTTATATAGTGTTCCTAAGTTCTCCTACTGGACTGATACCTTGGTTTCATAACTGAGGGAAATACTTACCGTAGTTGTGCTGCATCATCCCTTCCTCTTTGGGGAAATACTGACGCAGTTTCAAGCCACGTCACTACGCGGCCTCGTCGATATAGTCAGGTAACACTACAAAAAAATACACTTCTGTGATGATACGTGTTTCTCACAGTAGGTCACATTTTTTGTCATGCATGTACATCCATGACGATTTTATGACATAATCAAGATAGTCATACCTGTGCTGTCATAGAAGTGTTCCATGACATTACCAAAATTGTCATCACGGAAGTGCCCATTTCCATGACGATAAATCATGCGTCACAGAAGTGCTTTCGTCAAGGGTGACCGACACGTGGCATCTACCGTAACGGAACATCGTTAAGCTATCGAGTTCGGTTTTGGATCCGATAACCCGTTAACAGCCCCGACCAATGGGGATTTTCCACATGTAAAATCATCATTGGCTGGAGGAAACACGTGTCGGCTCACCGTCGGGACAGATGTCATCCACTCATTGGACCGAAGGCGCCTATGATACATTGACACGTGGCACGGCCCAACAGAGGCCCATTCCTATGAAAAGGCCGGCCCATTTGACTTGGTCAAAAGGTGGCGGGCCGGCCCATGGAAAGCCTGTTAACGGTCTGTTCACATATAGCCCATTTACAGCCCGCTAACCCGGGGCCCGTTACGACCTATCTGAATTAGGGCCAGTAGCGTCATCTGGGCCGTCCAATATGTTTCCAACCCATTTTAACTTCTGGCCCATGTATGGCCCATGATGTCTTTCAGCCCATATGACGCCCTTTGTAACTCTTGGCCCATTAACGGCCCGTGGCGAAACTGGCCCGTAATGAACAGTGTATCACTTTATACCCATTAATAGCCCGTGGTGAAACTGGCCAATAATGAACAATGTATCACTTTATACCAATTAACGACCTGTTATTCCGTGGGCCGTTTCGAGCCCATGTTATCTTTCGGCCTTCTCAGGCCCATTTATTCTTGGGATCATTTCTAGCATTCGTTTACTTACGGCCCGTTACTGTCATTTTCTGCTTGTGGGCCAAATTCAGCCCGTGGTTACAGTCGGCCCGTATGTGGCCCGTTAATACATTGGGCCATTTTTGTAGCGTCATTAAATATGGCCTATTAACGACAGCCCGTTATGGTAGGCCCATGAATGGACGATTCCTACTCTAGCCCATTTACAGCCATAATGCGGTCTGTTATTGGCCCATGTTTGGTCGATCGATCATACGGCCCATATAAGGCCCATTGATGATACGGCCCGTAGAAGGCCCAATGTGTCTACGGCTCGTAGAAGGCCCATTGTGTCTACGGCCCGTAGAAGGCCCATTATTTCTATGGCCCGTAGAAGGCCCATTGTTTCTATGGCCGGTAGGAGGCCTAGTGTCACTACAGTAAATATGTAGCCCATGGTTATTGTGGCTTAGTTTTTATAAATAGGTTATTGCGGCCACTAGCAAACCGCGGAAAAAGAACTGCACTGACTACAAGCAAACAAATAAACAAGACAACAAGGAAATAAATAAGCAAGCAAGTTACGCTAGGCTATCACGGCTATTACACATATTACATCCACTGGGCATGAAAGTTCGCCACCAGTGCAAATATAGGGAACAAAGCAACATATAAACGCCGCAGCAAAACAAGTCCAGAACTGAAACCACTTCAAAAGAGCTCAAGAAACAATATCATGGGTACCGATAATGCTGGCAAGATGCTTAGCAAGCTTATTAACTTTCTCTTGTTTGGCACTTAAATCCTCCAGCGCTTGCTGTTGCACAAGAAAGTATGCATCTGATTTCTGCAGGGACTTCCTCAGTCCTTCAGCTTCTTTCCGCATCACAACTAACTGACGCCTTTCAGCTTGTAGCTGAGACTGAAGAAGCTGAAGTGATTCAAGCAGCGAGTTCGAAGAGCTTGTGCCAGTGGTAATGGCCAGTAACTCGAACACTACATCAACGCAGGACTATGGGGTTTTCTCACTGTCTACAAGATCATTTTTATCACCTTTCTTGGAGACCAACAGGGTTGTCTCACTATCTTGAACCTTATCTGCATTACTTTCTCTACCATTGCATAGTGGGCTGCTCTTCTCCAATATTCTATTTGCATACTACAAGAGAAACAAGCAGACACATCACAGGTTTAGCTTGTAGTATACGAAACTCATTTCGGTAAACCGATTCAGTAGTAAGGTGGACAGGATAACAGCATGAAACAAACAAATATCTATGTACTACGGTCACTGTATTGTCCATATCATTCTAGTTTATGTTGCCTAATCAAGATAGAGACACCGTTTAACTCATATGTTTTTAAGACACGGCAGAATAGATAGAATATAAGTGTGAGAAACTACACAGCACTGGCAACACTTGTAATGTGCATCACATGAGAACATAACTGTTTATACAACTTAAACTGAAATCACCATAGATCAAGAAGTTGGAACAGCAATCCAGTTAAAGAAATAGGTTTAAAACATACATGTTGCACCATTGGAGTTTCAATTGGATCGTTCAAATTCGGAAGTAGTTGGTATGAGTAAATACAGTGTCAGTGATACAACAGCAAAGGAATATGGACCATAGCTATAGAATCTAACCTGAGAACAGTTGCTCTTCTACTTTAAACGTGGAGTTTGGGTTCGCTGTGGTGGTCTTCGTGCTTTGGGCACTGCAGTAGCTTTACAAACCGCTCGTGTGGGGGTACTCTGTGGTGGACATGGTGCTTTGTCAACTAGAAGTGGGTTACTATCCGCTGGGGTTGCGGTTAGATGGGTTGTAGCTGGTTCTCTGCCCAACAGTGTAAGTGTGCAATCTGGAAGAGTCTCGATTATGTGTGGTGGGGCTAGTTTGTGGGCCAGTACAACCATGGTTCTATCTGCATCGACGGGTAGCACTGTCTTTTGAGAAGAACGGGTTTTTGCTCCCTTAGATACTGCCATCACCCCCTCCAATTCAAATGGCTGATAAACAAGAAAATAAATTGAACGTACAAACATTGTATGATAGACAGATGTGGTAATTCACATATATGTTGTCTAATCAAACAGGACAGCATGACACAATTTCACATATATGATGCCTAACTAAACAGGATAGCATGACACAGTTTCATATATATGATGGATAACTTAACAGGATATAATGGCATAATTCAACATATGATGAGTATCTAAACAGGATGACATGACAAAACTATATGATGTCTTTCTAAAATAGGTTGGGATGAAATAATTCACATACATGTTTTCTAAGTATACAGGATGGCATGATATAATTGACATAATTGATTCATATACTAGGCAGCTCGCACTCGCATGTATGATCTCTAAACTAAGCAGATGGAATTCAATATTGTGCATATGATGTCTAAACTAAGCAATGCAAGACACCATATGCATCATATGAGAAATATAAACATTGCAACTTAGAGCATATACCTCAGGTGGGATATAGGACTAGTCATCTGTCTCTGAATCCTCCTCTGAGGAGCTCCCTATAACCATCGAGACATATGCTTCAACATGTACTATTGCCTGCTCTGAAGACCTTGTTTTCACTCCAGATTTTTCCATAACCGGCTCAAATGGCTGATACACATGAAGAGTAGTTCAATATACACAAATTGTCGACAAATGGAATACGTAATGAAAAAAAGATGGCATGAGATAATTCACATATATGATGCCTGGCTACATGGCGGTGCATAATTCACATATATGATAACTGGCTGAAAAACATGGCATTGCATAATTCACATATCTGATATAGAAAGCAAACTGGAGGCATTCACACAAAGCATGTCTAATCTAAGCACATAGCATGGCAATGCAAGACACCATATGCATGATATGAGCAATATAACCCTGCCAAGTTAGATCATGCACCTCTGGGGGGGATACGACTGGTCATCTGTCTCTCAATCCTCTTCTGAGGAGCTATTTGTAACTAGCAAGAAATCTGCATCGACAGGTAGCACTGACTGCTCAGAAGACCTTGTTTTCACTACAGATTTTCCCATGACCGACTCAAATGGCTGATGCACAGGAAGAGTAGATGAATGTATAAACATTGTTGACAATTGGAATACATTATCGAAAAAAATATGGCACGATACAATTCACATATACGATGACTGGCTTAACAGGATGGCATTGCATGATTCACGTATATGATGCCTGGCTAAACAATATGGCATTGCATAATTCCCATATACTCCCTCCATTCCTAAATATTTGTCTTTTTAGAGATTTCAAATGGACTACCACATACGGATGTATATAGACATATTTTAGAGTGTAGATTCACTCATTTTGTTCCGTATGTAGTAACTTGTTGAAATCTCTAAAAAGACAAATATTTAGGAATGGTGGGAGTATGATATAGAAACCAAACAGGTGGCATTCACAAAAAGAAAATCTAAACTAAGCTGATGACATATAAGATGTATAATGTAAGCAATGCGAGGCGCCATATGCATGATATGACCAACATCAGCATGCCAGGTTAGAGCAAACACCTCAGGTGGTAAACAGGCGTGGTCAGCTCCTTCTAAATTCCCATCTGAACAGTTATCTTCCTCTAGAATACAATCTGGAAATGCAGGAGTGGGGGCACTTCGCCCACCATGGAGCGGCGTCTGCATGACATTATATTCCCATGCAACGGTCTTCTCTTTTTCTCTACATGTTCAGTACGATTGTGTACAATATCTGACATGCATAATAAAAAATAGTTAGATTTTGTTAGGCCTAAGGCTAAGGGGTGCATGCAAAAATCAAGACTGATGGTAGTAAACGAGTGGATGGATCCAAAACTAATGATGGCAGGTAGATTATAGCTTCAGTTTAAAAAGATAGACAATGGATCATCTATTGTTTGTTGCCCACCCAACATGAACCACATAGAAGACCCCAGATGAACCAGATAGTAGACAAATAATATTCGTTGCTGCCTTGATATGAGACCCACGGGCATTTTAAAACTGAAGTTTGAACGATAAAGTAGCAGGTAATAATAACCGATGTATAACGTAAGCAAACACGAAAGACTGCGACCTCTTGATACGTCTCCGTCGTATCTATAATTTTTGATTGTTCCATGCCAATATTATTCAACTTTCATATACTTTTGGCAACTCTTTATACTATTTTAGGGACTAACATATTGATCCAGTGCCCAGTGCCAGTTCCTGTTTTTTGCATGTTTTATGTTTCACAGAAACCCAATATCAAACGGAGTCCAAACGGGATAAAAACGGACGAAGAATTATTTTGGAATATTTGTGATTTTTGGGGGGAAGAATCAACGCGAGACGGTGCCCGAGAGGGCCACGAGGCAGGCGGCGCAGCCTGGACCCTCTTGGGCACCCCGTAAGGCGGTTGACGCTCTTCTTTTGCCGCAAGAAAGCAAATTTTATGAGAAAAATCTGGGCAAAAGATTCACCTCAATCGGAGTTATGGATCTCCGTATATAAAAGAAATGTTGGAAGGGCAGAATCTGAGAACGCAAAAACAGAGAGAGACAGAGAGATAGATCCAATCTCGGAGGGGCTCTCGCCCCTCCCACGCCATGGGAGCCAACGGCCAGAGGGGAAACCCTTCTCCCATCTAGGGATAAGGTCAAGGAAGAAGAAGAAGAAGAAGGGGGGCTCTCTCCCCCTTGCTTTCGGTGGCGCTGGAACGCCGCCGGGAGCCATCATCATCACCACGTTCTTCACCAACACCTCCATCATCTTCACCAACATCTCCATCACCTTCCCCTTTCTATCTACAACGGTCCACTCTCCCGCAACCCACTGTGCCCTCTACTTAAACATCGTGCTTTATGCTTCATATTATTATCCAATGATGTGTTGCCATCCTATGATGTCTAAGTAGATTTTCTTTGTCCTATCGGTGATTGATGAATTGCTATGACTGATTTGAGTTGCATGTTTTATTACTGGTGCTGTCCTATGGTGCTCTCCGTGTCGCGCAAGCGTGAGGGATCCCCGCTGTACGGTTTGCAATATGTTCATGATTTACTTATGGTGGGTGGCGTGAGTGACAGAAGCACAGACCCGAGTAAGTAGGTTGTTTGCGTATGGGATAAAGGGGACTTGATAATTTAATGCTATGGTTGGGTTTTACCTTAATGATCTTTAGTACTTGCGGATGCTTGCTAGAGTTCCAATCATAAGTGCATATGATCCAAGAAGAGAAAGTATGTTAGCTTATGCCTCTCCCTCAAATAGGATCGCAATAGTGATTATCGGTCTAGTAACATAGTCAATTGCTTAGGGACAATTTCACAACTCCTACCACCACTCTTCCACACTCCCTATATTTACTTTATTGCTTCTTTATCTAAACAGCCGCTAGTTTATATTTACGTGCTCTTTATTATCTTGCAAACCTATCCAACAACACCTACAAAGTCCTTCTAGTTTCACACTTGTTCTAGGTAAAGCAAACACTAAGCATGCGTAGAGTCGTATCAGTGGCAGATAGGGCTTGAGAGAGTATTTTCTCTACCTTTAGCTCCTCGTTGGGCTCAAAACTCTTACTTATCGAAAGAGGCTACAATTATCCCCTAGACTTGTGGGTTATCACCTCTCTTCCGGAACTGTGTAGTCCTCAGGTTCATCTGCTCAGTCGATCATGGTAATGCAGTTGGCGTGGCTGCCGGCAACGGGGAAGATGATCTGAGGTGGGGAAAGAAAGTCTGCAGGGGGGATCTCTGCTGCAGTGGATGCTTCTGTCGATGGTGCACCTTAGGTGGGGTGGATGACGGCACGGCAGGAGCAGGACATAACACACAGAGTTTTCTTTGATGCCTATCTAAAAATGAAGTAAATCTGTAAGGGCTCCTTAGAATTGGAGGATTCTATAAACGCAGGGACATGAAAAACACATGAATAGGATAGGAATGCACGTGCAAAACAGAGCATTTGGAAACATAGGATTTCAGTCAACCTGGTGTTTGGTTCACATGAATTGGAAGAACACAGGAATGGAGAAACGTGTCAAATTAAAGTCAAACCACGTGAAAATGAAAAAAATAAGAATCTTATTATGCCAGTAATGCAATTAGTTGTGTTGTTCATGCATATTAATTTGGAAAGGACATCCAAGTGAATATTAAAATTCCTATGTTTTTTCTTTGGAAGAGACACCAAAGGAAAAAAATTCCTCCAGTTTTGCTTTGCTCCACTCCTTCTAACCAAATGCACAAATAGTAGTTCCATAGCAAAGGATCCCTGAGAGATCAACATGAATGCAGAGTAACAAAGTGATGCGATTAGTGTACAACCTCTTTGGCATAGCCTTGCGGACCTCAGCATCATTGGGTTGAACGTGGAGGATGGTGATGCTGGTTCGACTGTCGGAGGCGGGGAAGAAGATCCGAGCCCTCTGGAAACGGCGCCGAGGGTACTGCTCCACTGCGATGGACGGTTCCGTCGTTGGAGCAGCTCCGGTGAGGTGTACGGCGGCAAGGCTGAAGCAGGACAAGATAGACAATGTTATTTTGAAGTGGGACTCTAATATCATCTGCAATAGATGATGTAAAATACATCACCAATAAGTGCTAGATGTAAAACGCATAAGCCGCGCCACGGCCGCTCCGACAGATGTTGTAAGTACTGTTCACTCTGAACTTAACTAAAGAAACTGAACTTTAAAGTTGAAACTGAATTTTACTGTCGAAACTGATTGAACTAGTAGTAGAGCATTGCAATAGATGTTTAGGGAGTTCGAGCACTAGTAGCAGAGAAGCAGTGATCTAAATCAGCAGACGCTCGAGCAGGGAACGCACTA
Source organism: Triticum dicoccoides (assembly GCF_002162155.2). Classification (NCBI taxonomy): domain Eukaryota; kingdom Viridiplantae; phylum Streptophyta; class Magnoliopsida; order Poales; family Poaceae; genus Triticum; species Triticum dicoccoides. The sequence goes on from NC_041385.1 coordinate 560,065,567, forward strand.
GTAGAGAGCAAGTCAAGCAGTAGCACCGCAAGTGAGTGCTAAAGCAGCAACTCTTGTAGCTGCCGGAGGTCGTGCAGCAGCAGCAGCGCGAGCGAGAGCAAGAGCAGAGCAACAGCACGAACGAAAGCAAGAGCAGTGCAGTAGCGCGACCGCCAGCAAGAACAGAGCCGCAACGCAAGCGATAGTCGGAGCAGCTACAGCTAGTGCCGGTGTGGAAGTCGCCGCCGAGGAAGCAACAACATGGAGGAGAGACGCCGTGGATGATGTGGCTGGTGACGGCGCCGTCGATGGAGACCCGCCATGGCTGCTCGGTATCGAGCACGGTATCCCCGTGAGATCGAATAAAAGATAAAATGCAGTGGTGAGTGCAGAACCTCCTTGGTGGCGCCGAGTTGGCCTCGGCTTCATCGGAGGAATTGGTGAGGGTGTTGCGGTTCCGGTGGGGCAGGTCAAGACAGGGTGGTGGGGATTGAGGTGGCATGATAGACGAGGTGAATGTCGGGGCAGCTCCTTGGAGGTGGAGGATGGGGTGGCTGATCCGGCAGGATGACGAGATCGACGACGGATCCTCATCCGGTGATGAGGGATGGCGAGCTGTTGCGATGGACGATGTAGTCGGGGAAGAGTCTCCGGCTAGGCGGCGGTCGGGAGGCCGACGGAGGAGCCTGGGATTTCGCGGGTTTTGGCGGCCTTGGTGTACGAATGGGGGGCGAAGGGGAAGGGAGGGGGAAGCCAAGCTTAGGGACGCGCTTGTCCGAAATGTAGAGTAAGTTACCAGCATACCCCCACCGGTTTTGACACCGCGACGTGGAGCTTCATTTTTGGCTGAGGGTTAGAAGGGGGATTTGCGTGTCTGGGCTGCAGAACCGATTTCATATGAGGAGGGAGTTTTCGCGCGCGTCCATATTTCGGGATAACAAGGCGCAGCGCGGGTTGAAGAGGCGGGAGTTTCAAAGCAGGTGAGACAAAAGATACTCGAGCTTGAAAATTTCGGGATAACAAGGTGCAGATTCCTTATTCGGCAGAACAAACTTAACGTGTAAAAAAACAATTCATACAAGACACAAGAGAGTCATGTCCCCTTTTACTATATTTCTAAAGATGCCATTGAAAAAACTACAAGAAAATGTAAAAAAAATCCGGAGAATAAGATTACCCTGTACAGTACCAAATCAATTCGCACTTCCCTCAACAAAAACAAAAAACAAATCAATTCCCACCAAAATAAAGATTAATGTCCTTTTTATATGATTACAAATGCCAGGATCTCGAATTTCAATTTTTGAATCCACGTTATATTGAATTCGAATATATCGTTACGTGACCTTGTGGTTTATAATTGATGTAGTCGTACATTTTGATCTTCCATCATATATGAACATTTTACTCCACCATGTGAACATATATATTGTCGTCTACCACATATATGACTACAACTCCCAGGATTCCCATCAAGATGATGTGGATCCCAAAGAGGAAGAACTAGAGAGTCCTTGAGGGTGACTCCGCCAATATACTTCACTCATATCATTTCGGCAAGGACAAGTGCAAACAACTTCCATATCTTGCACTGGTCCAAGGAGTCACAAACCCTCTTGTTGGTAAGACGAGGAACAAGGTAACCTAATGCTTTCATGGACATCATCTTGTGTGTGCATCACTCTATGTCTAAGGATATCCTTGTTTGTTCCTTGTGGGACTAACCCGCGTAGGTATTGAAAGTGCAACTCACTCCAATGGATTGCTCCGAGTGATCTACATCAACATTGAGCATCCACATCTTCAGCACCTACATGAAGTCATTATCAACAAAACCCAAGGTTAGTTCATCCCTCTTAGGGGGGATATCACATCTAGGGGGAGCTTTACTCTAAATAATTGAGCTAAAGCAACTCTAATGATGTGAACACAACAATGCTTTATGTAAAAGTGGTAGCCCCACTTGTGCTTAAACGATGAGTATGACCTATGATCAAATGTTCTCATTTGACTCCTAAGTCAATATACTCATATATAGATGACCTAGTCATCGCCCATTACTTGATAGATGCTAGAGTGTTTATGCATGCTTTGCCACATATTTCATTTCCCATTTTATTCTGTGAGCATGTTGGTTGCATATTTTACTCATTCGAGGACATCCATTTGTTGCTTTGATTGCTTGGCTTTTTCTATTTTGCCAAATGGATGGACAAGAATGCCTAAGAACCTTCTCTAGCTATCTATGCTTTTCTCGTCTCAAACTCTATTCATGCTACATCACAAAGTTTGATCAAGCCAGATTCGAACCACTTTGTGTGAGGAGCACTCGGAGTCCCCGATTCATCATAGACTTAAACTTCCAAAACCTCTTTGTGCATTTCGGTTTGACCGATTCATTCTTTTCGGTCACACCGAGATCACTAAGTTGATCTAGGTTTTCAATCTCGGTGCAACCGATAAGAACCTTTCAGTCACATCGAGTTGCAGTAGTTGCTCGCAGTTTTGCATCTCGATGCCACCGAGTTGTTCCACTCGGTCACACCAACAGGGTCAGGTTATATAACTGACGGGTCAAATTTTGGAAAAATTTCCGAAATCCATCACCCGCGCGTAACCTGCTCTACCTCTTCAGGTCTCCGGATCGTCTTCTCGCTGCCAGCGACCTCCCGCCGCTGGTCTCCGCCGCCGTCAACGGCAATCTACCCCGCCGTTGCCACCGTAGCAAGTTCAGCGTCGAGTTAGGGTATGAACTTGATACTTTGTGCTATTCATTAACTCTTATTCATAGCACATTGCTTTGCCATGATTCTTGCCACATATGAAATCATCCTGTCCAGCAAAAACATCCTGTAGATTAGATTTGATTTGAAAATTTAGGGTTAGGTTTCCGCCGTCGGACGAACCGAATTGTTGAAATCGGTCTCACCAATTTGGTTTAGGCCATTGCACATGCAATTTTTGGTCTGACCGAGAATTGCAAATCGGTGTGACCGAGTTTGATTCTTTGTGAAACCCTAGCAGTCTCGGTGCCACCGAACTGTTACTCGGTCTGACCGAGTTCACTAGTTAGGTTCCAAAAGATGCTTCGGTATCACCGAGTTTACAAATCGGTAGCTCTAAAATGCTTTCTGTGGAGAACTAAAACTAAGTTTTGAGTCACGTGTTTTGCAAAACCTCTGTACTTTGTGATGCTCATCTACTCTACCTCATCTACAACCTATTCACAGGGTCTGCTGATAGTTGACTGCAAGATGTCTGACCAGAGTGACAGCTAGAACAAGTCTGAACAGCCAGGACAGATGAGTGAGGGCACTAGTCCCTCCAGCAGTTATGATGAGGGCAGCAGGAGCACACCTAGTAACTTGCCAAATGCATCCACCAGGACAAGGAAGAAGAGAACCTCAGATTCTGAGGATGAGGATTATGTGGATGTTGAGGGTGAGGCCACTTCAAGGAAAAAGGTGCTGAAAAAGGAGTATGGCATAACTGCTGCAACAAAGCGTGGAATGAAAACTAAGGCTCCAGCAAGAAGAGTTCCTATGTCTAAGGCCAGAGCCTCTACTCAAGAGACAATGGAGTTCACTCTTGATCCCAAAGAAGGAAGTGAAGGCAAGAAGAGGAAAGAAAGGGTCAAGAAGACCATTGCCAGAGTTATTGGCAAGCCCTCCACGATGAGAGATGATGATGAAGAGGAATAGGATGTTGCACCAGCACCCAAAGCTCAGAAACTCATGGGAGATGTAATCACATCAGGGGCTGCTCCATCTAAGCCCAAAGTTTCTCCCAAGGCTGCTGCTCCAGCTCAAAAGCCTAATCCCAAGAGGAACACCAGAAGTATTCCAGCTGAGGAGAAGAACAAGGCCCAGTGCCTGAAGCTAAAGAAGAAGAAAATGATTCGCTTGTTTTGGGAAAACTGAAGCCCAAGATCCCTGACCACAATGATGCACATCCTGTTGCAGAGAACATGAAAATCAGGAAGGATTCAGGACTGAGATTATGGAGACAGTCTGATCCATATGTTATTAGGAGGAGAACTGTTGTTGACTACAGGTTCCACACTAAGGAACGACAAGACTTTTATGAGACAATTTTGCTTGACAAGAAGCCTATTGTCTGTGACATGAGATGGGTTGACTGGGAGTACATCAAGGAGAAGGAAGATAACTATCCAGGTGTATATGACAGCTTCAAGGCATGTGAAGTTGATACATTTGTTTCCTAGAAGCTTACCAAGTGGAATGGTGAGCTGATCATGCAATTCTATGCAACTGCTCATTTCTATCGAGATGGAAGAATAGTGTGGATGTCAGAGGGTACAAGGTACCAATCTACAGTTGATGAGTGGGCTAGATTGATCAATGCCCCAGAAGAAAATGAAGATGACTTGGATGTTTATGCTGAGAAGAAGAAAGACCATAACACTATGGCACACATGTGCAGAGAGATCCCAGATGATGCTTTGGAGACTCATAAGTTTGGATTTGTCCACTTCTTGTTGTCTGGTTTGCCTACCATCAACTGGATCCTAAGGCACACACAGCTACCCAAGTCAGGTGATCACAAGATGATTAGAGGCCATGCTATCAATTTGCTACATTTGTTTGATGTGCCTCAAAAGTTTAAAGTCATGAGTCTGATTGTGGAAACAATCAAGAGGACTGCTGCAGATCAGAAGAGATCTTGTGGGTATGCTCCACAGATTCAGGTGCTCATCAACTCCAAGATGGGCATAGGCACATATTTGTTGGACAAGGAGCATCTACCCCTCAAGCCTGAATTTGAGTACAACATTGTTTTCATGAATGAAGAAGATCCATCATCTGTGCAAGCACATGAGAAGAGAGAGAAGGCAAGGGCAGAGAAAGCTGCAAAGATGCCAACAGCTGAAGAAGCATCTTAGATATTTCTGAAGAGCAAGGAAGATCAGCTTGGATATCTGATTGCCTCCACATTGAGGATTGAGAAGGGCTTGGCCACCCTAACTCAAAACCAGGAGAGCTTGGAGAGGATCATTGAGCAGAAATTCTATGCTCTTGATGTCAAGGTAACTGAGATCCAATCAGTAGTTGAGCAACTTCAGGAGGAAGTGGAGGAGAAGAAGGGAAAGTCTACTACAAATGCTTTCACTAGAGTGCCCAGGAGTCAGAGATCTGCTGTAGTGCCTGTTGCAGACACAAGAGCTACTACATCTGCACCAGCAGCCACAGCTTAAGTACCACCAGCTCCAGTAGCTACTCCACCAGCTCCAACCACATCTACAAACGCTTTCATCCTTGGAGTCATCTCTACACCGCCTCATGAAGACCAAGCCTGAGAGTCATTTAGCACTATGCATTTTTTGATTGGTAACTTGTTGCCAAAGGGGAGAAAATGTATAGATCATGGGCTTCGAGAGAGAATGATGCTTTTTATCTCTCTTGTTTGGCATGGCATGGATGAGAAACGTGGGGCCCTCAAAATGCTAAGGACAAAAGGATTGGCTCAAGCTAAAAGCACAAGACTCTACATTTTACTTTTAGTGATCCAAGATCACATTGAGTCCATAGGAAAGCCAATACTATTAAGAGGGCATGAGGTCTTGCTTAATGAGTTTCTTGCTCAAAGTGATTAGTGATATGCTCTAAAAACCCTCAACTACTTTCTCACATCCACATATGTCCCAAACCAAAAGTCAAACTTGGCCCCACTGAATCTTTCTGTCCGGCGCCACCGAGTTCAGTTGACATAGCCATTGCCAGAAACCCTAGTCTTTTCGGTCTCATCGATAGGGATCTCGGTCCCACCGAGATGGGATTGTAATCTCTCTATTTCCCTTTCTAATGTTTCGGTCAAACCGAGATGAGTGATCGGTCCCACCGAGATTGCAATGCAAACTCTCTGATTCCCTTTCGTAATGTTTCGGTCCAACCGGGATGAGCGAATCGATCGCTCCGAGTTTGCCTGACCAACTCTCTGTTTGTCTATTACCAAAATCGGTCTCACCGAGTTTGTGTAATAGGTCTCACCGAGATTACGTTATGCCCTATCCCTAACGATATCGGTCCCACCGAGTTGACATGTCGGTCCCACTGAAATGCTTAACGGTCACATTATGAACTAAATTGGTCTGACCGAGTTTCATGATTCGGTCCTACCAAGTTTGGTAAATTGTGTGTAACGGTTAGATTTTGGGTGGAGGCTGTATACCCCTCCACCCACTCTCCATTCGTGGAGAGAGCCATCAGAACATACCTACACTTCCAACATACATTTTATGACAGAGAACCACCTACACTTGTGTTGAGGTTAATATATTCCATTCCTACCACATATATCTTGATCTCTAGCCTTCCCTAAGTTGCTTTCCACTCAAATCTTCTTTCCACCAAATCCAAATCCTATGAGAGAGAGTTGAGTGTTGGAGAGACTATCATTTGAAGCACAAGAGCAAGGAGTTCATCATCGACACACCATCTATTACCTTTTGGAGAGTGGTGTCTCCTAGATTGGTTAGGTGTCACTTGGGAGCCTCCGTCAAGATTGTGGAGTTGAACCAAGGAGTTTGTAAGGGCAAGGAGATCGCCTACTTTGTGAAGATCTACCCGAGTGAGGCAAGTCCTTCGTGGGCGACGACCATGGTGGGATAGACAAGGTTGCTTCTTCATGGACCCTTCGTGGGTGGAGCCCTCCGTGGACTCGCACAACCGTTACCCTTCGTGGGTTGAAGTCTCCATCAACGTGGATGTATGATAGCACCACCTATCGGAACAACGGATAAAAAATCTCCGTGTCAACATTGCATTTGCTTCCTCAAACTCTCCCTTTACCTTCATATGCAATTTTTTCACATTACATTACGCTACTATACTCTTAGAATTGCATGTGTAGGTTGATTGCTTGACTTGTGCTAAGTTGCTAAAATATGCCAAGAACTAAAATTGGGAAAAGGCTAGATTTTTATTTGGTCAAGTAGTCTAATCACCCCCCCCTCTAGACATACTTTCGACCCTACAAGTTTAACACATCAAGTAAGGGTGAGTGTTGGAAGATGTCCGCGGAGCTGAACTCCAGGATCGGCACCCAGTCCGATTTGATGGGCGCGGATATACGCGGTTCGGAGCCTATGGCCGGAGATGAGTCCGATGCTCCAATGACACAGGCCTTGTTGGAGGTCAGATCTGTGTTCGGCTCTAGCACCACTGAGTCTGTGGCTTCCGTGGCGAGGTTGAGCTTCCCATCCTTGGATGGCGCGCTCTGCTCTGGATCTATGGTCAGAGCGGTTACAGGTGCTATCCCCTGAGCACGATCCAATGACAAATTTAGGTCCTGTTCATCGTGGCGGCAGGGTGCAGCTGTCATGGGCCCAAATCCGTCGAAGATCAAGTCTCCACGGATATCAATGGTGTAGTTCAAGCTTCTAAACCCGACCTGATGGCCAGGGGCATAGTTGTCGATCTGCTCTAGATGGCCAAGCAAGTTGGCCCGCAGTGCGAAGCCGCCGAATACGAAAATCTGTCCGGGGAGAAAAATCTCACCCTGGACTGCGTTGTTGTGGATGATTGAAGCAGCCATCAAGCCTTATGGTGACGACACGGTGGAACTCTCAATGAAAGCACCAATTCGGTGTCAAAACCGGCGGATCTCAGGTAGGGGTCCCGAACTGTGCGTCTAAGGCTAATGGTAACAGGAGGCGGGGGACACAATGTTTACCCAGGTCCGGGCCCTCTCGATAGAGGTAATACCCTACTTCCTGCTTGATTGATCTTGATAATATGAGTATTACAAGAGTTGATCTACCATGTGATTGTAGAGGCTAAACCCTAGAAGCTGGCCAATGGTTATGATTGTTGTTGTCCTACAGACTAAACCCTCTGGTTTATATAGACACCGGAGGGGGCTAGGGTTACACAAAGTCGGTTACAGAGAAAGGAATCTTCATATCCGAATTGCCAAGCTTGCCTTCCATGCAAAGTAGAGTCCCATCCGGACACGGGACGAAGTCTTCTATCTTGTATCTTCATAGCCCAATTGTTCGGCATATGCATATAGTCCGGCTGTCCGAGGACCCCTTAATCCAGGACTCCCTCAACCATGAACACCATTCTGAGGCACACCTTGTTTCCCAAATCAGGAGATCACAGGATGATCAGAGGCCACTCCATCAATCTGCTACAGCTCTTTGATTTACCCCAAAAGTTCAAAGTTATGAGTTTGATTGTTGAGACCATCAAGAGAATAGCTGCTGACGAGAAGAGGTCATGTGGATATGCTCCACACATACAGATGTTGATTAACTCCAAGATGCCCAAAGGAGTATATTTGTTGGACAAAGAGCATCTTCCCTTGAGGCATGATTTTGAGGACAACACTGTTGTCATGAATGCTGAAGATCCCACATCTGTGGAAGCTCAAGAGAAGAGGCAAAAAGCTAAAGCTGAGAAGGAAGCAAAGATGCCAAGTGCTGAAGAAGCTTCACAAGTGTTCCTCAAGTCAAAGCAAGGCCAACTTGGATATCTTATTCAAGCTACCTTGAGGATTAAGAAAGGATTGGCCACCCTGACTCGGAACCAAGAGAGCCTGGAGAGGATCATTGAAACAAAGTTCTATGATCTTGACTTGAAGGTGATCGAAATTGAAAGAACAGTTGAGCTGCTCCAAGAAGAAGCAAAAGAGAGGAAGAGGAAAGCAACCACTAAAGTATTTCAGAGAGTGCCTAGGGCACGGAGATCTACAGCAGTGCTAGACACTAGAGCTACAGAATCAGTACCTACAACCACAGCTCCAGTTGCCCCTCCAGTGGCAACTCCACCAGCTCCATCAACTTCAACAGATGATTTCATCCTTGGAGTCCTCTCAACACCACCTCCTAAAGATCAAGCTTGGAGAGCCGCATAACACTATGCATTTCCAAGCTTTTTGGTAACTTGCTGCCAAAGGGGGAGAAAGTGTATAGATCATAGGCTTCGGGGGAGAGAGAGAGCTTTGCTTCTTTTGCTACTTATTTGAACTTATTTGATTGCTTGCTTGGTTGATACTTTATGTTTATGTGTGTGAGATACTTTGTATGGTCATGTGTTTGATCATATCATGCTTAATGCTTGTGCTTGGATGATGATATTACCTATCCTTTATGTATGATCATTCACTTTGCCTTGGTGTTGAGTGCTTGTTCCTATTTCTATCATTTTGAGCGCTCCACCAAGATGTATGTGACATGGGAGAGTAACCCATGATCCTAGTGGGTTGTGCATTTGCAGTCAAAAGCAAATCTTAAATAATGCACAAATTTAGAGGGAGCTCTTGCTTATCACATACTTCTCAAGGTGACTATGTTTTTCATTCTTATTATCATTTGTCAAAGCTTTGATCTATATGTTGTCATCAATTATCAAGAGGGGGGAGATTGAAAGTGCAACTAATCCCTGGGTGGTTTTGGTAATTCTTAACAACGTATAGCTCATTGAACTAATGCTCTTTCAAGATGATCATTTCAGAAAGTTCAATGATTGGCATGGCATGGACTAGAGATGTGGACCCCTCAAAATGCTAAGGGCACATATTGGCAACAACCTCAAGACTCTGCATTTTCTCTTTAGTGATCCAAGATCACATTGAGTCCATAGGAAAGCCAATACTATTAAAAGGGGATGAGGTGTTGTTCAATGGCTTACTTGCTCAAAATGCTTAGTGACATGCTCCAAAACCCTCAACCACTTTCTCATTTCCACATATGTCCTAAACCTAAAAGTCAAACTCGGTCCCACCGATTTGATATATCCGACGCCACCGAGATCATTTGACATAGCCACTGCCAAAAACCCTAATAAGTTCACTTTCACCGATAAGGATCTCGGTCTCGCCGAGATGGGATTCCAAACTCTCCATTTCCCTTCATAACGTTTAGGTCTCACCAAAATGAGCGATCGGTCCCACCGAGTTCATAATGCAAACTTCCTATTTCCTTTTCGTAATGTTTTGGTCTCACCGAAATGAGCGAATCGGTCCCACCGAGTTTTCCTGACTAACCCCCTGTGTGCCTATTACTGAACGGTGCCACCGAGTTCATGTGATCGGTCGCACTGATATTATGTTATGCCCTAACCCTAGTGCATCGGTCCCACCAAGTTGATCATGTCGGTCCCACCAAAAACTCTAACGTTCATATTTTGACCTGAATCAGTCAGACCGACTTTCACCATTCGGTCTCACCGAGTTTGGGAATCTGTGTGTAACAGTTAGATTTTGTGTGGAGGCTATATATACCCCTCCACCCATTCTTCATTCGTGAAGAGAGCTATCGGAACGTGCCTACACTTCCACTACTCATTTTCTGAGACAGAACCACCTACTCATGTGTTGAGACCAAGACATTCCATTCCAACCACAAGAATCTTGATCTCTAGCCTTCCCCAAGTGTCTATCCACTCAAATCCTCTTTCCACCATAGCCAAATATGTGAGAGAGAGTTGAGTGTTGGGGAGACTATCATTTGAAGCACAAGAGCAAGGAGTTCATCATCAACACACCATCTATTACCTTTTGGAGAGTGGTGTCTCCTAGATTGGTTAGGTGTCACTTGGGAGCCTCCGTCAAGATTGTGAGTTGAACCAAGGAGTTTTTATGGGCAAGGAGATCGCCTACTTCGGGAAGATCTACCCAAGTGAGGCAAGTCCTTCGTGGGCGATGGCCATGGTGGGATAGACAAGGTTGCTTCTTCGTGGACCCTTCATGGGTGGAGCCCTCCATGGACTCTTGCAGTTGTTACCCTTCATGGGTTGAAGTCTCCATCAACATGGATGTATGATAGCACCACCTATTGGAACCACACCAAAAATCTCAATGTCAACATTGCGTTTGCTCCCTCCAAACTCCTCCCCTTTACCTTCATATGCAATGATTTACATTCCGCCGCTATACTCTTAGAATTGCATGTGTAGGTTGATTGCTTGACTAGTGCTAAGTTGTTAAAATGTACCAAGAATTAGAATTGGGAACAGGTTAGGATTTTATTTGGTCAAGTAGTCTAATCACCCCCCCCCCCCTCTAGACATAATTTTGATCCTACACCTACACTTGTGGGTCATCAGTCGACATTGAGGCCGTCGCACCCGTTGGTCCGGCGGAGGTCGTCGTGGCGCTTCTCAACGATGCACACGTATCCTCTCCGCCTATCATCTGGGGATCGTCTTTGGCCTGGAGGTGCTCGAGGGTAAGAGGAGGCCGTCGAGACATTGTCGGGGTCCTGATTTCGTCGTGCTCGTGCTGGCTGCCATGGCGGGGACTGCACCATGGGGACGGCTCCCTCCATACGGGTAGCAGCATGAGCCGTTGTCGTTGATTGGGGAGGCCATGGCGGGTCAGCTCATGGCGAGCCCTCGGCTTCAGTGAAACCGAGCAGACTTTGGATGGTGGCATGCCATTCGTCCATCTGCTCAGTCGCCGATGGAAACCTCAGCAGGAGTTGATCCCGCACCATGGCCTTCGAGGTTGTTGTCGGTGTCAAAACCGCCGGATCTCGGGTCTAAGGCTAATGGTAACAGGAGGTTGGGGACATGATGTTTACCCAGGTTCGGGCCCTCTCGATGGAGATAATACCCTACTTCCTGCTTGATTGATCTTGGTGATATGAGTATTACAAGAGTTGATCTACCACGAGATCATAGAGGCTAAACCCTAGAAGCTAGCCTATGGTATGATTGTTGTTGTGTCCTACGGACTAAACCCTCCGGTTTATATAGACACCGGAGGGGGCTAGGGTTACACAGAGTCAGTTACAGAGAAGGAGATCTATAATCCGGATTGCCAAGCTTGCCTTCCACGCCAAGGAGAGTCCCATCCGGACACGGGACGATGTCTTCAATCTTGTATCTTCATAGTCCAATAGTCCGTCCAAAGTATATAGTCCGGCCATCTGGATAACCCCTTATCCAGGACTCCCTCAGTAGCCCCCGAACTAGGCTTCAATGACGATGAGTCCGGCGCCCAGATTGTCTTCGGCATTGCAAGGCGGGTTCTCCTCCAAATCCGGCGTACCCGTCGTAGCGAACAGTGTCCGGCCTCCTAGTAAGGTTATACACCTCGGCTTATGTGCTTCAATAATGGCCATCTCCACGTGTCGAGCAAAGACGAGGGGCCTGGGCATTTTTACATTTGCCACCCTAATCCCGTTGGCAAGCCGTCTATTTGAAGAGACGGGGATCCTCAGATCCAAATCACACCACTTTCTCCCGAGCAAGCATTCCGTAGAGCGCATCCAAAAGAGGCCATCCCATCATGACCGGTCGCTGCAGCCCTTCCCATTGCTCCCCTAGCCCGAAACCAGGGGATTGGGGAAAGTGTTCCGTCCCTCACAGCCGCCTAATAGAGTTGCAGACCCAAGGGTTCCTTCCGCCCGCATACATGGTCCCCGCCCGATCCGGACTAGCGGGGAGCAACCAGAGAGATTCTCTAACCCATCTCGGGGGGAGCGGGTATGCCTTGTCCCATATCTTCGAATAGGAGTCGGGTTTCCAATCCACCAATTCCTCCGCGGGCTCCTGGAGTTCTACGACCTCCAGTTGCATAATCTTACTCCCGCCTCCATACTGCACATCGCGGGCTATGTTTCCCTCTGCGAGCTGTTCCTAGGCTGTGAAGCTCATTTCGAGCTATGGAAGAGGTTATTTTGCCTTGTCCCCCGCAACCAGGAGGGATCTATATATCAAGTGGGCGGAGCCCAAATATGGCGCATCACCCAGACCGGATACCTGCCCAGTACTCCAAAGAAGGCGTCCGAAGACTGGCCTTCGGAGTGGTTTTATGTCGATGACGTTCCCCTTCTGGACCCAGTCCGGACGGGCCTTCCTGAGTTTACCAATACTCCGCTGAAGAAACGCCAAAGCTGGCGCCCTCAGAGCCCCCAGGAGGAAGATAACAGAGAAGTCCTCTATCTGATGAGCAGGATAAAAACCTTGGCCAAATCAGGATTGACAACAATCGAAGTTATGTCAATATGCGTAATAAGGGGAGTGCAGCCACTTCAATATAGGGGTAAACCCATGTGACACTTCAATGGAGAAGACGATGCCTCCCACTGCGGTCGCAAAGGTCCGGACTCCGCCGCGTCTCTGGCGAGGATACTGTCCGATTTGTATAAAGGAGAAGAAGAGGAGTTTCTCCGCATTAAACCGCGGGACGGATTTTCCATTTACAACCCCCGGAGCTGGGTAGGCCGTCATCCTTTACTCGACTCTGTCCGTTCTTATCTCCTTTGTCATAATTATTTTCCTCGCTGTTTCAAAGCATGAACTAAGTTCAACAGCCCCTCTCCTCAGCCAGAGGATCCTGGCAGGGCTCTCGACCCCGGACTTGAAGAAGATCCGGACATGTCTGTGGAATTTGTCAACGGGACTTTCTATCAGGCAAGCAGTGGCGGCTCTTTAGTGGCCATCATCACGGAATATCCCAGACTGCTTCCTGTGTCGCATGTAAGTAATGTCGGGGTCCCAACCTTCCGAAAGGATTCCTTCGTTATGCCGTACCTTATGCTCACATGTCGTATTTTTATAGAAACGCAGTCGGGATGGTGCGTGGAACCCGCGGGGGCCTCTCAGCAAGAGGCGCCTAGACAAGGTAGGCTTAAAAGGAAGGCGGTTAGGACCGAGACGCAGGCGCAGAGGTATTCATTAAACTTGCCCCGTGGTTATTTGGTCTTTTGGCGAGACATGACGGCTTTAATTATATCCTGGCAGAAAACGCCGGACTATATCCGGGGACCCTACCGTCCATGCCTTCAGCTGCCGGATTCCTGAATCGGATTCACGGGCAGAGGTTGATGGGGGACAGCGCCGAACTGTCCTCATGCGGAGGATACGGATAGCCTTTCCGCCACAAATTCTGAAGTGGAGAGTGCCATGAATCACCGGTGCCGACGGGCCGTACTTTGCGGTGGTATTTTTTCCGAAGAGGCGTTTAATGCCTTCAATTCTGGACACGCATATATCCGTGCTTCTCAAGATGGACTTGTCGGAGCAACGAACCAGTATGTGAAGGATATACGGGTAAGAAAATTTAATTAGTATGTGTAGTAGTATCCCCTGAGACTTGAAATAGTTGGCACATCTGATTTAAGGATCATTAAATGCATAGGTTCTTGTAGAGAATAATGCCCAGTTGTCTCAAGAGCTGGAGGAATGTAAGGCACAAATGAAGGCCAATCTTGCCGAACTAGAGGAATCCAAAAAGGCCTCTTCTGGTAATAATTTCCTTCTACCAGTTTGTTTGTTCGTCATGATTTATAAATCTGACGAAAGATTCGGCAGACACTCCCGGAGGAAATCCGAAAACTGTGGGAGATAACGAGCCGCACCTGCGAAGTCAGCTGAAGGCGGGCGAACGCATGCTGACGCAGTCTATTCAAGAGAAAAATAAGCTCCAAGATGCTAATATCCGACTGAGTGTCGAGTTGAAAGATGTTAGGGCTCAGCTCATGGACTCCATGAAGGAGAACAGGAGACTTCGACACGGCATTTATAGTAAGTGCTTCAAACGAGCTGTAAAACAATTCGGCGAGGAAGCGAATTAACAAAGTTGTGTCTGCAGGTATGTTGACGGGCCGTCCTGGAGAGGAGATGCCCGGATCCACAGGCGATATGCTGCAAGATCTTTCACAACTGCACGAACAAGCGCGATAGGTGATGCGGGGTATTGCCCAGGCCTTGTGGCCATCCACTTCCCTGCCAAGAGGCATGAGCGAGCTTGTGGAAATGCTCAAAGGAGCATGGTGGCGCTTCTGGTTATGGAAGATATCAGCTTGCCGACAAGGTGCGAGGGAAGCGTGGGCCATGGTGAAGACGCGATACGCCAAGGCTGACCCGAACCATATGGCCGAAGTCGGACCAGTGGGGTCAGATGGGCAAGAAATACCCGTTAGTCTGGTATATGACCAAGTAGCGTTAGCTGCAAAGTATTCCCAACAGGATTGTAAGCTAGACAGCCTATTGGATGGTATAGAGGAAGAGTACAGCCAGTCTAAATGACTATGTAATTTGAATGGACCTATGTACTCCCTAGCCGGATTGAAAATCATTTGTCATGGCGGACCTTTTCGCTTTAGCCCCTAGACTCGACAGTCCGGGGTGTATCTGAATACCTGCACAGTTATGAAAAACTGGGGTATGCATGGAAACCAGGCGTAGGGGTCATAAGTGCTTGAACAGACAAGTACCCAACTAGTTTTGTTATATTACATGGATAGTAAGAAACATCTTCCAGAGAGAATAGTTCCGTTAGGGGTTCCTTTCTCTGGGTGCGCATGCATCGATGTGCCTGTCCAAACTACGAACAGAAGCACAGGAAACAAAACATCTGGGTATTTACGTTGTAATTAACGAGAACATCTTTTGTTCACCGACCGAATATTCCCTTAAGAATGCTAGCTTTCGGCTTCACCCAGTCTGAGGTACACATCCAGCTCAACCAGCAGTAACAATCATAGAGGTGCTCCCCTTATGCCCTAGCCGAATTAACATGAACGTAGGGCATAAACACAAGAGCCAGGCAACCCAGCATGGCCAAAACTTAAGTCATATTGATGCATATAATGGTGAAGAAAAGGCACATATGGAAAGAAAAATGCATATGTGACTGGCAAGAAGCCATTAAAGTAGTTATATTTAGCTTCCGAATAGGAAGCCCCCAGGTATAGTGTGCACGCATAGTGCGGCCGGAGCGATCAGGGCATCCGTACAGTTTTAAGGCTGCATGCTAAAAAGGAAAAAGAGGGCGACAAAGGAAGAAAGAGAACATAATTGAAGAGGCGGAGTTAAGGAGATGAACACTGAGTTCGGCACTAGGCGTAGAATCTTCGGAGTCTGGCCGCGTTCCATGGGTTCGGCTCGAGTCTGTTATTAGATGCACTGCGCAGACGGTACGCTCCTCCGTTGAGAACTTTATCAATGATGAGGGACCCTCCCACTTGGGTTTGAGCTTGTCCTTCTTCTTCTCGGGGAGGCGTAGAACGAGTTCGCCAATGTTATAAGTTTTGGCCCGTACTTCTCTGCTTTGATACCTCCGAGCCTGTTGCTGATAGAATGCGGAACGGGCTTTAGCGACGTGACGCTCCTCTTCCAAAGCATCTAAGTTGTCCTGTCGATCTATCTCGGCTTCCTTCTCTTAATACATGCGCACGCAAGGTGAGTCGTGGATTATGTCGCAGGACAGCACTGCTTCTGCGTCGTACACCATAAAAAATGATGTGTATCCGATGGTATGATTCGGCGTGGTCCACAGCCCCCAGAGTACGGAGTCGAGTTCCTTGACCCAATGCATGTTTGATTCTTTCAAGGATCGCACTAGTCTGGGTTTAATGCCGCTCATGATAAAACCATTTGTACGTTTGACTTGACCGTTTGCTTGGGGGTGATAGACAGAGGCGTAGTCAAGCTTGATGCCCATTTTGCTGCACCAGGTTTTCACCTCATTGGCTGTAAAATTCGAGCCATTGTCAGTGATGATGCTGTGGGGGACACCATAACGGTGTACAACCCCTGATATGAAGTCTATCACTGGTCCGGATGCGGCCGTTTTAACTAGTTTGGCTTCTATCCATTTGGTGAACTTGTCCACCATGACCAATAAGTATTTTTTTTCTTATGGCTTCACCCTTTAAGGGGTCCCACCATATCCAGCCCCCAAACCGCGAAGGGCCAAGTTATGGGGATTGTTTGGAGAGCGGTAGGGGGCATATGGCTCTGATTGGACAATAGTTGACAACCAACACAATGTTGGACAAGGTCCTATGCGTCTGCCCGGGCTGTTGGCTAGTAAAAACCTATCCGAAAGGCCTTGCTTACGAGCGCTCGGCCTGCCGCATGGTGCCCGCCTAGTCCAGAATGGATTTCTGCTAAGAGTTGCCGCCCTTCCTCTTCGGAGATGTATCGTTGGAGCACTCCGGTGGTGCTCTTCTTGTAGAGCTCTCCTTCATGGACTTTGTAGGCCTTAGAGCATCGCACAATACAACGTGCCTCATTTTTCTCCTCGGGGAGCTCTTGCCTATTTAGGTAGGCCAAGAAGGGCTTGGTCCACGGGGCGATGACAACCATTATTTCATGGGCCGAAGGTGTTATTTCGGTGGCAGAGCCTCCGATTACGTCAGATGGTTCAGAAGCTGGGGTTGTGTTCGGAGTCGGGCTAATAGTGCCGGACTCCCCCTCCCATGCCACGGACGGCTTGAACAGCCTTTCTAAGAAGATATTAGGTGGGACGGGGTCACATTTAGCACCGATGCGGGCGAGGATATCGGCCGCTTGATTATTTTCTCTGACCACATGGTGGAATTTGAGCCCCTCAAACCAAGCTGACATTTTGAGGATGGCATTGCGATAGGCCACCATTTTCGGGTCCTTGGCATCAAAGTCTCCATTTACCTGAGATATTGCGAGGTTCGAGTCCCCGCGCACTTTGAGGCGTTGGATGCCCATGGAGACTGCCATCCGAAGACCATGCAATAGAGCCTCATATTCGGCTGTATTGTTGGAGTCTGTGTATAATATTTGGAGTACGTATTGAATCGTGTTCTGGTGGGGGATGTCGGGGCGACACTCGCTCCCAATTCGGCCAGCATTTTAGATCCGTCGAAATGCATGATCCAATTTGAGTACGCGTCATACTCTTTAGGGAGTTTGGCTTCTGTCCATTCGGCGACGAAGTCAGCCAGTACTTGCGACTTAATGGCCCGCCGTGGTTTGTATGTTATGTCGAACGGAAGAAGCTCAATAGCCCATTTAGCAATTCGGCCTGTTGCGTCGCGGTTATTTATTATGTCATTGAGTGGTACTTCGGAGGCCACCGTTATTGAACACTCTTGAAAGTAGTGTTCTAGTTTTCGGGATGCCATGAAGACCACATACGCTATCTTTTGATAGTGTGGGTACCGAGATTTGCATGGAGTGAGGACAGTGGAC
The DNA here is from genome assembly GCF_002162155.2 of Triticum dicoccoides. Classification (NCBI taxonomy): domain Eukaryota; kingdom Viridiplantae; phylum Streptophyta; class Magnoliopsida; order Poales; family Poaceae; genus Triticum; species Triticum dicoccoides. The sequence continues at coordinate 560,083,470 of NC_041385.1, forward strand.
ACGTAATATACCGGCTTTTGGAGCGGGAACTTGTGTCCATCTGCTTCTCGTTCGGCGACGAGCACTACGCTCACAACTTGGTTTGTTGCGGCTATGTATAATAGCATGGGTTCACCAATGTTTGGCGCGGTTAGGACTGGGTTTGTGGCCAAGAGTGCCTTTATTTCTTCCAGTCCGGCCGTGGCCGCATCCGTCCACTCGAAGTGTTTGGTGTGTCGAAGAATGCGATACAGAGGTAGTGCCTTTTCTCCTAAGCGGGAGATAAAGCGGCTTAAGGCAGACACGCATCCAGTTAGTTTCCGGATCTGCTTGAGGTCTTTTGGGATAGCCAACTGTGACAGAGCTGGGATTTTTGCCGGATTTGCTTCAATTCCTCTATTGGAAACGATGAAGCCGAGCAATTTCCCGGAGGGTACCCCGAAGACACATTTCTCCGGGTTGAGCTTGATGTCGTATGTTCGGAGGTTGTTGAACATAAGCCTCAAGTCATTTATTAAAGTTTCAACATCTCTTGTTTTGATGACCACGTTGTCTACATAGGCCTCTACTGTCTTGCCGATTTGTTTTTTCAGGCACGTCTGAATCATGCGTTGATAGGTTGCGCCGGCGTTTTTGAGCCCGAAAGGCATGGTGTTAAAACAGAAGGGGCCGTATGGTGTAATGAAGGCCGTTGCAGCCTGGTCGGACTCCGCCATCTTGATTTGATGGTATCCGGAGTATGCATCGAGGAAGCACAATGAGTCGTGTCCTGCGGTGGCGTCGATGATTTGATCAATGCGGGGGAGGGGGAAGGGATCCTTAGGGCAAGCTTTATTGAGGTCCTTGAAATCGACACATAAGCGCCAGGATTTGTCCTTCTTTGGTACCATTACCAAGTTTGCTAGCCAACCCGGATTTTTGATGTCTCTGATGAATCCGGCCTCGAGTAGCTTGGCTAGCTCCTCTCCCATGGCTTGCCTCTTAGGCTCTAAGAAGCGCCTAAGAGTCTGCTTGACTGGCTTGTATCCTTTCAGTATATTGAGGCTGTGTTTGGCCAGCCTGCGAGGGATGCCCGACATGTCTGAAGGGTGCTAGGCGAAAATATCCCAATTCTCACGCAGGAAATCTCGCAGTGCAGCGTCTATTGTGGGGTTCAACTGTGTCCCAATGGAAGTTGTCTTTGTAGGGTCCATTGGGTGGCCCTGGAATTTGACTATCTCATCCGCAGGTTTGAAGGAGGTGGATTTAGGTTGCTTGTCGAGTATCATGTCGTCTCTCTCCACTATTGCTCGCAGCATTGTCAATTCTTCGGTCGCGAGGGCTTCTGATAATGCTTCCAGGGCAAGGGCGGCGGTTTTATTTTCGGTGCAGAGTGCGACGTCCAGATCACTAGCTGGAGTGATGATTCCGTTAGGCCCAGGCATTTTGAGCTTCATGTACCTGTAATGGGGTATAGCCTGGAAACTCGTGAATGCGTCCCGCTCCAAGAGGGCGTGGTATCTGCTGCTGAATGGGGCCACTTGGAATGTAATTTCTTCGGACCTGTAATTCTCCGGCGTGCCGAATACCACATCCAGTGTGATTTTTCCCGTGCATCGTGCCTCCTGACTAGGGATGATTCCCCTGAAGGTTGTGCTACTTTGCTCAATGCGGCTCCTGTGAATTTCCATCTTGTTAAGGGTTTCCTCGTAGATGAGGTTTAGTCCGCTTCCGCCGTCCATGAGCACTTTAGTGAGCCTGAAGCCGTCCATGATTGGACTAAGGACCAAAGCGGCTGGTGCTCGGACTATTCGGAATTGAGGTTCGTCACTGGCATTGTAAGTTATAGCCGTTTGTTCCATGGGTTTATTGTTGCCACGTGGCAAACTTCGGCGAGGCTGCGCTGAGCTCGCTTGCGCCTATTATTTGAGGCGAAAGTCTCGAAGACTGTAAATACCGTATTGTTGTTTCCGGCGGGACGTTGTTCTACTGTATGGTTTAAGAGGAGATCCTCGCCGCTCTTTGCTACCTGCCGGAGTATCCAACATGCTCTAAGGCTATGAGTTGGTGTAGTATCCGGTGTGCTGTGAATTTTGCACAGTGCACTGAGCCATTCTTCAAATACGGTTTCGCGCCTTGTATCGGGCTTTGGTTTTTTGGTAATTGAATCGAGTAACTTACGAGAGCTTGCCCTTTTAGATCGGACGAAGGGTTTAGCGAGAGCCGAATTGTCCCAGAAGTTTGTTTGGGTTTTCTAGGCGCTTTCCATCGTGCAGTATTTCTGCACTATGGCCGCTAAGTCAGCGAAGTGTACTATGTCACGGCGACTTATAGCATTGAGGATCCCTTTGTCCGTGCAATTGTTGCAGAAGAGGGAGATTGCGTCTTCCTCGCGACAATCCTTAACCCTGTTTAACACAATGAGGAATCTGGCCAAGTAATGATGTACTGTCTCTTGTGGCTCTTGTCTGATATGCAGAATATTGAATAAATCTGGGTGGGTGGGTGGTTTTGAATTTGAATCCTGACCCGATCTGAGACCCAGGGGCAAAGAAGTTCCCGAGCTTAATGGCTCGGGCTTAAGGATGGTGCCAAATTTGTTCGACCCGTCGCCCGATCCTAAGTTCGGGGTTTGGGTCATGTCCTCCCGCGAGCGGGTGTCCGGCTTAGAGAGCTCGGAAATCCGGACATAGTTCATCCTCAAAATAGAGGGAGAATTCGTATGATGTTCCTCCACTACCGCGATCTCGTGGGTGACCGGTGGAGAATAGATCTCCCTTTGGTCGGGTTTAAGCCCGATCCGATCATAGTCCGTAGCAATCCAAGAGCTCATTAAGGGAAGAGAGCTCCATTGGATTCATCTGTTCGGCGAGTTCCGAACTGACATGGAGGCTGTTTTTGATGACCCGAGAAGTCATTGTCGGCACGACAGCCGATCGGGCGGTCATGGCGAAGCCGCCCAGACGGAGAGTTTGGCCTTGGGCCAATGCTCCCTCAGAGGTGATGTTGTCCCTGACAACGAGGCGGGCCATCAAGCCTTACCGTGACGACACAGAGGAACTCTCAGTGAAAGCACCAAGTCGGTGTCAAAACCGGCGAATCTCGGGTAGGGGGTCCTGAACTGTGCGTCTAAGGCTAATGGTAACAGGTGGCTGGGGACACGATGTTTACCTAGGTTCGGGCTCTCTCGATGGAGGTAATACTGTCGGTGCGAGGACGACACCTATGGGATCACGAGAATCCCTACTACGGTTGCGGGCGCGGGGTTGTGAGAAGGGCGGATCAAACAGATAGCACACGGGTTCTTTATCCAGGTTCGGGCCGCGAGGATGCGTAAAACCCTACTCCTGCCTTGATGATTTGTTTATCTGTGTTCTTGAGCTAGTAATGGGGCGTGAGGAGCTCCAAAAAGCCGAATCCCCCTCCTGGTCGCCTTGGGCCTCCTTTTATAGGGAAAAGGGGTTGCCACAGTGGCTCACAGGAGGTGGAAAGGGCACAGTGATATGAGTTTATCCCTCGCATTACATGACAAGGCGCATTTAATGCATCGTGCCTAGGTGTCCTTGCTTTATCGGGGGCGGGGGAGAGCCCAGTCTTGTCCGTCGCCGATCCCTTTCGCGTCGACACGCGCCCTGACCAGCGGTGCCTGTGGCGCCATGTAGGCAGGCAGGTAGCTGAGGTGGCATAGCTGTGGGTCTCCGCGAAGATCCGCTTGCCGCCACGCAGGTGCCTGCCCAACTGTTTGGGTCGGCGGCTGCATGCGAACGGTGGTAGAGGTTGGAATTGGCGTGGGCCTGATGGTGGCCCTATGTGTGTCCTTGGCAAGGGCCTCGCCGTAGCCCCGGCAAGGGTCTTGCCGGGGCGCCCGCTATTATCCCCGGCAAGGCTCTTGCCGGGGGCCTTGTGGTCCCCCTTGGCTGGGATCCCGCCAAGGGTCGTCACCTTCTATAATGTGTATCTGATCTTGAATGTCTTCACAAAGATCTGCATGCCACCACGGAGATGTCTCCCGAATCCTTGCCCCACGGGGGTAGTGAACTCAAGGGTGATTCTCTCCGTAGGTGTGGGGTGAGCTGCCACGGCAAGGGTCTTGCCAGATTTGCTAAAACCGCCCCCCGGCAAGGATCTTGCCGGGGGAGTCCGCTTCGTCCCCTTCGCTCTTTGTGATCTTGGTCTTGGTGTCGTTCTGCTTCTTTCGAGCTTTGTCCTTACCTTGGCTCACCTCCCTTGCCTTGCCCGGTGCGGTGGCGTCCGTGGCTCGGACTGCCCATGCACAGTTATAGGGGTACAAAAAGTGTACCCCTCTTTTTGTACACCGACAGGAGCCCCCGGGCCTGGGCCACACGTAAGCGCAATCGCGTCGTTGGGCTAGGCCCAACAACGGTGCGTGGGCAGGCGGGGTAGTTTTTACCACTGTAAGTTTCTTCGCGCGCTGCGCTTCTCATGCCTCCTGCGCGTGGCTCGGCGTGGGGAGGCGTGTGTGATGTGGGCGGCATGTGTGGGGCTGAGGTCTGTGCGCATCCGTCACGTCGTAGTAAAAGGGGGCGGTTCACGCCTTCCCCATAAACGGAGGGAGGCATGGAGGCTCGGCACGTTTACTGATGGGGCCGGGGCATGGTCTTCAAGGCGTCCACCCCCCATGATCATGGTCTTCAAGGCGTCCACCCCCCATGCCTCGGTCCGCATGCCTGCCACGTGGTTCTCACGCGCTCAGGGTGGCGAACGGTGGAGGCGGGGAACCGGGCTGTCACGGGCCGGGGCAGCGAGTTGGTCCCAGTTCCCTGCGCCTTCCGCGTCTTGATTGGCTGAGTGGGGTGGCCGAGCCCCCATCCTGGCTCTTTATAAAGAGCGGGGGGGAAGGAGATGGCATCCCGCACTCTTCCATCTTCTCTTTCCTTCAGCTTCTGCTCCCTCCCCCTCCCTCCATCCGCCATGGAGAGACGGAATCCTGGTTCTTCAACAGTGGCGGCGAGGGTCGCCGCTCGACAACGCGCCCTCCCTTCCCCTTTACCCGTGGTGGCAGAGCCAGCCGCGAGGGGAAGGGGGAGGGGGCGAGGCCGTGGGCAAGGCCGTGGGCGAGGCCGAGGTGCTCAGGGAAGAGGAGAATGGGGCGGCGCACCAGCCTCGCCTTCGCCAGTAGTTCCTCCCCCCATGGAGGGCCATGTTGGGTATGACCCTTGCGAGTTCTTGGGCAGATTGCGCCGGTCGCCTCGCCGTCGTCTTCGTCTCCCGACTCCATTCGCGAGCGAGATGGAGCTGGATCAGCCGGAGTCCTTGCGGTTGCACATGAGGGGCTGTTGGATCAGTGGTACGCGAGCTCGCGTCGACTTCCCAACCCCTCACGTGATGTATCTTGGCCGAGGGTGGAAGACGTTCGCTCATATCCACCGCTTGACGGCGGGGCTCACCCTCCATTTCAAGCTGATGGAGGGCGGCCTCCTCTCCGTCAAGGTCTTTGGGTGCTTCGGTACTCGGGCAAGGTGCTGCGTGGAGAGCTCTTCTGATAGCGAAGACTCCTCCTCGGGCGGGAGTGACGAGGAGGACAGCGGCAGCGACGACGAGGGTAGCGGGCGGCAGGATGACGGGTCCGACTAGGTGTCGGGCGCCGCTCCGTGCGGCACCGGCGATCCCATCATCCGTGTCGCCGGCTTCCTGAACTTCTCGTGGTCGTCTCCTTGGGCGGCTGGCGTTGGGAGGCTGCGGAAGAGGAAGAGGGCGGGCGGCAAGGCTGTCAAATCGGAGTACGCGGGCACCGACGCCTTCGATGCGTGCTGACGTCCTGCCGCCTCGTCTTCGAGCTCTGCTTCTGGTGCCGCCATCACCATCCAGCCTTCGGACGGTCACCGAGATGTTCTCTTGGTGCCTCCTGCCACCCGTAGATCGCCTAGGCGCTCCCTTTTGCCCTTCTTGCCTCCTTGACCTGCCTCCTGAGGAGAGGGACAAGAAAGGGGTTATGGGCACCTTATCTCTTTTTAGTTTATAAGCCTTTAGGCTTTAGCTGAATTTAAAACTTGTAATGCCACCATTCATGTTTTTCATTCCCTATGGGCTGTACCTGAGTGGAATGTTTTTAATGAAAAAGGGATGCTTGCCGGGTCATTTGTTTGCGGGTAGAACCCACGACAAGGAATAAATCCTTGATATCCTAAAGATAAACATTTCCTTCCCACTTCGCTCGACCCTTCTCACGCTTTCGGCGGAGGCAGGGATGAGGTGGGATCAGGCTCCTCGTTTCATCCTATTGCCGCCGCGACTACGACTAAACCTGGCCCCAGGAGCGAGCCCTAGGGCCTAGAGTTTTTAGGGGAGCGCAGTAGCTTTGGAAAAAACGAGGTTTCACATACCTCAGCCCATGAGGGAATGCATGATAAGGGATAAAGAACATATCTGAAGTTGTAGCCCCCGGCAACTCTGGTTTGCCGTGGGTGAATCTTCGTACTTGCAGCCCCCGGTAATACTGGCTTGCTAGGGTCTAGATGCCGGTCTGTCCCTCTTTTCCTTTTCGTCCTCAAGTGATCCGGCAAGGACATTTGCGAGTCCTGCGAACCAAAGAAGACAAAAGAACAGCAAAGGGATGCACACTCGACCTCTAAGCTAGGGGTTAGTCGCCGCTTAAGCACTATCAACCCTAACCAAGGATGAGACTTGACCTAGCATGCATGCTATAACTTAGGGCGCCAGCGCTTCATTTATTTATGCTCAGGATCTGCGCCTGGCTTTGTACAAAGGGTTACATGCATCATCGGCAATGCTTGTCCAAAAGGTGGCTTGCCGAGGGGGCCAGCAAGCCGCGCCTCACGGGTAAAACTTGTGAAGATGCTCAATGTTCCAGGAGTTACTCACCGGAACAACATCTTCGGTCTCCAGATGGACTGCGCCGGACCTGGTGACTCGTATTACCCGATAAGGGCCTTCCCACTTTGGCGTCAACTTGTTGGAATTCTTAGCTGATTGAACGCGCCGAAGGACAAGGTCGCCTTCCTCAAGGCTCCGGGCATGAACCTTGCGGCTATGTTAGCGGCGCAAGGCTTGCTGGTAGCGTGCTGCTCTCACAGCCGCCCGAAGACGATCTTCCTCAAGGAGCACTGCATCATCTTGCCGAGGTTTCTCTTGCTCAAGCTCGTCATAAGCGAGCACTCGAGGTGACCCGTATATGAGTTCAGTGGGGAGAACTGCTTCCGCCCCGTATACCAGGGCAAAAGGTGTCTGGCCGGTGGCTTGATTTGGCGTCGTCCTGATCGACCAAAGAACCGTTGGCAACTCATCAATCCAGTGCCTTCCACTCTTGTGCAGCATGTCAAAGGTCTTGGTCCTCAAGCATCGCAGTACTTCAGCATTTGCCCTCTCAGCTTGACCATTGCTTCGCGGGTGAGCAACGGAAGCAAAACAGACTCTGCTGCCGAGGTCTTGGGTATATTGCATGAGGGTGCGGCTTGTGAACTGGGTGCCGTTGTCGGTGATAACCCTGTTAGGTATGCCAAAATGGCACACTAGTCCCTTGAAGAACTTGACGGCTGACTGAGCTGTGACCTTCCTCACTGCCTCCACCTCTGGCCACTTTGTGAACATGTCGATCGCAACGTACAAGTACTCAAAGCCCCCGACGGCGCGGGGGAAAGGGCCCAGTATGTCGAGCCCCCAGACCGAGAAGGGCCAGGAGAAAGGAATGGTTTGAAGGGCTTGGGCTGGCTGATGGAGCTTCTTTGAATGGAACTGACACGCTTCACACCTGGTGACTAGTGTCGTCGCATCCTGGAGGGCGGTGGGCCAGAAGAAGCCTTGCCAGAATGCCTTGCCGGCAAGGGCCCTTGACCCAATGTGGGATCCACATATGCCTCCGTGTATCTCCGCCAACAGCTCCAGTCCTTCCTCTCGAGGGATACACTTCAATTTCACACCGTTCGGGCTCTTTCTGTAAAGGACGTCATCGACGAATTGGTACATGGTAGAGCGACGGACTACTTTCTCCGCTTCTTCCTACTCCTCAGGAAGTTCCCCTGTTTGGAGGAATCGGACGGTATGTTGTGCCCATACTGGAGCCTGGGGCTCGACGGCGAGGGCTAAAGGCATTTCCCCCGCTACAGGAGCGGCTGTCTCGACAGCAAGAGATTGACGCTCCACCGGAGCTAGTCGTCCCGTGGCGGGCTCAGTATCCTCGGCAACATCTTTATCGGCGGCTCCGGGGAGCTCGGCGGGAAAGTACTTGTCGGGCCCTGATTTCCTCCTCTTATTCTGCTCTGTTGATGGATCAACGGATGGCTGAGTTAGCTGAAGCACAAAGGTACCTGGTTCCACAGGTAGCTTGAGGGCAGCGCGTTTGGACAGGTAATCGGCGATATCGTTCTCCGCTCGAGGAACGTGTTCAGCCTGTATACCGTCGAAACGCTCTTCCAGCTTTCTCACTTCATCGACGTAGGCCTTCATCAACGGGCTCTGGTAATCCTTGTTGACTTTCTTGACGACAAGGTGCAAGTCCCCCCTAACGATGAGTTTCTTGATTCCGAGGTCCGCCGCGATCCTAAGACCGGCAAGCAGCCCTTCATACTCTGCCATATTGTTGGTTGACACCTCCCTGGGGAAGTGCATCTGGATCACGTACTTGAGGTGCTCTCCAGTGGGCGCGACAAGCAGTACACCAGCCCCGGCGCCTTGTAAGGAGAAAGCTCCATCAAAGTACATGATCCAATCACAGCTTGCTTCCTTGCCGGGGAGAGCAGTCTCTTGGGCTTCTTCGTCAGGCGTTGCGGTCCATTCTGCAATGAACTCCGCTAGGACTCGACTCTGAATTGTCGAGGTACTTTCAAACTTGAGGCCAAAGCTGAACAGCTCTAGTGCCCATTCCAAAATTCTTCCCGTTGCATCCGGATTATGGAATATCCGCTACAGAGGGAAGCGAGTGACGACAGTGATTTCGTGTGCCTGGAAGTAGTGACGCAACTTCCTCGAGGCCATAAGAAGGCCGAAGAGCAGTTTCTGCATGCCAGAGTACCTTGATCTAGCCCCCTGCAGGAGGGAACTAACAAAGTAGACCGGGTGCTGCATCATTTTCTTCCTCGACGGCACGTCATTTGGCCGTGTCGTCTCTGCATTGGTGGTGTTGGGCTCTGCCGCTGCCATAACCTCGTCGACAACCTCTCTCTGCACCACTAGTGCAGCGCTGACCACCTGGTCCGTTGCCGCCAGGTATAGCAGCAACGGTTCCCGCGGCCTAGGCGCAACTAGTATTGGCTCGGAAGAGAGGTACTTCTTCAAACCTTGCAATGCTGCTTCGGCTTCTGGAGTCCACTCCATCGGGCCTGCCTTCTTCAGGATCTTGAAAAAGGGAAGGGCGCGCTCGGCAGACTTGGAAATGAACCTGCCCATGGCGGCGACGCAACCAGCAAGCCGACGCACATCCTTGATTTGCTCGGGTGCCTCAATCTGCTCTATAGCTTTGATTTTGTCCGGATTGGCCTCTATCCCACGTTGTGACACCAAGAACCAGAGAACCTTGCCGGACGAGACGTCAAAGACGCACTTCTCAGGGTTCAGTTTGAGATTGATCTTGCACAGGTTTGCAAATTTTTCTTGCAAATCTGGTATGAGGGTTGCCCTGTCCTTGGTTTTGACCACTATGTCATCCATATAAGCTTCCATATTTCTATGGAGTTGGGGTTCAAAACCAATCTGGACTGCCCTTGCAAATGTCGAACCAGCACTCTTCAACCCGAAAGGCATCCGCATGAAACAATACGTACCACATGGGGTGATGAATGTTGTTTTCTCTTCGTCTTCTCTTGTCATGAAGATCTGGTGGTAGCCGGAGTAGGCGTCGAGGAATGACAACAGATCACACCCAGTCGTGGAGTCAACAATCTGGTCGATGCGCGGCAATGGAAAGGGGTCCTTAGGGCAAGCCTTATTGATATCTGTGTAATCGACACAGTCTCCACTTCCCATTTGCCTTGCGCACCACGACCAGATTGGCCAACCACGTTGGATGGAGCACTCCTCTTACCAAACCCGCTGCTTCCAGTTTCTGGATCTCTTCAGTAATGAACTCTTGTCGTTCCAAAGCTTGCTTTCTAGCCTTCTGCTTGATGGGCCGTGCATGAGGGCAGACAGCAAGGTGGTGCTCAATCACCTCCCTGGGAACACCGGGGATGTCGGAAGCTTGCCATGCAAACACATCGACATTCGCCCGCAGGAAGGTGACGAGCGCGTCTTCCTATTTGTCGTAAGGGTGGAGCTTATGGTAAAATCTCCCCCCGTGCCGTCCTCATTGACAAAGACCTTCTTGGTTCCCAGCGGTACGGCCCTGGGCTCTTGTTCCTGCCGGTGGAGCTCTCTAGCACGTCCTCGACGGCAGCTCTACACTCCGAAGAGGTGCGCTTGCCGGAGTGGGTGTCCGAGGTCTCACCGGTCTTCTTCTTCTTCTTCCCTCCCGGGGTCCCAGCGGCAGGAGCAAGTGCCCTAGCGGCGGCGGCTGCTGCAACTGCTTGCTGGTATAGTTGGTCAGCACAAACCAGCGCATCTTTCTTGTCGGAGGGGATGGTGATGATCATCATAGGTCCTGGCATCTTTAGGGTGTTGTAGGCGTAGTGTGACGCCACCATGAACTTGGCCAGCGCTGGGCGGCCAAGGATCACGTCATAGGGCAAGGGGATCTTGGCAACATCGAACACGATCCTCTCTGTCCTGAAGTTCAGGTCGCTTCCAAAAGTCACGGGCAGCGTGACCTTTCCCTTTGGTTGGCTTCTTCCCGGGTTGACCCCCTGAAACGTGTCCGTCTCTTCGAGGTCTCCATCAGGAATCTGCAGTTTCTTTGATCACGGTAGGCGAGATCAAGTTCAGACCGGCCCTGTCATCGACTAGCATCTTCGTCACCTTGAGGTTACGTATTGTTGGTGAAACCAACAATGGCAAGCACCCGACCGCAGTAGTGCGATCAGGGTGGTCCTCAGTGTCGAAAATAATAGGTGTGCTGGACCACTTCAGCGGCCTTTGGGCATCAAACGACGGCTCTGCCGCTGTAATCTCTCGCGCCCACTGTTTGAGCCGGCGGTGAGAAGTGTGCAGCGAGGCGCCGCCGTCGATGCACATGGCCTCTGTAGCTTTCTGAAACTCTTGGTCGCCGGACTCGTCGTCCTCTTCGTGATCGTCGTGTTCTGGCTTTCTATCACGGCCCCGGGCGGGCCTCTCCTGTTGCTTATCCTTGCCACGACGGCGCACCTGGCCGTCACGCTTCTTGCCGGACCCCTCAGCACCGTCTGGGCCTTTCTCCTTGTCCTGCCTCTCATACTCAGCCCTCTGCTTCTCAGCGAGGAGCTCAACCTGTCGGCAGTCCTAGAGAGCATGGCCCTTGGTGCGATGGTTGCAGTATCGCTTGTCGGAGTTTCTCGGCTTCTCGGCAGCCGCCAAGGCCTGGCAGGCGACACACCCGGCAACCTCCTTGCCGGGGTCATCTGCCTTGGTTTTCTTGGTGGAGCCGGCGTCTTCGGATCCATCGACGGCAAGCACGGATTTTCCTTTGCGCTTCCTGTTGCAGCGTCGGCCTTTCTTCGCCGGGGCGGCAGTATCCTCATCTGAGGAGTCGGTTTCCACGCCGGCATCTTCTTCCTTCCCTCTTCGGCTTGGGCACATTTGTCGGCAAAAACATAGAGTTCTGCTACATCTCTCACCTTGTTCATTGCCAACTCTTCGCGCATCTTGCGGTTACGCACGTTCTGGTGGAACACGCTAATGATGGCGGCAGGGTGAACATCAGGGATATTGTACTATACCCGGCTGAACCTCTGAATATACTTGCGGAGACTCTTGCCTCCCTTCTGGGGAATGACGTGCAGGTCGCTTGCTTGGCCATGGGCTTGGTGGCCTGCAGTAAAGGCGCCCACGAACTCATGGCACAAATCCGACCAGGAGGAAATAGAGCCTACCGGCAAGTGCATCAACCATGACATGGCATTGGGTTTAAGAGCCAACGGAAAGTAATTCGCAAGCACCTTATCGTCGCGGGCTCCGGCAGCTTGCATCGCGATGGTGTAGACGCTGAGGAACTCGGACAGATGGGTCTTGCCATTGTACTTTTCGCCCACATCGGGTTTGAAGGTGCGGTGAGTGGGCCACTGGAACTGTCGCAGCTCACGGGTAAAAGCCAGACAGCCTACCTCGTAAGGTAGGCCTCCAGGGCTCCCCGGTGCTGGGTGGCTCACATCAGGCCCTGCTCGCATGTCTGATTGGTGGCACGCTCCGCGCTGGCGCTCGATAGTGGTTCGAGCGTCTTCATGTTCTCGTTCCCGAAGAACTTGGCGCTGGTCACAGTGGGCCCATGGGTCGGACGATGCTATGGAGATCTCGTCACCCGTGACGTCGCGACGGGCTGGTGTCCGCGGTACCGGGCGTGGAGGAGGCGAGTGCACCGAGGTCACGGCGCCGCCGGCTCTCCTGCCACTGGTGCATGGGAATCCGTCGGAGCGTCGACCCGGGGGCTCCACCGAACTCGGTTCATCTTTGTTGGCCATCGCAACAAGGCTTCGGACAATGGCTCTCCATTCCTCGAGTTTCCCGTAGTGGGAGGGAAATCGAGGAGCAACTGCGCGCGCGCCAGGGCTTCTGCTGGCGTTGGTGGCAGCGAAACCTGCACGGATCGTGAAGCGCTTCGACTTCTGACCATGTCAGAAGGAGTTCCATCACGACCCCGCGGTCGCACGCCATCTTCACCAGCGCCTCGGCGGGCGGGCAGGTCTTCTAAATCCTGGGAACGGCACTCGGGGCTCTTTCCGCGGCGATGCCCGGGGTCCTCGGCGTGATTACGCCGTTCGTCGTGCGCCGCTTGAGAGGAGCACGCCGTCGGTGTCAGCGTGGGAGTCTTGGAAGCCCTCGCGTCGCCTTCGGGCGGGGTGGCAGCGATCCTGGAAGGCCCCGCGCCACCTGCGGAGGGCCTGTCTCCGTCTTTGGATTTGGCGGCGTGCGGCCCGTTACCAGGCGCACGAACATCACCGCCTCCCAAACTTCGGCTGCTGGGACGGTGTTGGTGTTCGCGAACGGCGCCCCGGGTCCTTTCCGCGACCGGTCCACTGCTCGCCCGCGTCGGGACGGAATGTCCGGCTCCTGACGGGCCAACCACCACCGTCATCTTCTTCTTGGGCGCCATGACGATGAAGAAGCGTCGAACTAACTGGTAGATCCGATTCTCACAACTGCGCCCCCCTACCTGGCACGCCAAAGATGTCGGTGCGAGGACGACACCTATGGGATCATGAGAATCCCTACTACGGTTACGGGGCGCGGGGTTGTGAGAAGGGCGGATCAAATAGATAGCACACGGGTTCTTTATCCAGGTTCGGGCCGCGAGGATGCGTAAAACCCTACTCCTGCCTTGATGATTTGTTTATCTGTGTTCTTGAGCTAGTAATGGGGCATGAGGAGCTCCAAAAAGCCGAATCCCCCTCCTGGTCGCCTTGGGCCTCCTTTTATAGGGAAAAGGGGTTGCCACAGTGGCACACAGGAGGTGGAAAGGGCACAGTGATACGAGTTTATCCCTCGCATTACATGACAAGGCGCATTTAATGTGTTGTGCTTAGGTGTCCTTGCTTTATCGGGGGCGGGGGAGAGCCCAGTCTTGTCCGTCGCCGATCCCTTTCGCGTCGACACGCGTCCTGTCCAGCGGTGCCCGTGGCGCCATGTAGGCAGGCAGGTAGCTGAGGTGGCGCAGCGGTGGGTCTCCGCGAAGATCCGCTTGCCGCCACGCAGGTGCCTGCCCAACTGGTTGGGTCGGCGGCTGCATGCGAACGATGGTAGAGGTTGGAATTGGCGTGGGCCTGATGGTGGCCCTACGGGTGTCCTTGGCAATGGCCTCGCCATAGCCCCGGCAAGGGTCTTGCCGGGGCTCCGGCAAGGGTCTTGCCGGGGCTCCGGCAAGGGTCTTGCCGGGGCGCCCGCTGTTATCCCCGGCAAGGCTCTTGCCGGGGGCCTTGTGGTCCCCCTTGGCTGGGATCCCGCCAAGGGTCGTCACCTTCTATAGTGTGTATCTGATCTTGAATGTCTTCACAAAGATCTGCATGCCACCACGGGGATGTCTCCCGAATCCTTGCCCCACGGGGGAAGTGAACTCAAGGGTGATTTGCTCCATAGGTGTGGGGCGAGCTGCCACGACAAGGGTCTTGCCGGATTTGCTAAAACCGCCCCTCGGCAAGGATCTTGCCGGGGGAGTCCGCTTCGTCCCCTTTGCTCTTTGTGGTCTTGGTCTTGGCGTCGTTCTGCTTCTTTCGAGCTTTGGCCTTACCTTGGCTCACCTCCCTTGCCTTGCCCGGTGCGGTGGCGTCCGTGGCTCGGAGTGCCCGTGCATAGTTATAGGGGTACAAAAAGTGTACCCCTCTTTTTGTACACCGACAAATACCCTACTTCCTGCTTGATTGCTCTTGATGATATGAGTATTAGAAGAGTTGATCTACCATGAGATCAGAGAGGCTAAACCCTAGAAGCTAGCCTATGGTATGATTGTTGTTGTGTCCTATAGACTAAACCCTCCGGTTTATATAGACACCGGAGGGGGCTAGGGTTACACAGAGTCGGTTACAGAGAAGGATATCTACAATCCGGATCGCCAAGCTTGCCTTCCACGCCAAGGAGAGTCCCATCCGGACACGGGACGAAGTCTTCAATCTTGTATCTTCATAGTCCAACAGTCCGGCTTCCAACCTCTCAAACCATTGCCATGGGCCTCCTTTTATAGATTATGGGGTCACCATAGGGACAAATCAGTCATTAGTAACTGATAGGATACCAAATAGTGCTATCATACCTAACTCTGCAGGATGACATTGTGTATTTAATGCACCGCTTAACGTCACAACATTGGTTGCCTTGCAAGGCTTGTTGGGATATCTCGCCAGCTCCACGCCTGCTGGCCTGACACATCATAGGACGGGTGTCATCTGTGGGTTTTTCTGGTAGAAAGGGGTTGTCATGTGGAGAATTGCAGCCACCTAACCACTTTGCGGCTTGACACCGCACTGATCGACGACATGAGTCGTGGTGGAGTGCTTGGTGAGACGTTTCGGCCTCCGCAAGTCCCGTCAGGCCCTGCCGGGACGCCTTGGTCATCTTCTTCTAGGGGTGGCCTTGCCCCTTGCCAGGCTCGCGTGCCCGGCAAGGGAGGCCTCTCTCTTGATGACATCTTGCTCTTCTGGCTTGGTCTTGGTCCCTGTGATCTTCTTGTTGGTTCTTTGAATTTCTTGGTTTCTTATACTTTGTCTTGGACTAGTGATGCAATCTTGATCTTGCGCCTATGTACAGTCAGGGCAACAGACCCAGGGTTTGTTGCACTAACACCGTGGGGCCCACAAGACACTAGGGCGTGCCAGAGGCCCCTGGCGCACCCTGATGGGTTGTGGTGCCCACGAGGGTCTCCTCCATCGCCTCTTCACTCTATAAATACTCAGATATTCCAAAAACCTTAAAGGAGGAGTCGGAAGACAATTCTAGCTGCCGCAAGTTCTAGAACCACGAGATTCAATCTAACACCATCATGGAGGGGTTCATCATCCTCATGGGTGCCTCTCCGGTGATGCATGAGTAGTCCACCATAGACCAACGGGTCCGTAGGCAGTAGCTAGATGGCTCTCTCTCTCTCTCTCTCTCTCTCTCTCTCTCTCTCTCTCTCTTGATTCTCAATACAGTGGTCTCTTGGAGATCTATTTGATGTAATGACTTTTTGCGGTGTGTTTGTTGGGATTCGATGAAGTTCGAGTTTATGATCAGATGTGTATCCATGAATATTATTTGAGTCTTCTTTGATCTCTTATATGCATGATTATTTATAGCCTCATATTTCTTCTTCGAATCTTTGGTTTAGTTAGGCCAACTAGATCGATTTTTCTTGCAATGGGAAGATGTGCTTTGTGATGGGTTCGGTTTTACGGTGTCCTCACCCAGTGATAGGAGGGGTAGCGAGGCATGTATGTATCATTGCTATTAAGGATAACAAGATGGGGGTCTATTCCTACATGAATAGATCTTGTCTACATCATGTCATCATTCTTATTGCATTACTCTGTTTCTCTATGAACTTAATACACTAGATGCATGCTAGATAGCGTTCGATGTGTGGAGTAATAGTAGTAGATGCAGAATCGTTTTGGTCTACTAATCTTGGACGTGATGCCTATATATTGATCATTGCCTTGGATATCATCATAATTATTTGTTCTTTATCAATTGCCCAACAGTAATTTGTTTATCCACTATGCGCTATTTTCTTGAGAGAAGCCACTAGTGAAATCTACGCCCCCCCCCCCTCGGGTCTATCTTTTATCATATTTCTTTCTGATCTATGTTTTGCCGTGTTTATTTTCTGATTTTTTATTCCAAAAACTGAAAAATACCTTGCTATACTTTTTTTCATCTTTTATTTTGTGTTCCTGAGTGATATATTTATCCAATCTTACACAAACAAATCTATCTTTTTACCATGGAGAGATTGACAACATCTCTTACGCGTTGGGTCGCAAGTTTTTGTTCTTTGTGTGTAGGTACCGTTTATATAGTGTTCCTAGGTTCTCCTACTGGACTGATACCTTGGATTCATAACTGAGGGAAATACTTACCGTAGTTGTGCTGCATCATCCCTTCCTCTTTGGGGAAATACTGACGCAGTTTCAAGCCACGTCACTACGCGGCCTCGTCGATATAGTCAGGTAACACTACAAAAAAAATACACTTCTGTGATGATACGTGTTTGTCACAGTAGGTCACATTTTTTGTCATGCATGTACATCCATGACGATTTTATGACATAATCAAGATAGTCATACCTGTGCTGTCATAGAAGTGTTCCATGACATTACCAAAATTATCATCACGGAAGTGCCCACTTCCATGACGATAAATCACGCGTCACAGAAGTGCTTTCGTCAAGGGTGACCGACACGTGGCATCCACCGTAACGGAACATCGTTAAGCTATCGGGTTCGGTTTTGGATCCGATAACCCGTTAACAGCCCCGACCAATGGGGATTTTCCACATGTAAAATCATCATTGGCTGGAGGAAATACGTGTCGGCTCACCGTCGGGACAGATGTCATCCACTCATTGGACAGAAGGCGCCTATGATACGTTGACACGTGGCACGGCCCAACAGAGGCCCATTCCTATGAAAAGGCCGGCCCATTTGACTTGGTCAAAAGGTGGCGGGCCGGCCCATGGAAAGCCTTTTAATAGCATGTTCGCATATAGCCCATTTACAGCCCACTAACCCAGGGCCCGTTACGACCTATCAGAATTAGGCCCAGTAGCATCATCTGGGCCGTCCAATATGTTTCCAACCCATTTTAACTTCTGGCCCATGTATAGCCCATGATGTCTTTCAGCCCATATGACGCCCTTTGTAACTCTTGGCCCATTAACGGCCCATGGCAAAACTGGCCCGTAATGAACAGTGTATCACTTTATACCCATTAATAGCCCGTGGTGAAACTGACCAATAATGAACAGTGTATCACTTCATACCAATTAACGGCCCGTTATTCCGTTGGGCCATTTCGAGCCCATGTTATCTTTCAGCCTTCTCAGGCCCATTTATTCTTGGGATCATTTCCAGCATTCGTTTACTTACGGCCCGTTACTGTCATTTTCTGCTTGTGGGCCAAATTCAGCCCGTGGTTATAGTCGGCCCGTATGTGGCCCGTTAATACATTGGGCCATTTTCGTAGCGTCATTAAATATGGCCTATTAACGACAGCCCGTTATGGTAGGCCCATGAATGGACGATTCCAACTCTAGCCCATTTACGGCCATAATGTGGTCTGTTATTGGCCCATGTTTGGTCAATCGATCATACGGCCCATATAAGGCCCATTGATGATACGGCCCGTAGAAGGCCCAATGTGTCTATGGCTCGTAGAAGGCCCATTGTGTCTATGGCCCGTAGAAGGCCCATTGTTTCTATGGCCCGTAGAAGGCCCATTGTTTCTATGGCCGGTAGGAGGCCTAGTGTCACTACAGTAAATATGTAGCCCATGGTTATTGTGGCTTAGTTTTTAAAAATAGGTTATTGCGGCCACTAGCAAACCGCGGAAAAAGAACTACACTGACTACAAGCAAACAAATAAACAAGACAACAAGGAAATAAATAAGCAAGCAACTTACGCTAGGCTATCACGGCTATTACACATATTACATCCACTGGGCATCAAAGTTCGCCACCAGTGCAAATATATGGAACAAAGCAACATATAAACGCCGCAGCAAAACAAGTCCAGAACTGAAACCACTTCAGAGGAGCTCAAGAAACAATATCATGGGTACCCATAATGCTGGCAAGATGCTTAGCAAGCTTATTAACTTTCTCTTGTTTGGCACTTAAATCCTCCAGCGCTTGCTGTTGCACAAGAAAGTACGCATCTGATTTCTGCAGGGACTTCCTCAGTCCTTCGGCTTCTTTCTGCAGCACAACTGACTGACACCTTTCAGCTTGTAGCTGAGACTGAAGAAGCCGAAGTGATTCAAGCAGCGAGTTCGAAGAGCTTGTGCCAGTGGTAATGGCCAGTAACTCGAACACTACATCAACACAGGACTATGGGGTTTTCTCACTGTCTACAATATCATTTTTATCACCTTTCTTGGAGACCAACAGGGTTGTCTCACTATCTTGAACCTTATCTGCATTACTTTCTCTACCATTGCATAGTGGGCTGCTCTTCTCCAATATTATGTTTGCATACTACAAGAGAAACAAGCAGACACATCACAGGTTTAGCTTGTAGTATACGAAACTCATTTCGGTAAACCGATTCAGTAGTAAGGTGGACAGGATAACAGCATGAAACAAACATATATCTATGTACTACGGTCACTGTATTGTCCATATCATTCTAGTTTATGTTGCCTAATCAAGATAGAGACACAGTTTAACTCATATGTTTTTAAGACACGGCAGAATAGATAGAATATAAGTGTGAGAAACTACACAGCACTGGCAACACTTGTAATGTGCATCACATGAGAACATAACTGTTTATACAACTTAAACTGAAATCACCATAGATCAAGAAGTTAGAACAGCAATCCAGTGAAAGAAATAGGTTTAAAACATACATGTTGCACCATTGGAGTTTCAATTGGATCCTTCAAATTCGGAAGTAGTTGGTATGAGTAAATATAGGTTGGAAAAAGCGGTATGTGTAAGCGAGGCGGTTGGCCTTCGCCTAGTGCCTAGGCGGTGCCTAAGCGCCCTAGGCGCGGCCTAGGCGGTAATATAGCTTTTAGTCGTAGTGTATTTTTATTATTATATGGGTGTTGATATTAGTTTAGATCATATAAATAAGTTAATTGCCGTCTATTGCCATTGAAATATAACCAATTTGGCATATTAGTGCAGTATGTGGCATGATTTCTTGCTTGCGTAGGCAATTCCTTGCTTGCCCTGCCTAGACCTCCATTTATGCCCCAAGCGAGGCGTTTGGCCATTGCCTAGCGCCTAGGCGTGCCTAAGCGCCTCCTAGGCACTGCCTTTTCCAACAGGGCAGTGATACAACAGCAAAGGAATATGGACCATAGCTATAGAATCTGACCTGAGAACAGTTGCTCTTCTACTTTAAACGTGGAGTTTGGGTTCGCTATGGTGGTCTTCGTGCTTTGGGCACTGCAGTAGCTTTACAAACTGCTCGTGTGGGGGTACTCTATGGTGGACATGGTGCTTTGTCAACTAGAAGTGGGTTACTATCCGCTGGGGTTGCGGTTAGATGGGTTGTAGCTGGTTCTCTGCCCAACGGTGTAAGTGTGCAATCTGGAAGAGTCTCGATTATGTGTGGTGGGGCTAGTTTGTGGGCCAGTACAACCATGGTTCTATCTGCATCGACGGGTAGCACTGTCTTTTGAGAAGAACGGGTTTTTGCTCCCTTAGATACTGCCATCACCCCCTCCAATTCAAATGGCTGATAAACAAGAAAACAAATTGAACGTACAAACATTGTATGATAGACAGATGTGGTAATTCACATATATGTTGTCTAATCAAACAGGACAGCATCACACAATTTCACATATATGATACCTAACTAAACAGGATAGCATGACACAGTTTCATATATATGATGGATAACTTAACAGGATATAATGGCATAATTCAACATATGATGAGTATCTAAACAGGATGACATGACAAAACTATATGATGTCTTTCTAAAATAGGTTGGGATGAAATAATTCACATACATGTTGTCTAAGTATACAGGATGGCATGATATAATTGACATAATTGATTCATATACTAAGCAGCTGGCACTCGCATGTATGATCTCTAAACTAAGCAGATGGAATTCAATATTGTGCATATGATGTCTAAACTAAGCAATGCAAGACACCATATGCATCATATGAGAAATATAAACATTGCAACTTAGAGCATATACCTCAGGTGGGATATAGGACTAGTCATCTGTCTCTGAATCCTCCTCTGAGGAGCTCCCTATAACCATCGAGACATATGCTTCAACATGTACTATTGCCTGCTCTGAAGACCTTGTTTTCACTCCAGATTTTTTTCATAACCGGCTCAAATGGCTGATACACATGAAGAGTAGTTCAATATACACAAATTGTCGACAAATGGAATACATAATGAAAAAAAGATGGCATGAGATAATTCACATATATGATGCCTGGCTACATGGCAGTGCATAATTCACATATATGATAATTGGCTGAAAAACATGGCATTGCATAATTCACATATCTGATATAGAAAGCAAACAGGAGGCATTCACACAAAAGCATGTCTAATCTAAGCACACAACATGGCAATGCAAGACACCATATGCATGATATGAGCAATATAACCCTGCCAAGTTAGATCATGCACCTCTGGGGGGGGATACGACTGGTCATCTGTCTTTGAATCCTCTTCTGAGGAGCTATTTGTAACCAGCAAGAAATCTGCATCGACAGGTAGCACTGACTGCTCAGAAGACCTTGTTTTCACTACAGATTTTCCCATGACCGACTCAAATGGCTGATGCACAGGAAGAGTAGATGAATGTATAAACATTGTTGACAATTGGAATACATTATGGAAAAAAATATGGCACAATACAATTCACATATACGATGACTGGCTAAACAGGATGGCATTGCATGATTCACGTATATGATGCCTGGCTAAACAAGATGGCATTGCATAATTCCCATATACTCCCTCCGTTCCTAAATATTTGTCTTTTTAGAGATTTCAAATGGACTACCACATACGGATGTATATAGACATATTTTAGAGTGTAGATTCACTCATTTTGTTCCGTATGTAGTCACTTGTTGAAATCTCTAAGAAGACAAATATTTAGGAATGGTGGGAGTATGATATAGAAACCAGACAGGTGGCATTCACAAAAAGAAAATCTAAACTAAGCTGATGACATATAAGATGTATAATGTAAGCAATGCGAGGCGCCATATGCATGATATGACCAACATCAGCATGCCAGGTTAGAGCAAACACCTCAGGTGGTAAACAGTCGTGGTCAGCTCCTTCTAAATTCCCATCTGAACAATTATCTTCCTCTGGAATACAATCTGGAAATGCAGGAGTGGGGGGCACTTCGCCCACCATGGGGCGGCGTCTGCATGACATTATATTCCCACACAGCGGTCTTCTCTTTTTCTCTACATGTTCAGTATGATTGTGTACAATATCTGACATGCATAATAAAAAATAGTTAGATTTTGTTAGGCCTAAGGCTAAGGGGTGCATGCAAAAATCAAGACTGATGGTAGTAAACGAGTGGATGGATCCAAAACAAATGATGGCAGGTAGATTATAGCTTCAGTTTAAAAAGATAGACAATGGATCATCTATTGTTTGTTGCCCACCCAACATGAACCACATAGAAGACCCCAGATGAACCAGATAGTAGACAAATAATATTCGTTGCTGCCTTGATATGAGACCCACGGGCATTTTAAAACTCAACTTTGAACGATAAAGTAGCAGGTAATAATAACCGATGTATAACGTAAGCAAACACGAGAGACTGCGACCTCTTGATACGTCTCCGTCGTATCTATAATTTTTTATTGTTCCATGCCAATATTATTCAACTTTCATATACTTTTGGCAACTTTTTATACTATTTTAGGGACTAACATATTGATCCAGTGCCTAGTGCCAGTTCCTGTTTTTTGCATGTTTTATGTTTCGCAGAAACCCAATATCAAACGGAGTCCAAACGGGACAAAAACGGACGAAGAATTATTTTGGAATATTTGTGATTTTTGGGGGGAAGAATCAACACGAGACGGTGCCCGAGAGGGCCACGAGGCTGGCGGTGCGGCCTAGACCCTCTTGGGCACCCCGTAAGGCGGTTGACGCACTTCTTTTGCCGCAAGAAAGAAAATTTTATGAGAAAAAGCTGGGCAAAAGATTCACCTCAATCGGAGTTATGGATCTCCGTATATAAAAGAAATGGTGGAAGGGCAGAATCTGAGAACGCAGAAACAGAGAGAGACAGAGAGAGACAGAGAGATAGATCCAATCTCGGAGGGGCTCTCGCCCCTCCCACGCCATGGGAGCCAACAACCAGAGGGGAAACCCTTCTCCCATCTAGGAATAAGGTCAAGGAAGAAGAAGAAGAAGAAGGGGGGCTCTCTCCCCCTTGCTTCCGGTGGCGCCGGAACGCCGCTGGGAGCCATCATCATCACCGCGATCTTCACCAACACCTCCATCATCTTCACCAACATCTCCATCACCTTCCCCTTTCTATCTACAGCGGTCCACTCTCCCGCAACCCACTGTACCCTCTACTTAAACATCATGCTTTATGCTTCATATTATTATCCAATGATGTGTTGCCATCCTATGATGTCTAAGTAGATTTTCTTTGTCCTATAGGTGATTGATGAATTCCTATGATTGGTTTGAGTTGCATGTTGTATTACTGGTGCTGTCCTATGGTGCTCTCCGTGTCACGCAAGCGTGAGGGATCCCCGCTGTAGTGTTTGCAATATGTTCATGATTTACTTATGGTGGGTGGCGTGAGTGACAGAAGCACAGACCCGAGTAAGTAGGTTGTTTGCGTATGGGATAAAGGGGACTTGATAATTTAATGCTATGGTTGGGTTTTACCTTAATGATCTTTAGTACTTGCGGATGCTTGCTAGAGTTCCAATCATAAGTGCATATGATCCAAAAAGAGAAAGTATGTTAGCTTATGCCTCTCCCTCAAATAGGATTGCAATAGTGATTATTGGTCTAGTAACATAGTCAATTGCTTAGGGACAATTTCACAACTCCTACCACCACTCTTCCACACTCGCTATATTTACTTTATTGCTTCTTTATCTAAACAGCCCCTAGTTTATATTTACGTGCTCTTTATTATCTTGCAAACATATCCAACAACACCTACAAAGTCCTTCTAGTTTCACACTTGTTCTAGGTAAAGCAAACACTAAG
Source organism: Triticum dicoccoides (assembly GCF_002162155.2). NCBI lineage: Eukaryota > Viridiplantae > Streptophyta > Magnoliopsida > Poales > Poaceae > Triticum > Triticum dicoccoides. The sequence goes on from NC_041385.1 coordinate 560,106,854, forward strand.
CATGCGTAGAGTCGTATCAGTGGCAGATAGGGCTTGAGAGAGTATTTGCTCTACCTTTAGCTCCTCGTTGGGCTTAAAACTCTTACTTATCGAAAGAGGCTACAATTATCCCCTAGACTTGTGGGTTATCACCTCTCTTCCGGAACCGTGTAGTCCTCAGGTTCATCTACTCAGTCGATGATGGTAATGCAGTTGGCGTGGCTGCCGGCAACGGGGAAGATGATCTGAGGTGGTGAAAGAAATTCTGCAGGGGGGATCTCTGCTGCAGTGGATGCTTCTGTCGATGGTGCACCTCAGGTGGGGTGGATGACGGCACGGCAGGAGCAGGACGTAACACACAGAGTTTTCTTTGATGCCTATCTAAAAATGAAGTAAATCTGTAAGGGCTCCTTAGAATTGGAGGATTCTATAAACACAGGGACATGAAAAAGACACGAAGAGGATAGGAATGCACGTGCAAAACAAAGCATTTGGAAACATAGGATTTCAGTCAACCTGGGTGTTTGGTTCACATGAATTGGAAGAACACAGGAATGGAGAAACATGGTCAAATTAAAGTCAAACCACGTGAAAATGGAAAAAATAAGAATCTTATTATGCCAGTAATGCAATTAGTTCTGTTCTTCATGCACATTAATTTGGAAAGGACATCCAAGTGAATATTAAAATTCCTATGTTTTTTCTTTGGAAGAGACACCAAAGGAAAAAAATTCCTCCAGTTTTGCTTTGCTCCGCTCCTTCTAACCAAATGCACGAATAGTAGTTCCATAGCAAAGGATCCCTGAGGGACCAACATGAATGCAGAGTAACAAAGTGATGCGATTAGTGTACAACCTCTTTGGCATAGCCTTGCGGACCTCAGCATCATTGGGTTGGACGTGGAGGATGGTGATGCTGGTGTGACTGTCGGAGGCGGGGAAGAAGATCCGAGCCCTCTGGAAACGGCGCCGAGGGTACTGCTCCGCTGCGATGGACGGTTCCGTCGTTGGAGCAGCTCTGGTGAGGTGTACGGCGGCAAAGCTGAAGCAGGACAAGATAGGCAATGTTATTCTGAAGTGGGACTCTAATATCATCTGCAATAGATGATGTAAAATACATCACCAATAAGTGCTAGATGTAAAACGCACCAGCCGCGCCACGGCCGCTCCGACAGATGTTGTAAGTACTGTTCACTCTGAACTTAACTAAAGAAACTGAACTTTACAGTTGAAACTAAATTTTACTGTCGAAACTGATTGAACTAGTAGCAGAGCATTGCAATAGATGTTTAGGGCGTTCGAGCACTAGTAGCAGAGAAGCAGTGATCTAAATCAGCAGACGCTCGAGCAGGGAACGCACTAGTAGAGAGCAAGTCAAGCAGTAGCACCGCGAGTGAGTGCTAAAGCAGCAACTCTTGTAGCTGCCGGAGGTCGTGCAGCAGCAGCAGCATGAGCGAGAGCAAGAGCAGGGAAACATCACGAATGAAAGCAAGAGCAGTGCAGCAGCGCGACCGCCAGCAAGAACAGAGCCGCAATGCAAGCGATAGTCGGAGCAGCTGCAGCTAGTGCCGGTGTGGAAGTCGCCACCGAGGAAGCAACGACATGGAGGAGAGACGCCATGGATGATGTGGCTGGTGACGGTGCCGTCGATGGAGACCCGCCATGGCTGCTCGGTATCGAGCACCGGCAGCCCCGTGAGATCGAATAAAAGATAAAATGCAGCGGTGAGTGCAGAACCTCCTTGGTGGCGCCGAGTTGGCCTCGGCTTCATCGGAGGAATTGGTGAGGGTGTTGCGGTTCCGGTGGAGCAGGTCAAGACAGCGCGGTGGGGATTGAGGTGGCATGATAGACGAGGTGAATGTCGGGGCAGCTCCTTGGAGGTGGAGGACGGGGCGGCTGATCCGGCAGGACGACGAGATCGACGACGGATCCTCATCCGGTGCGGTGGATGAGGGATGGCGAGCTGTTGCGATGGACGACGTAGTCGGGGAAGAGTCTCCGGCTAGGCGGCGATTGGGAGGCCGACGGAGGAGCCTGGGATTTCACGGGTTTTGGCGGCCTTGGTGTACGAATGGGGGGGACGAAGGGGAAGGGAGGGGGGAAGCCAAGCTTAGGGACGCGCTTGTCCGAAATGTAGAGTAAGTTACCAGCATACCCCCATCGGTTTTGACACCGCGACGTGGAGCTTCATTTCTGGCTGAGGGTTAGAAGGGGGATTTGCGTGTCTGGGCTGCGGGACCGATTTCATATGAGGAGGGAGTTTTTGCGTGCGTCCATATTTCGGGATAACAAGGCGCAACGCGGGTTGAAGTGGCGAGAGTTTCAAAGCAGGTGAGACAAAAGATACTCGAGCTTGAAAATTTCAGGATAACAAGGTGCAGATTCCTTATTCGGCAGAACAAACTTAACGTGTAAAAAAACAATTCATACAAGACACAAGAGAGTCATGTCCCCTTTTACTATATTTCTATAGATGCCATTGAAAAAACTACAAGAAAAATGTAAAAAAAATCCGGAGAACAAGATTACCCTGTACAATACCAAATCAATTCGCACTTCCCTCAACAAAAACAAAAAACAAATCAATTCCCACCAAAATAAAGATTAATGTCCCTTTTTATATGATTACAAATGCCAGGATCTCGAATTTCAATTTTTGAATCCACGTTATGTTGAATTCGAATATATCGTTACGTGACCTTGCGGTTTATAATTGATGTAGTCGTACATTTTGATCTTCCATCATATATGAACATTTTACTCCACCATGTGAACATATATATTGTCGTCTACCCTATGGCTAAATTTGAATCAGTTTTCCTTATTTGAATATGATTGTTGTCAAGTTATACAATAATTGAAATATTATCTTGGTAACAAAAAACATGCATATAGCAGCAATCATATTTCACTATGCACTACATGTACCATACGATCTCAAATTCAAATATTTGTATCCATTTTATGTTGAATTCAAATCAGTACATTGGTCTAGGTATCGAGATGTTCGAGATAATCTAAACCCTGTTTTCATATGTATAATTTTTGGCTGAATTGGGACAAGTTTTGGTATAAGTTTCTTGCAAAACCGGAGATTCTCTCAACAAGCCTCGTGGTTCCGGGAGGGAACCTGTCACCTTTGTGTGTGAAACGGTATACGATGCCTCCCCTCTGATTTTCTTCACAGAGGCAACATAGAACTATATGAGTGCCCTGTTAAATTTTGGAATTATTTTGGGTTCATTTGGCCTTTTTATACATTAATTGAGTTTCTGGACTTTTAATGTGCATAATCCAAATTTGAACTGCAAGCACATGCTCCGGTGCACCAAAGTTGGTTGAAAAAACACATGTGTGTCCTTGGTTGAGTTTCTGGGTCCCATGGAAGAAATGAGAATGAAATTCAAACATCTGGGCGTCGTGACTCGGTCGAGAACATCGAGAAACTTAGATTTTAAATTCATGTAAATCCAAAACTCGCCTGGAAATCATGAAACTTGGCATGGTGTCATGTCATGGCAAAAATATGTTGTGGTAAAAAATTGGGCCGATTTGGAACAATTTTGGTATAAGCTTCTTGCAAATCGAAGCTTCTCTCAAGAAAGCTCGTGCTTCAAAGAGGGAACGTGCCACCTTTGAGTGTGAAACGATATACACTGCCCCCCTTGAGTTTCTTTACAAAGGCAACATAGAACTACATGAGTGCCCTATTAAATTTTGGAATTATTCCGGGTTCGTTTGTCATTTTTTATACATTAATTGAGTTTCTAGTCATTTAATGTGCATAAGTCAAATTTGAACTACAAGCACATGCTCTGGTGCACCAAAGTTGGTTGAAAAATCACATATGTTTCCTCGGGTGAATTTCTAGGTCCCATGCAAGAAATGAGAATAAAATTCAAACATCTAGGCATCGTGGCTCGGCCGAGAACATTGAGAAACTTGGTTTAAAAATTCTTGTAAATCCAAAACACTTTTGAAAATCATGAAACTTGGCACGGTGTCATGTCATGGTACTACCATGTTGTGGTAAAAAAATTGACCGAATAGGAACAGATTTTGGTATAAACTTCTTGCAAACCGAAGCTTCTCTCAAGAAGGCTCGTGGTTCTGAGAAGGAAAGTGCCACCTTTGAGTGCGAAACGATATATGCTGTCCCCCTTGAGTTTATTTACAAAGGAAACATAGAACTACATGAGTGCCCTGTTAAATTATGGAATTATTCCGGGTTCGTTTGGCCTTTTTTATACATTAATTGAGTTTCTGGTCATTTAATGTGCATAATTCGATTTTGAACTACAAGCACATGCTCACGTGCACCAAAGTTGGTTGAAAAATCACATCACGTGCACCAAATTTCTAGGTCCCATGCAAGAAATGGGAATAAAATTCAAACATCTGGGCATCGTGGCTCGATCGAGAACAATGAGAAACTTGGTTTTAAAATCATGAAACTTGGCATGGTGTCATGTCATGGTAGTACCATGCTGTGGTAAAAAAAATTGTCCGAATAGGAACAAATTTTGGTATAAGCTTCTCGCAAACCGGAGCTTCTCTCAAGAAGGCTCGTGGTTCTGAGAGGGAACATGTCACCTTTGTGTGCATAATTCAAATTTGAAATACAAACACATGCTCCAGTGCACCAAACTTGGTTGAAAAATCACATGTGTGTCCTCAGGTAAATTTCTAGGTTCCATGCAAGAAATGGGAATGAAATTCAAAATTCTGGGTGTCGTGGCTGGGCAGGAAACACTGAGAAATTTAGTTTTTTAATTCCTGTAAATCCAAAACACGCATGAAAATAATGAATCTTGGCTTGGTGCCATGACATCGCACCAACATGATATGGTAATTTTGTAGTCCGATTTGCGAAGGCACACACATTAACAATCAACAAAGTCATTTTGGAACAAGTGATGTCACGTTACAATCGGAAACACAAGTATTATTGAAACTGTGGGCATTCTATTTACTACCATTTACGTGCCGCAATGTGTCCCCTTTTTTTATTAGCTAGGAGGTGTCGTGTAGGGTAGCCATTTGAGTACGAGAGGCGTGCGATCAGACCCCTGCGCGTGCTTACCGGGAGGAGAGCCCTTTGACCTCCATCTGCCGTCCACCTCTCTCCAAGGTCTCCATTAATGGCGCCCGAGCCTATGTTTAATGGTGTGGCTATGTCTCACTCGACTGAGACTTAAGAGAGAAAAAAGAAAATCTGAAAGCACGGATCTTGATGTAAGATCCGACGGACCTATATAGCATCTACTACGACTTATAGCAAGGCTGATGAATATATAAGGACGATGACAGTGGATAATAATTGTCTTACATAATTAGGAAGATAATTAAAAAAGCCACATGCGTCTACGCCCGAAATACACAAGGGCAAAAGAAGAAGGAAGACAAGGATCTGGCTCGCTGATCTCTACTTTCTTGATGCGTTGCTGCAGGCCGCGGGAACTAGTCTCTGCGGCGAGCGGCGATGAGCTCTTTCGTGTCCTCAAGACGCTGCTTGTGAGCATCCACGGGTTCCTCCACCAGCCTTTGGCGCTCGATGCGGAGCATGTCATTCTCGTCCATAAGTTTCTTGATGATGACACCGGTCCTCTTCAACAAGGCACTGGTCTCCTCCTGCTGGTCTGCACTTCGGACGATCTTCGCCCTCAGTAGGTCCCGATCGGCCCGGAGCCTCTCATTGCACTCCCTTAGTTGCCGGATGATGCCGGTAGCCTGTTCAAATGAGGCTTTCATGTCGTCCTGCAACCTCGCCAAGCCAGAGATCTGATCCATCTGGATATGGACGATCGCATGCATGCGCCTGTAAGAGTCGTCGCCTACCTGCGAGACATTTTCCCAGGCCACCGCGGTGTGGCGGGACATCTCTGCTGCACTCGCGGCACGGCGGGACATCTCTGCTGCTTCCGCGGCGCGGCCGGACCAGTCTGCTGCATCGACAGCGCGGCGGGACCTCTGTGCTGCTTCAGCAGCACGGCATGACCTCTATGTTGCTACTTCCGCGCCGCGGGACATGTCGGTTGCTTTCGCAGTGAGGCGGGACATCTCTCGTGCTTCCGCTTCCATGCTCGCCTCTCCCTGGTGGTAATCTCTCGACCCAGAACTCATGCTGGCCATGGCAGACGCAAGGGAAGGATGCTGAATGACTTGTTTGTTTTTGTGGATGAGGAGTTGAGGAGGAATGTGCAGTCTTCTTGGCATAGTAGTATTTATAGTCGAGTACTAATACACTCCTAAGTGGGAAACCATTTAGGTTGTGATCAGTGTGAACAGGTTTGCAATTCAATATAGCGTGGTAGTAGTAGTAATTTGGAATGTGACGAGACGCAAGCTCAAAATTTATTGACGGTTCTAGTTTCGAAGTGCGGCACTATTCCTGTCAGGACCCCGACTCAATGCCACATAGGTCTAGCATGTAACACCTCATATCACTTTGCGGCCTCACGCACGGTATTCCCACGGGTGTCGCCTTACCTTTGCCCGGGACCGTTTGCGCCTTTTGGCACACGTATATGACAGTGTCGCTAGCACCCATATGATAAGGAGCCCGGGCTGACATGGCTAGTCGTAAATCCAAAGTGGCACAGACTTACAAGGACAGGCATCCATGACCCAGCATCGAACGTGTCGGTCATCAGCGAGTGAATCCAGGCTGTAGCACTGGGCTAGCAGGACTCCGGTGAATCGGGCTGTAGTGGGCTAACAGGACTCCGGTATTCATCGCGTGACATTTCCCCGAAGGGACAGACACAGGAACGAAGAAGGACACATGCCGGCCAGCCTAAGTGTCCCGGAGCAGTAGCAAGCTACCATGGCTCGGTGGAAACACTAAGGAGACATTTCCCGGTAAGAGAGGCTACCAAGGATAAACAACTAGGTTGTCAGATCCCACACATACCAAGCATTTCAATAACATACACACAATATGCTCGATATGTGCAAATACAACATGGCATCACAACATGACTCTACAACTCAAGTATTTTAATCAATAGGCTCCGAGGAGCGAGATATTACAAACATGGGTCTCATGACCCAACACTCAGAGCATACAAGTCAAAGCACAAGTGGAAGCTATCATGTCTGAGTACAGACAACTATAAATGAAAAAGGCTGAGAAGCCTGACTATCTACCAGATACTGCCGAGGGCACAAGATCGTAGCTGAGGTAACAAGCTAAACGTCGAAGTCCAAGCGGAACTACTAGTGAGACTGAAGTCTCTCTGCAAAAACATAAAATAGGCAAACGTGAGTACAAATGTACCCAGCAAGACTTACATCAGAACTAACTACATATGCATCATTATCAACAAAGGGGTGGTGGGGTTTAACCGCAGCAAGCCAGCTTTGACTCGGTGGCTATCCTGAACTACGACTGCAAGTATCTCTTTTGAGGTGGCGCACACGAGTCCACATATTCACCATATCAATACACCACTATGGATCCGCTCCCGTCTCCCTACGAGAACGCCATCCATAGCACTCACGCTTATCTTGCGTATTTTAGAGTATCCACTTTCACTTGTCTATGAACTGATATAAGCAACCCAGAAGTCCTTTTCCGCGGACACGGCTATTCGAATAGATTAGGTTAACCCTGCAGGGGTGTACTTCTTCACACACGCTCTCACCACTTACCGCCGTTTACACGACATGTACTCGGCAACCTTCAAGCGGAAGCCCAACGTGGGTGTCGGCCACGGCCTACCTAAACACTCGAGTCTCTAGTCCAGGTTTATCGCCTATTCGGGTTCCATCCATGAGGAGATCCGGCCGGAGTTTCGCTCACAGCCCCAAACGATGTGAACAGGGTTCCGTGACACCAAACGGGCGCCCGGTTTACCCGGCCACGTGCCTACCGCATCACAGCCCACCCCTACGGTCAGCGCTGCGCACGGCCTCCAGCATACTACAAACACCAGAAACTACTTGCAACTCCTGGACAGAGGACAAGGGTGATTAAGAAGCCGAGAGGGTCCATTGGTTTCAGGCCCAATGCGTGGTAGTAGCTGAATCATGGATCACAAACACAGAACTCAGTTCCTGAGGACGGCTGCAATGAGACAACCCACCATGTACTCCTACATGGCCTCTCACCGCTACCTTTATCAAATCGTGTTCACCCACTTAGCTCACACACAGTAGGACATGTTCACACACCTCTGATTCATCCCCGATGAATCAGACCTGGCTCAACTCTAAGCAGTAGCAGGCATGACAAACAAGCATGAATGAGTAGGCACATCAGGGCTCAAACAACTCCTACTCATGCTAGTGGGTTTCATCTATTTACTGTGGCAATGACAGGTCATGCAAAGGATAAAGGGGTTCAGCTACCGCAGCAAGTAACAGATGAATCGGTGTTGTCCTAATGCAGTAAAAGAGAGCAGGAGCGAGAGAGTAGGATTGTATCGGAATGAACAAGGGGGTTTTGCTTGCCTGGCACTTCTGAAGATAACATTGAGTCTTCATAAGTGTCAACGATCACATCATCGGTATCACGTCTATCGAGAGGGGACAAATACCGGCAACACAGAAGGGAACACAATCAATGCAATGCACAATATGATGCATGATCATGACATGGCAAAATGAATGTGTTTTGGGCTAATGCAACTAAAACCAGATTAAATGAAGTTGGTTTGAATCCAAGATTCAAATTCAAACTCCATATGTGATTATTCAAATGCCATGTAATTGATTTGTGCTAAACAGCAGCTATAAGTTGTTCGAACATGCATGAAAATGGTACAGATGGATTCCTTGAATTTTTCTGATAATTTTTCATATATAAATTATTTAATTTGGAGTTACGGTTAATTTTCTATGAATTTTAGAAGTTTATACAATTTTCTGGATTTTCTGATTTATTTTAAATCCAGAAAATCATTTAATGCGTCAGCATGACATCACCTTGACGTCATCAGGTCAACGGGGCAGATTCAGGTCAAACCTGACCAGTGGCGTCCACTGGTCAGTGACTGGGGCTGCTTAGTGCCGCTGACGGGTGGGCCCAGTCAACGGCCACGTCAGCACGGTCAAAACTGACGCGTGGGGCCACTGCAATTAGACTAAACTAAACAGAAAGATATACTAATCCTAATTAGGCGCAGGGGCCCACATGGCAGTGGCTCATAGGGTGATTAGCCCCCAACTAAGTGGCCACATCGGCCCGCCGGAGTTTGGCCGGCGGTGACCACAGAGCACGGCGGAGCACGCCGGACTTGCGCTAGGGGCATCGGATTCGCGCGCTGAGGGCACCGGGGCGTAGCCCGGGCTCTCCCGCATCTGATGGGGTAGGTGGGAGGCTGCGGGGATGCCGGGGCTCGTCGGAACGGAGCTCGCGGAGGCGCCGGAGTTCGGTGAGTGCGGGGTTGGCGCTGTGGTGCACGGGAGGGCGAGTTAGGATATGCGTTAGGCTCCTGGTGGCTTCCTGAGTGCGGTGACACGCTCCGAGACGAGCTCAAGCGGCTGTAGTGACGGCGGTGACGAGGTCAGCGGCGGCTGGAGTTCGGCCGCGGCGGAGCTATGGCCTAGAGCTCGCAAACGCGAGGTGAGAGAGAGGGGTTCTGCACGGAGGCTCACCGCGGAGCTGTAGGGAGGGTTAGTGGGCTCGGGGGCGGCCGGAGTGCAGCGAATCGACGGCGACGATCTCCGGTGGCCGAGGAGGGGAACGACGACGTGGGCGGCGATGCAGGGTTTCCGGAGGGCCGTGGATCGGTGGGGAGGAAGAGGGGGTCGAGGCGGAGCTCGCAAGCACAGCGAGGGGTCGAGGGGGAGACGGTGGCCGCGGCGTTACGGTGGCGCGGCTGCGGCTGCGCTCGGCGAGTGAGAGAGAGCAGAGGGGAGGAGGGGGTGCAGAGAGAGAGAGGGGCGGTCAGGGGGGTGTCGTGGCTTCACCAGGGCGTCGAGGGGGAAGCGGCAAGCAGGAGGTGGCCGGGACGCGTGCCGGCGCGCTGCGGCCACACACCCTCGTGCCCACTGGCACGAGGTTGAGGATGACTGGCACATGGGCCTGGTGGGCTGGCTTCTCTACTGGGCCAGGTAAGTAACAGGTACCCCCTCCTTCTCTGTTTCTATTTTAATTGTTGTTTTCTATTTATTTCAATCTGTTTTGATTTAGTGCAAGCACTAAACCATTTTTGTTTCTTCCAATAATTTTTGCAGGGACTGATAGTAATATTCTAGAGCCCCTCACAAAATATCAGAATTATTGAAGCATTAAAAATATATATAACATATATTTGCTCCAACTCAAATACAATATGTGTTAATTCAAAAATCCAGAATGGCCTGGAAATATGTGCATCATTTTTGGCAGAGGTTTTCACCTTTACCAGAAATCATGAACATTTTCAGAGGGCATTTTGGGTTCATTGAAAAAGATTTTATTTTGACCCTAGTTGAATTGATTTAATGCTAGGGTTTGAGCATCCCCATTTCAATTTTAGGCAAAATTTAAACATGATGCAACACATGACTAGCTAGCTCAGAGCAAACCAGAAGCTAGGGATGTGACAACTCACCCCCACTAAACAAGAATTTCGTCTCGGGATTCAAGCGTAGGGTAGGATGAAGGGGAAACGCAAACTAGTATAATCTTCACGATCCAGGTTGCGCTTCGAATGAACGTTGATTCGATCACCATCATTGTCTTGAAGTCTTGCCTTGAGAAATCCTGTCAACATGACATGGAGGAAAGAAGGGGACTCTAGCAGGGTCGATCTTCTCGAAGATCGAACAACTCACGGAAGGAGACATAGGACCATCTCTCGGGTTGAGACACGAGCACACATCCAGAGGGGTGGAAGGAGACGGATGACGAAGGTGCACTAGGTGGACAACAATTCCACGCTTAAGAAGGTGGTAAACGATTGTCCACGTAGCGAGGAGTTGAGTTGCCATGATACCACGACGAAACATCCTTAGGGAAGGTGACTCGTAGAGATATTCCCTTAAGTGGCAAAAAGAATTACTTTTGATTCAGAGATCATTGAAACTCTCTAAACCAGCCTAAGACAATTCTCGAGCGATCGTTTGGAGGGGGTCGGTAGAATGGCATACCCGGACTTGGATGATGTGGATTACCTTGTTGAAGACAATGTAATGGATGAATTTGCTTATCACCGGAAATAGAAGAGACCCATGGTAGAATGGCACAATGGCGGTGCAAGCTGGGAACAGAATGCAAATGCTGGGAATGATTCTGGTAACTGGGGAAGAACCCAACAATAGAGAGTGAATTCACTGTTTGAATAGGTCATAGCATTGCCGAGGAAACTGAGAGCAAACCCAGTTAGTGCCGATGATAACACGTAGCGCTTGTGCGTGCTCTCAAGAACTTGAGCATTTCCATATTCATCAGGGTTTTACCAATATCCGTGTCAAGGATCCTGGCAACACAACTTGCTACCACGATGAATGATGATGGATGATGCAGATGCAAAGGAAGATAACACTTCTCAGATTTCATCTTAGCGAGGCCAAGGGAATAAAATCTGGATGATCGACCGAGAGACATTTAGCACTCCGCTTCTAATGTTCTCCTTGATGTGCTAGTGTAACCCATTCATAGATATGGTTTGATAACTAGAACATCAAGTAAAAGGTCGGACTTTGGGAGCAATAGAATCCATAAGGAACAGTTATGGAGGTAAATCCTACGAAATCCTTATGGGAAGGTGGCCAACTTCTTCAATCAAGATACTACAATAATAGGTCTTTCGGCTGGGTGTGTTGGCCACGACATCCACCTTACCGGTTATCGAGGGACCAATATTATAGTTCTTGGGAAATGTTCCAACCATCATATCTGCCTGAGATTCAGATCTGGTTGGTGTCAGGATATTCCAGACTCATCGAGTCTAGGAAAAAAAATGAAAGTTTGCAACACAAATCGACGAGATGACGTTGCGAGATTCTCAGGAAATGAACTACGATAGCAAGCTCCAAAACATGAGCTGGTTCTGCTACAAACAGGTGAACACGTTGTCCCAGACAAGCATGACCACGTGGTAGTCTTACAATAAAACACTACCGAGTTCTGGTTGGGAACCATCACCGTGGATAACGAAGTCCTTGCATAAGTCATATGATTAGCTCTTATGAAGGAACTTCTTCTCCTTGAACAAATCAATCAGTGGCTTGGTGTGCTCGGGACACATATGGAATGAAGGTTGCAAGTCTCCAGACCACAGAATACTTCGCACGTGTGCATGACTGATTTGGGATGATTCCAAGGAAACAAAACAATCTTCCTCAAATTCATGGCGGCAACTTGCATCATATGCACATGAATTAGGGAAAATCACTACTTTCATTCAAACATATGCTTCATGAACGAAACACGAAGAAATGCTTACACAAGTTTCCAACACTAGGTTGATGTTCAACATGATTCATGGGGGGAGACAAAATGCTACTGATGGGCTCAACAGCAACTCATCGGAATTTCCATATCACTGGACTTCCACCATCATGTGAACACGGTGATAGCCTTGGTCAGACCAAAGATGTAATGGTGTATGCTCGAGGGATCAACCACGAGTAGGACAACATTACGAGCATCGTTGGTACTGATTTGATTTGACGATAGCCCACACTCAAATCAAGGGATTGATAAGACAATAGGTCCAGCAACTGATCACAGGGACCAATCGATGAAGATATCATCTTCTTTCAACACACACTACACAAGAATATCCCTTTGGAACGAACTAAGTCAGGCAAGCTTTTATCTTCTAACTCTCCAAGTTGTCGTTTAGCTTAACCAACTAGCTCAGGGGTATCCAACACGGATTCTTGGAGAAAGGGTGGTTTACAATAAACCAACTTGATCACGAGCTCAACATAGCGGTCAGGTGACAACCTGGTAGTACTTCCGAGAAGATCTTCGGAAAATCACGAACCACCGATATGTTACTAAGCTCGAGAACAATCTTGCTTTTCAGGGCAAGATGATATGATCAAATGAGCGAGGACTTGACAAATCCTAACTCATCAATCAAAGAGTGCACCAGGAAATAAGGACTAGGTAGCACGATCAATCTTAGAATGGTGATTCAATAACCAACATACTAAGAATAAAATTATTATCCTTTAACTACCAAGCAACGAGGTTGCTAGGAGTATTGATTTCACACATCACAATTCATTTGTCGGTATTCCGGTTGCATCAACACGGAACCGAGGAATGAAAAAGGATGGCGAGAAGTATCACTATGTCAAGAATTCACAAAAGGTGGCGCAATTCTCATGAAATTCCTGTCATAAAGAAGGTAATACTTCAGGGTAGAGCAGACCAGAAGCTGGATTGTAACTTGATCTGCGGAACACAACTACTTTGACCCAATCCTAAATATGGATGAGGTACTGGAGTTTGTTTCTCCTAGTCATTCTGCGATAGAATGGCTTGACAGACCACAAGAGTAATAGGCATCGATAAACGAACGCACGCATACTCTTGACTATCAATTGATAGACGAGGGTCAGAATGCAACTAAAGAGAACAACTCAAAGGAACATATAATTTTCTGAGTTGTGGATGCATAGATTAGTATGTCGAACCAAGTTCAACATATTTCTTCCGGATAACCCATGCAGAAAGGTAGAACTGGCAGAGTCACGATTTATGAATGGAGAACTCCTCAAGAATAATCCTGTTGTGATATTTCAGTTCAATGAGGAACTTCTGCCATAAGTAGTTCATGGTATTTGGAAGAAGAAGATACCACGGACTTCAAGGACTATCGCAAAGGTTACTAATATCCTAAAGGCACTAGCAATTACTATCAACATGAAGTAGGTAGAGTGAATCTCGGGTTCAAAACCCAGAAATAGAATACCTACTACTAAGTAGCATCACGGGATGCTTTCGAGGGTAAAGGCCAGAATCATCATACTGGGACACAAATCATGGCTAAATTACTAGATGATCCCCTAAGACACCTAGGGTCATAATAATATCTCCAACATATATGTCAAGGTAACGGAGTACCTCAACTCACTGATTAGTGTGGTTAATCTGGCCCATGGGAACATTGAAACGGGAAGAAAGGATTTGCAAATGCATCAGACTACTTAGAAACCTGGGATGACTCGGACAGCATAACGGCTGTAAATGCTCAGAAAAGATTTGAGACATTCACAAAAATGGTGGCATAACCACTCAGAAGCACAATATCAAGGTTTCGAGTTCAACAATTAACATACGGAAGATAGTAGGAACTGAACTGGGGCTTGAATCAACAATCTTATAAGTCTACGGATTAGTAACACGTGATCCTGATAGAAAGAAGAGATAGCCTAGTTCTTAATCCCCGTAGAAGAGAAGATGATGACTCAGATCAGAAGGCCATGAGGTATAAGGAGTAAAAAGAGCCTTACGTCCCATCCCACAATCAATTCCCTTACATAACTAAAGAATTTCTAGACTCAACTTCGACCAGTTTGGCTTGGTAATCCTACAGGCAGTCAAGCTCTGATACCAACGCTGTCAGGACCCCGACTCAATGCCACATAGGTCTAGCATGTAACACCTCATATCACTTTGCGGCCTCACGCACGGTATTCCCACGGGTGTCGCCTTACCTTTGCCCGGGACCGTTTGCGCCTTTTGGCACACGTATATGACAGTGTCGCTAGCACCCATATGATAAGGAGCCCGGGCTGACATGGCTAGTCGTAAATCCAAAGTGGCACAGACTTACAGGGACAGGCATCCATGACCCAGCATCGAACGTGTCGGTCATCAGCGAGTGAATCCAGGCTGTAGCACTGGGCTAGCAGGACTCCGGTGAACCGAGCTGTAGCGGGCTAACAGGACTCCGGTATTCATCGCGTGACATTTCCCCGAAGGGACAGACACAGGAACGAAGAAGGACACATGCCGGCCAGCCTAAGTGTCCCGGAGCAGTAGCAAGCTACCATGGCTCGGTGGAAACACTAAGGAGACATTTCCCGGTAAGAGAGGCTACCAAGCATAAACAACTAGGTTGTCAGATCCCACACATACCAAGCATTTCAATAACATACACACAATATGCTCAATATGTGCAAATACAACATGGCATCACAACATGACTCTACAACTCAAGTATTTTAATCAATAGGCTCCGAGGAGCGAGATATTACAAACATGGGTCTCATGACCCAACACTCAGAGCATACAAGTCAAAGCACAAGCGGAAGCTATCATGTCTGAGTACAGACAACTATAAATGAAAAAGGCTGAGAAGCCTGACTATCTACCAGATACTGCCGAGGGCACAAGATCGTAGCTGAGGTAACAAGCTAAACGTCGAAGTCCAAGTGGAACTACTAGTGAGACTGAAGTCTCTCTGCAAAAACATAAAATAGGCAAACGTGAGTACAAATGTACCCAGCAAGACTTACATCAGAACTAACTACATATGCATCATTATCAACAAAGGGGTGGTGGGGTTTAACCGCAGCAAGCCAGCTTTGACTCGGTGGCTATCCTGAACAACGACTGCAAGTAACTCTTTTGAGGTGGCGCACACGAGTCCACATATTCACCATATCAATACACCACTATGGATCCGCTCCCGTCTCCCTACGAGAACGCCATCCATAGCACTCACGCTTATCTTGCGTATTTTAGAGTATCCACTTTCACTTGTCTATGAACTGATATAAGCAACCCAGAAGTCCTTTTCCGCGGACACGGCTATTCGAATAGATTAGGTTAACCCTGCAGGGCTGTACTTCTTCACACACGCTCTCACCACTTACCGCCGTTTACACGACATGTACTCGGCAACCTTCAAGCGGAAGCCCAACGTGGGTGTCGGCCACGGCCTACCTAAACACTCGAGTCTCTAGTCCAGTTTTATCGCCTATTAGGGTTCCATCCATGAGGATATCCGGCCGGAGTTTCGCTCACAGCCCCAAACGATGTGAACAGGGTTCCGTGACACCAAACGGGCGCCCGGTTTACCCGGCCACGTGCCTACCGCATCACAGCCCACCCCTACGGTCAGCGCTGCGCACGGCCTCCAGCATACTACAAACACCAGAAACTACTTGCAACTCCTGGACAGAGGACAAGGGTGATTAAGAAGCCGAGAGGGTCCATTGGTTTCGGGCCCAATGCGTGGTAGTAGCTGAATCATGGATCACAAACACAGAACTCAGTTCCTGAGGACGGCTGCAATGAGACAACCCACCATGTACTCCTACATGGCCTCTCACCGCTACCTTTATCAAATCCTGTTCACACACTTAGCTCACACACAGTAGGACATGTTCACACACCTCTGATTCATCCCCGATGAATCAGACCTGACTCAACTCTAAGCAGTAGCAGGCATGACAAACAAGCATGAATGAGTAGGCACATCAGGGCTCAAACAACTCCTACTCATGCTAGTGGGTTTCATCTATTTACTGTGGCAATGACAGGTCATGCAAAGGATAAAGGGGTTCAGCTACCGCAGCAAGTAACAGATGAATCGGTGTTGTCCTAATGCAGTAAAAGAGAGCAGGAGCGAGAGAGTAGGATTGTATCGGAATGAACAAGGGGGTTTTGCTTGCCTGGCACTTCTGAAGATAACATTGAGTCTTCATCAGTGTCAACGATCACATCATCAGTATCACGTCTATCGAGAGGGGACAAATACCGGCAACACAGAAGGGAACACAATCAATGCAATGCACAATATGATGCATGATCATGACATGGCAAAATGAATGTGTTTTGGGCTAATGCAACTAAAACCAGATTAAATGAAGTTGGTTTGAATCCAAGATTCAAATTCAAACTCCATATGTGATTATTCAAATGCCATGTAATTGATTTGTGCTAAACAGCAGCTATAAGTTGTTCTAACATGCATGAAAATGGTACAGATGGATTCCTTGAATTTTTCTGATAATTTTTCATATATAAATTATTTAATTTGGAGTTACGGTTAATTTTGTATGAATTTTAGAAGTTTATACAATTTTCTGGATTTTCTGATTTATTTTAAATCCAGAAAATCATTTAATGCGTCAGCATGACATCACCTTGACGTCATCAGGTCAACGGGGCAGATTCAGGTCAAACCTGACCAGTGGGGTCCACTGGTCAGTGACTGGGGCTGCTTAGTGCCGCTGACGGGTGGGCCCAGTCAACGGCCACGTCAGCACGGTCAAAACTGACGTGTGGGGCCACTGCAATTAGACTAAACTAAACAGAAAGACATACTAATCCTAATTAGGCGCAGGGGCCCACATGGCAGTGGCTCATAGGGTGATTAGCCCCCAACTAAGTGGCCACATCGGCCCGCCGGAGTTTGGCCGGCGGTGACCACAGAGCACGGCGGAGCACGCCGGACTTGCGCTAGGGGCATCGGATTCGCGCGCTGAGGGCACCGGGGTGTAGCCCGGGCTCTCCCGCATCTGATGGGGTAGGTGGGAGGCTGCGGGGACGCCGGGGCTCGTCGGAACGGAGCTCGCGGTGGCGCCGGAGTTCGGTGAGTGCGGGGTTGGCGCTGTGGTGCACGGGAGGGCGAGTTAGGATATGCGCTAGGCTCCTGGTGGCTTCCTGAGTGCGGTGACACGCTCCGAGACGAGCTCAAGCGGCTGTAGTGACGGCGGTGACGAGGTCAGCGGCGGCCAGAGTTCGGCCGCGGCGGAGCTATGGCCTAGAGCTCGCAAACGCGAGGTGAGAGAGAGGGGTTCTGCACGGAGGCTCACCGCAGAGCTGTAGGGAGGGTTAGTGGGCTCGGGGGCGGCCGGAGTGCAGCGAATCGACGGCGACGATCTCCGGTGGCCGAGGAGGGGAACGGCGACGTGGGCGGCGATGCAGGGTTTCCGGAGGGCCGTGGATCGGTGGGGAGGAAGAGGGGGTCGAGGCGGAGCTCGCAAGCACAGCGAGGGGTCGAGGGGGAGACGGTGGCCGCGGCGTTACGGTGGCGCGGCTGC
>NC_041385.1:560124784-560145069 GCF_002162155.2 Triticum dicoccoides
GGGGGGTGTCGTGGCTTCACCAGGGCGTCGAGGGGGAAGCGGCAAGCAGGAGGTGGCCGGGACGCGTGCCGGCGCGCTGCGGCCACACACCCTCGTGCCCACTGGCACGAGGTTGAGGATGACTGGCACATGGGCCTGGTGGGCTGGCTTCTCTACTGGGCCAGGTAAGTAACAGGTACCCCCTCCTTCTCTGTTTCTATTTTAATTGTTGTTTTCTATTTATTTCAATCTGTTTTGATTTAGTGCAAGCACTAAACCATTTTTGTTTCTTCCAATAATTTTTGCAGGGACTGATAGTAATATTCTAGAGCCCCTCACAAAATATCAGAATTATTGAAGCATTAAAAATATATATAACATATATTTGCTCCAACTCAAATACAATATGTGTTAATTCAAAAATCCAGAATGGCCTGGAAATATGTGCATCATTTTTGGCAGAGGTTTTCACCTTTACCAGAAATCATGAACATTTTCAGAGGGCATTTTGGGTTCATTGAAAAAGATTTTATTTTGACCCTAGTTGGATTGATTTAATGCTAGGGTTTGAGCATCCCCATTTCAATTTTAGGGAAAATTTAAACATGATGCAACACATGACTAGCTAGCTCAGAGCAAACCAGAAGCTAGGGATGTGACAATTCCTGGATGGCATAACGTGGGCACATGTTCTCGGCCGTGGTGGCATATGCCATGGTAGTTCTTTTTCTACTGCTATGTATGTGCAATAACTGGCATCGTCATATGCATATCTTACGGTTAATGGGGCGTTCGACAGGAATAGCCGCGTGGTGACCTATAGGCTAGTATTTTTTCTGACGCATTAAACCTATATCTTGGGACTTATCGCACGCACCATCGTGCCACCCACATACACTTGTACTCTGAGTTTAGTACGTTATACAGGAAGAGAAGAGGTGCACGCACGCAAACGTCCTCTCACACACGCATCTGTTTTTTCTCGAAAAGGAGGATGATGACCCCCGGCCTCTGCATCTGGGAGGTCACACATGCATGTGTAGCTACGAATTGTAGTGTTCTCAACCATCTGATTGGCTCTATCATAGGATTCATGTTGCTCCTTGGCCTTGAGATTGAGAAGTTTAAAATGCGGAGCTAAGCTGGAGGCGCGAGGTTTTGGTTAATGTGTGGGCCGCACACGACACCAACACAACACGAGCTTCGTCTGCCTGGTGCATAGTCCGGTGAGTTGTCCAACACAACCAGGACCTGCTTGGTATCTGCGCCTCGACTTATGCGTAGAGAAATTAGGGTCAGAGGGAGTACTACTAGTAGTAGTACTACTTTGATGTGTCACATCAACTCGCACAAGTATGAAACACTTCGTGAACAAACAAGCATATACTCCCTCTGTTCCAAAATACTCCCTCCGTCCGAAAATACTTGTCATCAAAATGTACAAAAAGGGATGTATCTAGAACTAAAATATATCCAGATGCATCCCCTTTTATTCATTTTGATGACAAGTATTTCTGGACGGAGGAGTACTACTCTACTTGACTCCCATTTGTCCAAAAATGGATGTACCTATATACTAAAACATGTCTAGATACATCTATATTTTGACAAATGGAAGGCATGTATTGTGGAACGGAGGGAGTGCTTGTCATCAAAATGGATAAAAAGGGATGTATCTAGAACTAAAATATGTCTACATACATCTCCTTTTATCCATTTTGATGACAAGTAGTACTTCTTACCCAAAGGAACTTTATATCCAACAGACACAAAATATCCGTTTGACTGTTGGAAATTACTGATCTGGTGTCGAAGTAATTGTTGCATCGCCACCAAAACCCACCATTTCTTAAGCTAAAGTAGACCGGGCTAATCCCTATATTAGCATATTACTAAGATAAATAGAAGGCACTGTAGAAACATTTAGGACGTGAGCTTGTCAATCTAAATGTGGAGGGACACCAGCTTAGCCCCGGCAGCAGCTTGGGCGGAACTATGAAGAAGCTCAGCTCCTGCACGGTGATGTTGCCGGGATTCTTTCTGCTTGTCACCTCCGTTTCCACCTTGACGGCGTCGATCGTGCCTTTGGGCTCCCCGGCGGGCCGTTCGCCCATAGCTTGGCCACGTAGTGCGGCAGTGCGGACGCCCCCGCTCTGATGCAGACGACCGACACGGCGATAGGCGCGCCGCTGTCGAGCATGCCGCCGACCAATAAAAACATGCGGCCGTCCTCCTCCATGATAAGCAAGAGTCGTGGCTCCGACAGTGGCACTTGCAGCTGGAGCACCTTGCCATACTGGATCCTATGCACGAGCATGGGATGCGCGGTGCTGATGTGGTGGTAGAGCGCCGGTGGAGGGCCTTCGTAGCTGCAGACGGGCACGGGGCATTTGCAGGGCGCGAGCGAACACACGCTCTGGTGATCGGCGATCTTGTGGTAAGTGACGTAGAGCCCACAGCCTTCGTGCGGGCACTCCACCCTCACCGACAAAAGGATGGCGTCCACTGCCGTGTTCCGCATGTCGAAGCCACCGCCGCGCTCGCTCTTATGGCACTACCGCTGGTTCCCGGGGCGCTCGACGCGGCAGTCCGCGCAGGCCAGGTGCCCTCCCTTGCACTGTAGAAATCAATTGAATAACACATCAATCAAGAAACCTGCACCTTGCTCGATCAGCCGAACGAACGAGGTATATTCGAACCTCATACACTGGAGGTGTCAAGGGGCGAAGGCACAAGGGCCAATGGAGCATGGTGAGGTCCATAGAGAACTTAGAGAGCTCCATCGTCGGGTCCTGTTCTGTCTGCATGATCTCGCCCTCCTCATGCACAACCATCTCTCGCTTTAGGCCTGGGGCATTATAAAGCTTTACCATCACATATTTATACTACTTCAAGGTGCATTAAATCAACACATGCAAGTATCAAAAGGAGAGTCACGGCATGCATGCATGCGTTGTAATTAATGCATCGATAAACACAAATTATTGAAATATATCAAGTGCAGCGCTTTGATGTGTCGCGTCAACTCGTACATCAACGAGAAGTTTGATTATCCTCTCCCTCGCGGACTTAACGGCACCTGCCTTTGGCTGTATGACAGGTTAGCCACCCACCTGTCGAGCCCACCTGTCATACACGCAAAGGCAGGAGCATCCCTCCCTCTCCCATGAGTGTGGTGGCTGGCAAGACTAGGAGAATCTTTCGCTACACGCTCTCCCTCCCGCACGCGGTGGACATGCAGCAGTTCCGTCGGTGTCAGATGGCCAGAAGCGTACTGTAGTACTCCTCCAGTGCAGTAGTACTCCATCATTGTTTGACTTCCCGAAGAGGCGAAGAGCCAAGCGCAGCTCGGACGCTCATGTGGCAGTTTCATGTGTAGAGTAGTTCTAGGATAGCGTGTATCGTGTCTGTAAGCTTAAAATCGTTGTGGTCGGCTCCATGCAATGTGGCCGTCTCGAAGTTTTTTTAAAAAAAATAAAAAAGTCTTTTGGTCCTACCTGTCATCCTGGTGATTGTAGTTTGCACGCTCATCTGGTCAAGACAGGAATATATATTTTAATTTGTGGTGGGTAAATGTTAGAGGTTGCAGCAAATATATTGTACACTGTGGGTCTTTCAGCCAAGTTTAGAGGCAAGTATGTGGGGCTAGTGCTATGATGTGTCACGTCAACTCATACAACAAGGAGAAGCTTGATTTTACTACTACACGCCTTCTCCCTCGCCTATGCGTGTGTTTGCTCGCAAACGAGGACAAGCTTTTGCTTATAGTACTACAACAAGCTATCCCTCCCGCTCGCAGTGGTCGGACATGCAGAAGTGGATTCGACACTGTAGAAGCAGTAGTAGTAACATCATTGTTCGTCTTCTCGAAGAGGCGAAGAGCCAAGCGCAACCCGAATGTGGCAGTTGCGAACATTGGAGCATGCATATAGCCAGGCTCTTGCATGAGACAAAATTGCTATGTGAGCCCACTATTGAACTAGTACGTACTACTACTTGCTAGTATAGCTCTGTAAACCAGAAAGGAGTATTTGCCTTTCTAGATATTTTAGCAAGTGACTAGACTACACCAAGACGGAGTACATATGGAGCAAAATGAGTGAATCTGCACCGTAAATAAATACGTAGTTCTCTCGTTTTCCTTTCCTAGGTGCACAATATTGAGTATACTGGCTAGTCTCTTTTAGACACGCATTTATGTTTTTTACACAGTACAGACTCAAGCGCTCATATACACGCGCATACACTCACCCCTATGAACGCACACACGCACACTCTACCCCTATGAGCACCTGCGAAAGACTGAGCCGGCACTATCATCTTGAAATTTATGAAGTCACCATAGGCACCTCGTCATCGACGGGAACGTCTCCTGACATGCGATAGACGCGAGTGGCAGTCGCCTCCATAGGTGCTTGAAATGCCAAGGAGGGAGAGGGTAGTGGTTCCCCAGACGTTAAATGGTCAATGATGCATCCTCAATTACATGCAGAGGGAATTAATTGGAGAAGCAGAATAGAGCCAGAACGATGAGAATGCAACAGAGTTAGGACTCTGAGGCTGGTTGTAATGCTAGTATCATAGCTAGTATCATGCATGCCAACTAGGCAATTTTGATATCGTATCATAATAAATGCTATGCTACTATGTGTCATGCATGGCAATAAATAAAGTACTACATGATACTAATATATGATACTAAGCATTAGGGAGGTAGTATCATACACTAGTATCATATGCATGATACTAGTATATGATACTCCCCATTACAACCAGCATCATATAAAGGCGCCCCACCACTCAAATCCATGTACTCCTAAGTCTTTGTGCAACACTGCTCACTCCAATCCAAGACTAAGTGACCAGAAGCCACAAGCACCTATGGAGGCGATGGACGCGAGTGGCAGTCTGCTATGCCAAATCATCCAAGGCTCCGGCCTACAGCCCCGCACCATGCAGCGTTTCCAGACGGTGCTGGCGACCGCCGGCATCGTAGCCCTCGCCGATGCCGGCTTCGCCTCTTGCATGGACGACATAATGGTCAACTCCATCCGCAAGTTCACCGCCGTCAAGAAGCGCACGGACGATCTGTACTGCTCCAGCCCGCGTGCCCAGGCTCCTCATTGCCTTCCACCCTCATCGGCCTCCATGGTGACGAACTCTTTCAAGCCCTGGTGGCCCTGCAGGTGCTGGAGGTCGCGACGAAGAATGTGCACCTCGAGGCCGCACTCGCTGCACAGCGCCTCGCCATGCAAGAAACCATCGACCTACACATCCACGTCTACGAGGAAATCGTCTACATAGGCCACTACAAGGCAAGCGAGGACTAAAAGATGTTGGCCTTCTTCCAGCGGCTGGAATCTTTGGACGCCATTGTTCAGAAGCACGTTGACCTGGCCACGAAAGCCGCTGCTACTTAGGCGTCGTTCGGTGGGCCGGCGCCCTGAGTCGAAGAGGTGGACGTCATCGATGGATGCATCTCTTCTTCTTGCCTCCTGTAACTAGCACTACATCGCCTCGTGGCCTTAATGTTTTATTAGTATAGTACTCCCTCCGTTCCCAAATATAAGTCTTTCTAAAGATTCCAGCAAGTGACTGCTACATACGGAGCAAAATTAGTGAATCTACACTCTAAACTATGTCTACATACATCTATATGTTGTATTCCATTTGAAATAGCATCTAAAAAGGCTTATATTTAGGAACGAAGGGAGTATATGGCATTTTTATTCCAGTCATAATGTTTTCACTATGAGGTGGGGCCGCTGTTGAGCAAGCCCACCCCGCCCACCGGGTGTCGGTCGAGTTTAGAATTAGAAGAGAGAAACGAGGGAGGAAAGCTAGCTGTAGCACGGACGATGTTGTCAGATGGATTTGTGTTGATAAAATAGGAGTACTGAGCACTCGTACCTCTTTTTTAGGGAAAAAATAGTCGTATGTCTAGTACCACTAGTTGGGTGCGTGCGACCTATAGTTGTCATCACTTTAGGTCTCCTTTTCGAACCATAGCTACGCTTCACAGTACATATTTTTTCACGCATTTATCCTCCTATATGTACTCCTAGGCTATTTCCACGTGCTCCCATTCGCCGACATGTGGGACATAGAGCATCTGGGTCATAGTGCATGCACGACTCGGAGCATATGCCGGGGTACTTTACATTTCAGACCTCACGAATTACATGCAAACTCGCCGCAGAAGAATAAATAAATAAATAAATTACTACATGAAACCGGATTATTTTCGTAAAAACCGGAGCACGTTAATTAAATTTTGGACATAACATGTTTATAAAAAATGACCAGACCTAAACCAGTCTAAGGGCCTCTTTGAATTTTCCCGCAAAAAAAAGGGCCTCTTTGATTCGCAGGATACTGAAAGCACGGGAATGGGGAAAGTATGACGGTGATGAACCGAGACGAGGAGAACTCTAACTCAGTTAGAGGTTAGAGTTAGATTCTAACCTTGAACTAACTCTAAACCAAAGAGGTGTATGGATGGCAGGGTTAGTGTAACACCCCAGATGTAACATGTCCCAATTTGGCAATATATCAACTTGACCTTCATCCAATTCTTGTGGGTTTTTATCATGTTTGGCCTCATGTTGTTTGGTTATGTGGTTTACGCTTTTCATTGTCATGCTCACCTTACCATATTGCATTTGTGCCTCTTGTCATTTTGCATTCCATCCTCATCATGTGCATGTTGTGATCTCATACATATTATGTTGTTGCATGTTCAATGCATAAATCTTGCATCATCACCAATTCTCCTTCCTTTCCTTCCTTTCATTTTGCAAGTGCACCTTTTACCTTCTCCTTAAATGTTCATATTCTCCCTATAAATCCTGCTCCATGGCCTAAACCTCTCTGCCAAATATCTCCTTATTTGAAGTTGTTTTGGTCAGGTTCAAAAATGACACAAGTTTGAATTATATTCAAACTTGTTTTATTTTTCTACCTCTACAAATGCCCAAACCAATTTATCAAATTAGTCCATAATACCAGGACCCCAGACATATTTTTATATCTCCCCAACACCTCTTTTAGCTCTCTATGCTTTCTTGTTTTTTCTGGTCGAAGAAAAGAGAATAGCAGCAGCAGAGCAGCCCAGCAGCAGCACCCCCCCCCCCCGCTGGGCCTCCCGCAGCCAGCAGCCCACCTAGGCACCACAGCCAGGCGCAGCCCAGCAGCCCATCCAGCCCACGCGTACAGAGGCATCGTCAACCTCCTGTACGGTGCGCATCCAGCATGTCCATGTCGACAACCTCGTTGATTTGACGGCCGGAGAAGCTCCATAGACCCCTATAAAGTTGCCCCCGGTGCCCTAGGGTCTCCCTTCAACCGATCCCCCTCCTCTCCTTACCTTGCCGCCGCCAGGTAAGTCGAGCCGTGCCTCGCCGTCGCCCTGCCCGCCATGAAACGACCGAGCTTCAGCTCAAGCTCGGGATAGCCGTCACCGGCGTGCACTCCGGCCACCTCCGCCTCGCCAACATCGTCCGTCTTCCTCCACGACGTCGACTACGTCCCCGTCTTCCTCTTCCTCGCCTGGGATCGTCAAGTCCGGCTACCTCCCCGTCGTCCTCTTCCTCCCCTGCTTCACGGACAGCAGCCCCGCCAAGTTCAGAGCTCCCTCTCGTAGCCTCCAGCATGTCTCCGTCGACCCTGTCGTGTCCTAGGGTGAGCTGGGTAACGCTCCTCCCTCTCCCATCCATCCCTTTGCATGTAGGCACCTGTAGGACTCGTCTGATCCATGTCTTCGCCGCGCTCGCAGTGCTCCGACGATCTCTGAATTTTTTTGTCCGAAGTTTCCGTTCTACCGTAGCGTGCCCAAGTGTTCTCCGCTCTGTATACCCTCGCGCACCACGACCTTCTCACACCCTCGCAGCAGAGCAGCGTCCCTCAGCCCGTGCTCGTGCCGCAGCTCGCCTTCGCTTCGCCTCGCTGCACCTAGCCGCCATGGATGCAAGTTCATGTGTGCACACACCCACACATGCGCGCATGCACACGCACGACCCGTAGCAGCAATGCCTCCCAATCCCGCACCCCCGCCAGTGTTACACTGCTCTGGTGGTCGCTGTCGTTGCCCGCCGGCGCCGTCACCATCTTCCCCGTGCGGTGGGGAAGAAGGCTTGACCTTCCAATGGTTCAATAGAGGCCGAGCCCCTTCCTGGTCATGTACGCATGCATAGCCCGCTGGTTGCTCCAGCGCGCTCTGAAGCAGGAGACCTGGGTTCGAATCCCAGGTGCGCCCCCTTTTTATTCCCTCTGTGCATAATTAACAGCTGTCACTATGACATCAGGGACCCACCAGTCAGCCTCTCAGCGCCCTCCTCCTTCTATTTTTTTTACCCTTATCCCCGTGCTTTCCACTTATGGCAAGTCCCCGTTTTCCCTTTCGGGCAAGTCCATTTCTGGACGTTTCCAAACAAGGAAAATGCCATTTCTTTCATATTCCATTTAGGGCAGTTTTTAACTAATTGCACTTGTGATGATTTTTCTACAGCAACCCCAACATATTATATATGTTTTTGGGGTAGAAAAATCCCACCAATCCAGTGGTGGCATTAGTTTCTGCATTTTAACAAGTTCATGAACATGTCATTTTACTTCATGTTGCTGTTTTGTCTTTTATGTGTTTGTTCATGCAAATATGCTATGTGGTTGTTTTGCACAGGGGTAGTTTCATTTTCATGTATACTTCCTGCTAGAACTTGTTACATGTCATGACATGCCTTGTAGTGAGTTCATCAAGCTTGTAAAGATGCCATGTTGAATCTGTTTTTGCCATGTCCTGAAACTTCACTAAGTCTGGAACTGTTGATAAAACTTGCTATGTTTGCATGGGAGACATCATATTTTCTTTGCCCTTTTGGCTCATGGTCGGTAAGGTACTTTTGTTCTATGCTTTGAGTAGAATCATGCCATGTCTTGTTTTGATAATATATGTTCCTATAGCATGATGTTTGCTTGCCCTAAACATTGCTTCCTGATGCTGTTTCTGCCATTTTCAGTATTTTCACTAAATCTATGAAGCTGATATCTTTTGCACTTTTGCCATGCTTGTTTGAACCTTTTATGGTGTGATTTAGCCGTACCTCAGTGTTCCTCTTTTGTCAAGCATCTCCTGTAGATCACTGTCATATGCTTTGTTTTTATGTTGGGGTGCTGTAGCATAGTTTCTTGTTGCATGCTAAGTAGCATCGTGCTGTTAATCGCAGATTTGTGCCATTCTTGTTTTGCTTGCCATTTGCAAACCGTGCATCTGTTCCCGGTGATCCTTATATCGATTTCAACCGAAATCACCTCATCTTTCCAGCGGCATACTTGGTTTGCCAAGTTGATGTCTTGTTCATCCTTTTTCCTCCCGGAGCACGCATACGCATTGCATATCACATCTTGCATATCATGACATGTATTGCATCATGTGGCTTGTGCATTGCACCGTGATTTATTGTGGTTCCATTGCTTGTGTTATTGCTTTGGGTACAGCCGGGAGACGAGTACATGCACGCGGAAACTGTTGAGTACGCTAATGAGGATCAAGCCTTCGACAATTCTGAGAACTTTGCAGGCAAGATGACCATACCTTCGATATCACTTCTATCTTTGCTTTGCTAGTTGCTCGCTCTTTCGCTATGTTAGCTCTACCTGACACTGTTTATCATGCCTCCCAATTGCCATGTCAAACCTCTAACCATCCTGTCCTAGCAAACCGTTGTTTGGCTATGTCACCGCTTTTGCTCAGCCCCCCTCTTATAGCGGTGTTAGTTGCAGGTGAAGATGAAGTTTGTTCCTCGTCGGAACATGGATATTTCGGGATATCACAATATCTCTTGTTTAATTAATGCACCTTATATACTTGGTAAAGGGTGGAAGGCTCGGCCTTATGTCTGGTGTCTTGTTCCACTCTTGCCGCCCTAGTTTCCGTCATACCGGTGTTATGTTCCTTGATTTTGCGTTCCTTACATGTTTGGGTGATTTATGGGACCCCCTTGACAGTTCGCTTTGAATAAAACTCCTCCAGCAAGGCCCAACTTTGGTTTTACCATTTGCCACCTAAGCCTTTTTCCCTTGGGTTTTCGCGAGCCCGAGGGTCATCTTTATTTTAGACCCCCCGGGCCAGTGCTCCTTTGAGTGTTGGTCCGAACCAAGCCGCCTGCGGGGCCACCTCGGGGAAACTCGAAGTCTGGTTTTACTCGTAGCCTGTCTCACCCGGTGTGCCCTGAGAACGAGATATGTGCAGCTCCTATTGGGATTTGTCGGCACAGTCGGGTGGTCTTGCTGGTCTTGTTTTACCATTGTCGAAATGTTTTGCGTACCGGGATTCTGAGACTGGTCGGGTCTTCTCGGGAGAAGGTATATCCTTCATTGACCATGAGAGCTTATGATGGGCTAAGTTGGGACACCCCTGCAGGGTATATTATCTTTTGAAAGCCGTCCACACGGTTATGAGGCAGATGGGAATTTGTTAATGTCCGGTTGTAGATAACTTGACACTTGACTTCATTAAAATGCATCAACAGCGTGTGTAGCTGTGATGGTCTCTTCTCGGCGGAGTTCGGGAAGTGAACACGGTTTGTGTTATGTATGTACGTAAGTAGTTTTCAGGATCACTTCTTGATCGCTTCTAGCTTCTCGACCGATGCATTGCTTCTCTTCTCGCTCTCACTTGTGTATGCTAGCCACCATATATGCTTAGTGCTTGCTGCAGCTCCACCATATTACCCCTTTTCCTGCCTATGAGCTTAAATAGTCTTGATCTCGCGGGTGTGAGATTGCTGAGTCCTCGTGACTCACAGATTCTACCAAAACAGATGCAGGTGCCGAGGATACCAGCACAGATGGCGCGACCGTGCTCAAGTGGGAGTTTGACGAGGACCTTGGCTGTTACTATGTTTCGTTTCCAGATGATCAGTAGTGGAGCCCAGTCGGGACGATCGGGGATCTAGCATTTGGGGTTGTCTTCTTTTCATTTGGATTTGACCGTAGTCGGTCTATGAGTATTTTGAATGATGTATGATCTTAATTATGTATTGTGTGAAGTGGCGATTGTAAGCCAACTCTCTTTATCCCATTCTTGTTCATTACATGGGATTGTATGAAGATGACCCTTCTTGCGACAAAACCACCATGCGGTTATGCCTCTAAGTCGTGCTTCGATACGTGGGAGATATAGCCGCATCGTGGGTGTTATAGTTAGATTGACAATAAATGCTCTTTCTCAATCATTTGACTACTTTGGACCCTATTTCCTGCCGGATTTGGTGTGGCCGGCTCTTGTGTGGCCTCCTCCCGCTCACAATTGACATAAACGAACCATCTTTACAAATCAAGCATGCAAAACATGATAAGTTTTACTTTGTCCATACAAATGAGATATCCCACTTAAACATACAAGTCATCAATCAAGCTTCACAAAAAAACACTCCATGAAACAAAGCATGAGCTAACTCATCATGGAAGTCATTCACAATAGGGAGAGAGCCCGGAGCCCCTCAGACACCGAGGGAGGAGCTCATCATCGTCGCTCTGGAGGAAGGCTCTATAGAGCCCAAGCCCCGGGAACCCCTCTGACGCCGGCCCTTGCGAGTTGAGGCCAACACCGGCATGGGTAGCAGGGCCGCTTGCCGCCGACTAGGAACTTAATCTTTGGGCCTCTAGAAATAATGCAAGCCTAAAACTAAAATACCTAGAAAGGTGAACTAAATCTTTCGGCCTCTAGAAATAATGCAGGCCTGAAACTGAAATACCTAGAAAGGTGAACTGAATCTTTGGGCCTCTAGAAATAATGCAAGCCTGAAACTGAAATACCTAGAAAGATGAACTGAATCTTTGGGCCTCTAGAAAGATTTATTACCTCCTCAAGCAGCATCAAACAATTCCATGCGTGCACCACAAATCTATACCAGGTTTGATCAGGAACTACTTTTCCAAATCAGAATTAGTGCTAGAGCGAGCAAGATCATGATATGGTTGTGAGACAGAGAAGGAACGAACAAACTCACCCCTCTCGCGACATCCCTGTAGATGCGCTGCCTCGGCACATGATAGAGGGAGAACAACGACCGGTAAAGGGGGAGCGGGGCGACCTTCGAAGGTCGGAGGGAGAGGGCAGCCGGAGTAGGGCGGCGGAGGTCGGAAGGAGAGGGCGGCCGGAGGAGAGAGAGGGTGAGCAGTGCTTGGGCGGGAGGCCCTGTGGGGAACAGAGAGGAGTCGTGCGAGAGGGGGGAGCTATCTGGTGCGGGCAGGGGAGATTTTTATAGTTCTCTTTTAGTGTCCTCGACGATAACTAACCCAATTAGAACCTCTCCACCGGGCTAGTTTTTTTAGCTGGGTTAGAGCGAACTAGCTCAAACTAACCCCTCCTGTTTCAATAATTTGAGGCTATTTCAACCCAAACTAGCTCTAACTCAGGGATCCAAACAAAGAGGAGTAGTACTGTACATGCTACAATGTGGACCGTAGCACATTGCTTTTTATGGCCATATCACCACATTGTTTTCTACTGCTGGTCCACTGGGCTACCATGGTTCACACTGCTGGTTCACTAGGCTGTCGTGGTTCGCACTCCTCCGACCTGAGTAGTAGTAGTAGTATATACCGCATCATTCTTTGCTCCTTCTTACTATTACTACGTACTTCGCTGACATGTGGGAGTGCCAGCATCCGGGTCGACGTGTCATGCACCAGATTAGAGTGCAGAACAGAAGGGGGCATCACCCCGTTCGTAGCGCCAGTAATTCATGACTACAATGAGTAGTCATATCACAAGTATTTCCAGCAGTAACGCACCGTCAAATCGCACAGCCCGACCTTTCCAGCAGTAAGTTTGAGAATCCTCCACTCGCTCACTCTCCTCGCCTCTCTGTCAAACCGCCTACCCGAAACCTGTCGTGCGTACTGCCCGAGAAAAGCCCCGCCCTCAACTTTTAACTACGCAAAAATAGTTCGAGCTTGTTCGTTCTATATAAATACTTACTGTATGTTTATTCACCCGTGGGTTTGTTCAATAAATGGAGGGTCGGGGAGCACAAGTGAACAATACTAGTACTACTAGTTGTAAGTAGGAGTCATACAGTAGTCACCTTAAATAGAGAGTTTCTTTTCTTTAATGCCACATACACAAATTGAAACGCTTGTTGTGGAGAGAAAAATATAATCACTCCACTATATATGTACACAGGGGCCTGGGCGCTTGATTTACTAGGGTTGCTCTCTTCATTCTCTCATCCTCTCCAGATCTAAACAAGACATCGATAGCGACATTTTCTCTCTGGTCACCGCTGGTCACAGATCCGGCCGGATCCCTTCGGCCGGTGTGTGTAGAGGACTAAAAGGTGCATCATTCACGCGGTCATCGCTGCCGAGGGAGGAAACCCATAGCAGCCGGCGGGGTTTGATCATCTGCCCGTGTCGTTCTCTTCAACACATCTCCGGCTCGGGAGGTCCTCCGACCCTTCTTCCTCCCTGCCGTATTGTGCGCAGATCGGACCTACCGCCGGAGACATCCTGACTAACCTTAGGTACAAGTTCTTCGAAAGCAGCCTTGCTCTACTTCCCCAGCTCCCAACGTGTCTGCATGTCCATCTTTTTCTACTTCCATCAGCTCTTCCAAATCCACCTAAATTTTTAGTATTGAGGTAAAGCTACTTCATGCATTCGAATCTAGGACGTGGTTCAAACAACAAAGGAAGGGGGGATATCGTAGCATGAATCTAGGACTTGATTCAAAGAGGAAATAACAGGGAGAAAGTAGTACAAACCGGGTACCCGATCTCTTTGTTAAAAAGGGAAATAATGGGAAAACTCAGTACAAACTGGATAAGGAACAGATCTATTATTGGTTAAAAATAGATAGAAAGTGGCGGCTCGTGGACAAGTCAACAGAGTATGTCCAGGATTAGATTTGCTGCCCTCAGATAGTAAAAGGTCTGCAGGATTAGATTTGCTGCCCTCACATAGTAAAAGGTCTCCAGGATTAGATTTGCTGCCCTCACATAGGAAAAGTTCTCCAGGATTAGATTTGCTGTCCTCACAGAGCATGAACAAACTCGGCATCACCACTTTATCCCTCTTTGTAGGTACATTGTGCTGATGTGTCCACTGTCGCATGTCCTTATACCAATCTTTTGTTGTTGTTAATGTAAGGGTGCATGTAAAATGAAGCGATCACACTGTTACCTTAAGGACATGTCTAACCAGTGTTATTATTAATCTAATGCCTCCAGTGATATGATGCAATTAAACTGTGTTAACAAATGGTACTCCTACTATTTTCCCAAGTATGATAAGTAAGTTGCTTCTTTACGCTGCTGAGTGACCTGGTGTCCCCATGGTCCCATGCCCTTAAACCAACTATTTAGCTGTTGTTGATTTACTATATCTGGTAAACAAGCAATGCCACCATTAAAGTAATCCCATATTTTACGAATGTCATAGTTGATTGTAATGCTTCCGGTAACATGAAGCATTGCTGACGTTTTAAAATTTCTACTATCCTTGCATGATTTCCATGAACATAATTAATATGCTTCTTTTCATTTCGTGTATGTTTTGTATATTCTTATTGACCAGCAATTGTCTACTTTCTATCTTTTTGTGCAGATAGGGATATCCATTTCACCTGTTACTATTGTGACCTTTTGGTGAACTGCACAAAACACTTTCTTTTGGAATGAGTGTCTTGTGCAGTTCAACTAAAATTTCACATGGGCAACATCTCTCAATTTTAGTCGAACTACACAAAATGGTGATTGGAGTTTCCAAAATCTCCATCAAATTTTGCTCGTAATCTCATACAACATTTTATTAGCTTTTGCAAAATGAGCTGTCACTATCACCACAATGGCACTTCATTTAGTGGAACTGCACAAAAGGATAAGAAAATTATAGTTGCACCTTACATGAGCAGGACAGCCAACCTGAATGTTGCTGAATTTTAGTGCAACTACTAAAGAACAACCTGTCAGCTCACGAGAGCAAGTACTTCTTGCTAGCTGAATGATGCAATCTTTGCTTCATTTCAGGTGAACTGTAGAAAAAGGCCCATGAATTAAATCATGGAGCTGGAGGTTAACCTCATCCGAGTGGAGTTGTAGGTTCACCAGATCGAGTTTTGGCGGCATAGGACCCCTCACACCGGTCAGTATTGTCCTTTATCAACATGTTGTCATGTTGTGCCAATGTTGTATTTTTTAAATAAAGCTATTCTATCGCAATCTTTTCTCGTTTTGGAAATAAAGTTTGCTTCAACTAGTGCCACTATTATAGTAATTTCAAGGGGTGCGTCAAAGATTAACACATCAGGAACATAGATAGAATTGGTGGCCAATATAAAAGGCTAATGTTTGTACAACCATCTCGACGGCTGCTAGAGTCCTAAATCCATGGTCTTTCTTATCTGTGCAAACAGGAATACTCTACTACAAATGCTGTGATGGTCAAGAGCATTTGCCAAGTTCTTGGGTTGTATGACACGGATAGACAAGATGGATTTAATCCCGATATTCACTTTATCAAAATGCTCTAATGTAACATCCCAAAATTTTCCAAATTTTGGAATGTTAATAATAAGATATGATTGAGTGATTTGTTGTGTTTGTCAAAAAAAACTTTTTAGACATGTAAAAAAAACCAATCACATTGGATTTCTTTGTTTTGGACTCCTATGAAATATTCTGAACCACCTTTAGATTTATGGAGTGAGAATAAAATGACTTTCTCAAATATGGTGGATATATATTTCACAAACGAGTTATTAGAAATTTGGAGTTTTTTTTTGGAGTTTCATTTTATAATTTAATTGAAGATTTTGAATTCGTTTAAATATTTCCGATAAACAAATATTATTAATGAGTGGAGATAATATGACTTCTCCGAAATATTATTGGAAATATTTAAATGCAGCCCATTTATCAATTTGGTATTTATAAACCCTAAACAAATATGTATAAACTTGAAAAGGCCATAAAAACATTGTTTATAAATGTACAACAAAATATATTGTTGTTGTGAGTATTTTTATTAAGCTCCAAATAATGGTTCTGTAGTAGTCAACATTTCTTATTGAAATTTCCCTCTAGCATTCCTGAACTTTTTAGAAATCAATAAATAATACTAAACGTGTCCTAATCCTAGGCTATTGGGCTTGACCCATCTCTTCCTCACACATTTATGTGTTTATCTTTCTTCCACATGGGCCGACCTACCTGGCCCATCTCCCGCTCGGTCTTCTTCCACCTCACGATCACGTATACGTACAGAACTAGAACTCCATGGATGCATGTACCTCTTCCTCCCGTCCTCTCCCATTCCCCGCACCCACTGACCTCCTGAACGGAACCTCCTCACCTCTCTCGACCCCTCTCATCCCTCCGTGCGCCTTGGAGACTCCCATAGTGGCCATTACAAGGCAGCGGAACAGCCACCATTAAACTCCATCTTCTGCTCGAATTCTGACCTTCCCGAGCCCTATAAAAAGCATCCCGCGAGCCCCTCTCAGCCCACGTCCGAAGCCCTCTCCTTTCGGGACCTATTCCTTCCCCATCCCGATCAATTGCTCGTCGGAGTTTGGAAACTCCGGCGGCCGTTCCACGCCGCTATGGGACGAGGCCGAGCCCGGGACATTGCCCACCGGACTTCCCTCGTCGACCTCTTCGCCGTCCTCCTTCTACTTGACGTCAGGGAGCTTCTTCCACAACTCCGGCGACCTTCTTCCCCAACTCCGGCGACCAACTCTGGTGAGCTCTCTCTAAATCCCATAATTCTATTTTCAGAAAAATATCCAAACTTCGGAAATTTGTATCTCCCAAACCGTATGTCCGATTTCGACAAATAAGATATCCCGGATTCGCTGAAACCTCTACTTTTTGTCAAATTGTAAAATCTCACTTTTGGGCAATTTAAAATTTAGTTTTGATTTAAATGGTAATTTGAGTAATTTTGCTATATCTTTTATTCTATAAATCATATAAAGATGTTTTATATATTAAAGTTGGACCTTAGGACCTCAACCTTCTGTTAAACTCATAGATTAATTTTGCAATGATGTGTAGTCACTGTTTTAGCATCATCACCTTAATTTAACTTTCTTTAATCATAATTTAATAACTTTATTAGATTGAATTTGATTCTTCAGTAGTAATCCTTAGATAGATGAGATCTCTCTGGTCATTCGATATCACCACAAAACTTTGAAGTTACAAGATTAAGGATTTAATCCTTTTATCTCGAAACTTATGCCATGCTAGTTTTATTTAACCCAAGTCAAATATTCCGAATAATCTCATGATAGAATTTGTTGTAAGGACTTGTCTCACAACCCATCTTCTATATCAAACAAAGATCTTCACTTAGTATCACTTGATCCAACCCTAGGATATGAC
Organism: Triticum dicoccoides; assembly: GCF_002162155.2. NCBI lineage: Eukaryota > Viridiplantae > Streptophyta > Magnoliopsida > Poales > Poaceae > Triticum > Triticum dicoccoides. The sequence goes on from NC_041385.1 coordinate 560,142,151, forward strand.
TATATCATGTCTCGTTCAAGATCAAACTTGATTCAACCTCAAACCATAACCACGTCATGATAATTATCCTAAAAATGTATTCATATTGTTGATTTGAATATTTTATAGGAGAGAGGCCTTCGTGTCGAAGTTGCGGGCGGCTTGGCGGTATAGGGGGCTGTTACGGAAAGGCTTCGTCACAATCTCCTCCTAGTCATACACCCAAGTGTGTCACGATAAACGGGGTTGGTTGTGTCATGTGGGGAACGTGTACGACCTCTGTAGAGGGTTTAACCTAATCGATTAGCCGTGCCCCCGGTTATGGGCAAATTCGAGCAACTGAAGACTTGGACTGAAGAAGAATCTCCCCTCTCATTTCTAAAACTCTGTTTAAAGGGAAGGGAAAGTTGAGGAATGAGCACAGTGAATGTGTTTCACTTCAACCATATTTATGTCTTACCAAAATTTGGAGAATGAGCACTGGTGCGTATATCCATGTGTCTCACTCCTTCCTTTTATACTAAAAAAACTATTTTTTGTTTCAAAAGAAGTTAAAAAAACTAGTATAGGAGAAAATTGGCTTTATGCAAAGGAAACCTCCACCAATACTATCCTGCATATATATTCTGTTAAACTTTCCTTTGCAACTTGCGAGTACATTCCACGTACTCACCTACACCTGTCATGTACAGATCTCAACAGATTAAGAGATGATAGGGTTATGGTCTACACTCAACAAGCCCAGTCGCGTTGATGGAGTCCTAACTTAGCAACTACGTATTATTCCGCTGTATTATGTGCCAGCATTAAGCTGTGCCGATGGTATGTATTTGTTTAATTTTGGATGTACCGTTGTAGTAAAATGATGTATGTTTTACTGATGTTCATTTTTCTTACTGTGTGTGCTAGCTATGATCCAGGGATAGCACAGTAAGCACAGAGACTTGGATTTTACCAAATTCGGGTCATGACATCAAATGGGTTGGTTCTGAATCTTGCAAGTTGGGAATCAATGAGATGTGTAGGCATCTTTGTTGTAATTATTATTTGAATCTTATTTTTTTGACCTGATTATTTGAATCTTATTTGTTGGTTCTGAATCTTGGAAGCTGGGAATCAATGAGATGTGTAAGCATCTTTCTTGTACTTATTATTTGAATCTTATTTGTTGGTTCTGAATCTTGCAAGCTGGGAAACACAGCATGATGATGCAGAGGACAGCAACCATAACAAACTGTTCAAACTTGGTAGTATTTTGTGTGTGAAAGTGCGGCAAATGTGCTGATCATGTGCGTCCTAAGAATAATAATTCTAATTGTTGTGCATGTTGATCCTATGGCACTGATAGAACGAGCCAATGCATTGCTTATTTTAAGAACACATTTTAATTAAAGCTAATTAAATTTAAGTAAAGTGACCACTAACACTTGTTATTACCATACCAATACAGACCCACTCGTGAACCGACGTGTGTGGCCGGAATATGTTTCTTAATGGAGGCGTTTGAATGCGCCGAGAGTGCAGATTCTGCCGGGCGTGCAGCGGGCGAAGGAGGGGTAGTAATTGTTGTCGCTTATACACACTCAGTTTACTGTTGAATCTAGTTCCCCAAGAGCTGAAAAACGAACTGCTGCTACCGCCTACTCACTCGTTCACTTGAAGAGACTCCAATGGCGATCCGAGGGTGAGCCTGCTGGATATGGACTTCAGCAAGGAGTTCACCTTTGAGTTCAAGCAGTACCTACAGTAAGAGAAAGCACAAGGTCGTAGGACTAGACCTTGTGCCCATCCATTGTCTCTTGACAGGGACCGGCCGATCATGGTCGCCCAGGTATGCATGGGAGACAAGGTTCTCGTCTACCACTGCTGTAGGGCCATCAGAGGTTCTGGAGCATTCGCTTGTTTCATCGGCAGCGCCGACTGCACCTTCGCTATGGTGGAGAGAAGGAAGAACGCGACGATTCGGCCATCTGGTGCAGCAAGCTTGTCAACATCCAGAAGCAATACAAGATCATCGGCAATGGGCAGGAGAAGGACTCTGTGGTTGACCATGCCGAGACCATCATCAACCCCTACTACGCCAACATGAAAGAAGACAACGATACCAAGGAGCTCCACCGGCCACCCTACATCCGAACAAGTCTACCCCCGTACTCCCCTCCACCCGCGTCTTCCCCTGCTCCGGTTCGTTTGGTCCACGGTCTCGACGTCGTCCTCCACCTTGGTGCTCTTGCCGTGGCGCCGCCGTCTATCGTTCCCAACATGGTCAGCAAAACAAGAGGAATCGGGACACAACTATTCGTCGAGAGGCTGACAGTCCCGGGCCCACCAGGTCCATGGCCTAGGTTTTGTTGTTTAACATGGGCAGCCCACGACATGTTTTAATGTTTTTTGGATCAAGCGGCCTCTGGGCCTCCCAACTTAGCTTGTCTATAACATCAGCAGCCCAAGTTATGTTTGTTTTTTCAAGACGACGCACAGCTCAGTTCTTTTTTCTACAAGAATGCAAAACTGAACCTATGTTTTCCCTTCAATAATAGTAATAATTATTATTATATATATATAGGGTGGGTCTATTATGATAACACCCCTTAGAGTCTTATTCTGCACACCACTTTCTTATTCTGCTAACACTCTAACTCGCAGCTGCCAACCCAGACGAACACGGAGATAAAAAAACCTCAACTAACCCCCACCTCCTCTGTCTCCCTCGTACCCACCCACCCATCTCCTCCCACCTTCTACGCCCAAAATCCTCCCTGCAACTCCGGCGCGCCGCCCTCCTTCCAACCCGCGCCGTCGGATCCCCACCCCCACCAAGCACCGCCAGAGCCCCACCCCGCCACCTACCACCACGCCCTGCCTCCTCCTCTGCAGCACCTTCCCGTGCCGCCACCCCCTAGTTCTCATGGCCACGCCGGTGCCCTGGCCCCGCCCGAG
>NC_041385.1:560145519-560179095 GCF_002162155.2 Triticum dicoccoides
CATGCCGCCTCGACACCGCCTCCTCCCGCCTTCCTCCGCCGCCCCGATGCGCCATGCCCCCGGCCCGATGCGCCTCCCTTGCAACGGATCTGGTTGGATCCAGCCCCTGCCACGCTTCCATCTCCATGGCCCCCCAACACCCTGACTACCCTTCCCTCTTCCTTCTACTCTGTCAATAGTGCTCCTCCTTCTGGCTCCTCCATGGCGACCTCCTGCTCCGCCGTGGCTGCGGGATCTGGTCGGCAACCTCCTGCTCCGCCGCGACAGCCGGATCCAATCGGTGACCTCTTGCTGCACTGCTGCTCCTTCTTGTTGACCGCTGCGGACCCATGCCTCCAAATTCCATTGAGCAGCCACCCTGTGCACTACAGGCAGCAGTGGCATGCACTGCAGGCAGTAGCAGCATGCACTGCAGGCGGCGGCGGCCGCCCGCCCTCCCCCCTTGTGGGCGGCCGCCCGCCCCGACCACCACCCAGCTCCGCCTCCCTCGTCTACCCAGTCACGACCACGCCTTGACCCCCAGCCGGATTCAAACTCCTCGATGGCTGGGATTGATCTCCGTTGGTGGTCGTGCCCCCCCTAGCACCTCCACGACCATGTCCCCGCCCAGCGCCGATACCCCAGCTCTTTCTGTTTCTTCAGTGTGACCACTGATGTGCGATTTCTCCCCCACCTCTCAGGCCACGATGAGGACGGATACGTCAACGCATGATTCACCGGTGCCTGACCTATGGTGCGGTTGCGTGGGTGTTGCAGTGCTCGGCTCCTCTCCGGCCACACGGGAAGAGGAGATGCTCCTACATGCAGTTCCGCCGTGCATGTACCATGTGGACTGCACTTCTCTTCTCACAACAGAGCTCGGTTTGTTTTTTCAGTTTGGACACGGCTGGAACTTGCCACAAACCACATCAATAGGGGGAAGCTCGGAGCCCACCGACCTGCAGTTCCGGCAGCTCGTCCCGTGCAGCTCGGTTTGCACGGGCAAGCGGTTTGGCATCTTGCATGGTGCAGTTCGGTAGGGCTTTGACATCCCCACGACGACCCACGGCTGGATACAGGCCGCAATGGCCACGCGCGATGCCCCGACGCAGGGTCATGCTTCAGACGCTCATTACACTATCAATGTCATTTTATACTTTGTAATCGAGAAGTGCCTATGTAAAATTTCAGTTTGTTGTGACACCACTAGTATAAATTTCAGCTCAGATGTCCCCTGGATGTGTGGGATGCATCCCCTGTGTTGAAGTTGTTTGCCCTCCCCACTGTGATCAACACGTGATAATGTGTGTTTTCAATATTTTTGCATTGTACGTGCAGTGCACGTGTGGCACCCCCTGCAGTGTACTAGTCTTGTTCGTGCAGTGCAAAACATGCGCTAATGAAAAATATCATGGACGAACGTATGCAGATAAAAGTAATGGAGTTCACTTGACCATTTGATGCAGTGTGGTCGGTCCTCTGATGATGTTCATCTTGTAAGTGCAGGAAAAAATGTTATCGAAATGACGAAAAACATAATGTGATTCACGTCCTGATATTGTTGCGGTCCACTCATGCCCGATGTGAAGTGCGTTCCACTTCCTCGCCCGAGAAAATTTACGTGTGAATAAAACAAATCATGAAGTTTGCTTGCCTGTCTGATGCAGTGCGGTTTTCGTCAGATGTAGTGCGGTTCTCTGTCGGATGAATTTTACTCCTTGATTTGGGTGTCGCAAAAAACAGAGTGTCCGCATTTTCGTAATTTTAAAATTGCTCCTAAACCGTAAGGAATTAGAGGGAGCATTCTACATGAAAAAGTTGCATCTCGATGATATCTTTCCAACAGAGTATAATTAGAATCATTTCAACGAGCGGTTCATATAGACCGTCTATATATAAACCTGTCGTTCGTCCAACCATTTTATAGACCTTCCCACTTCCTTTATTTTTTGTTTTCATTAATCCTATATCTGAATTTTCTTCCTCTTTATTTTTCGATGTAAGCTGAGTTTTCTCTCAGTACTTTTCCCTAGAACCAACTCAATTGTCCCACGTCTAGCCTAAAAGATAATAATACCCCACGTCCTATTAACTCATCAAATTAGAATGATATTTTATTTCGTAAATTGAAAGTTCTTGCAAAAAAATAATAATAATTGTTTATATATAACTTGGGAAGTTAACTCCTAGTGATTGCGTACATAAGCTTGCAAAGATTTTACTGACCAATGCAATAATAGACGTGCAATCATGTGTTTATGTTTTTATAACATTTCTCCGTCAAGCCCAACATGATATTTACACCCAGCCCAACAAGTCGTGGATTTTGAGAAAAATGCAAATGGGCTTTAAATTCTACCATATATATAAACGAGCTGCAGAGATGCTACATCATTGTTTCACCCAGCCCACCAAATGGACTAAAAAACAAATGGATTGGCTGACATGTGGGCTAGTACGTCAAAGCCTAAGCAAGGCGTTGGATTTACATCCAACGGCTGGCATTCTTCTTCAATCTCTCATCTTCTTCCCCCAGCGCTGTCGTGACCGCCTGCTCCAGCCTCCGGCATCCAGCGATGTTGTTTTGCGTGCCTCGCAGCAAAACACTACCCCGCTGACGGCCAGGTCATCCCTCCACTCCGCACCTCCTGTTATTCTCTACCGAGTGTAGGCCCACCCTGCACCTGAACCAGTCAAGTTTCCCACTCCAATCCGTCTGCGACTCCACTGTCGCGTCTTCCCCATCTCCGGGTCATTCTAGTCTGGTGCCTCATCGTCGTCCACCGCCTCGAGAGTCATCGGAAGAGGACTGTATGTGAGAGCCTGACGGCTGGGAGCCGCCAGGTCCATGGTCGCACGCAAGGAAAGTTCCTCCTTATTAAGTTGTTTCCTTCCCCTGACAGTTGGGACCCACCGGCTGTATCTTCGTATGTAAGGAAGTGCCTCCTTGTTATGCGAAAAAAACTATTCCTCTCGATGACAGCTGGGATCCGGCAGATTTGGTGGCTGACTTGTGGGCCTACTAAGCAGACGTGTACGCAGGGCTTTGTCAACTTAATCAACAAATGATTCTAGCAGCTGGACCGTTGGATGTTAATCCAACAACCATCCTTCTTCTTCAACCTATGTTCTTGCTCCTGTCTCCGGTGGGTGGCAGTGCTGCCGCGCACCCGAACCAGTCAAGTTTCCCACTCCTCTCCAGCTGCGGTTCCACTCCCACGTCTTCCCCATCTCCAGGTCATTCCAGTCTGGGGCCTCTCCTTCGTCCACCGGCCTTGGTGCGCTCGGCATGGTGTGGTCAACGTGGTCAACAAACGAGAGTCATTGGAAGCCTCACACCGCAGCCAAACCAGTGAACCCTCGTACTCCTCTTCGCGCGGGCTTCCACTACCGCATCTTCCCCGGCTCTGCATCGTCCCCTTCCTAGGCCTCGCCGTCATCCACCGCCCTGGTGCTCTCGGCGTGGTGTGGTCAACATGGTCAAGGAACGACTTCCATCGGAAGAGTACTGTATGTTGAGAGGCTGACAGCTAGGTCCACAGCGGTCGCAAGGAAGTGCCTCCTTATTACACGCAAAATAATTATTCATCCACCTGGCAGCTAGGATCCACCGGATGGGCCACCGTATTTCGTGAAAAAAATGTTTCCCCCCTGACTGCTGGGACCCACCAGCTACATCTTCGCACCAAAGGAAGTGCATCTGGGCAAAAACGATTCGCCTCCCTGACTGCTCGGACCCACCAGCTACATCTTTGCACACAAGGAAGTGCCTGACAGTCGGGACCCACCTGGTCGAAGCGTACGTAGCTTTGTCATTTTGGTCGCGATCGTCTATGTACATACTAGTCGATGTAGAGGTGCGCACGTGTTGTAGTAGAGGCGCGCACGTAGCATGTACACGTACGTACAGCGGCTAGGGTGCAAGAAAGAAAATACGGCCACGTACGTACATACGGGCGGGGTCTCGAACGCCTACTTGCGCATACGTACGGCCAGGGCTCGTGTACATGGCTGGGTCGAAACAGAGAAATAGCATCGTCGTCGTGTTCATGGGGAGGCAACGGAATGCTCTGTGTTCATTAGGAGGCAACAGAAGGCGTGGGAGCGAACCGGCTTGGACGGAACAGAGGATGGAAATGCGGCATGGCATACCGCACAACGGAGGAAACAACCTTGTGTTCGACCGGCCACATTCGAAACGGGATCCTGTTCATTGAGAGGGGTCTGGCGTACCGCAAAACAGAGGAAACAGACTTGTGTTGGACCTCCTACGGTCGAAATGGGGTCTTGTTGATCGGGAGGGGTGTGGCGTACTGCAAAGCAGAGGAAACGGACTTGTGTTGGAGCGCTACGATCGAAACGGGGGTCCTGTTCATCGGGAGGGTGCGGCGTACCGCAAAACAGGACTCCACGGGATACTGTTCATCTCCACCGTCGACCTCCTCCAGCCTCCACGGGCTACTGTTCATCCACCGTCGACCTCCTCCAGCCTCCACCTGCGACTGTTTATCCACGGGCTCATGTTCATCCAGCCTCCACCGCGCGGTACTCCACTGGCTACTGTTCAACCAGCCCTCTCCACGGGCTCCTGTTCAACCACCCCTCCATGGGCTACTGTTCATCCACCCCTCCACCGTCTACTGTTCATCCAGCCCTCCACGGGGTCGTCCTGTTCATCCAGCCCTCCACGGGGTCGTCCTGTTCATCCAGCCCTCCACGGGGTCCTGTTCATCCAGCCCCAACCGGCTCGATCGATCAGGATCCTGTTCATCTAATGGCAACACCACGGGGTCCTATTCATCCACCCCACCGGGAACTGTTCATCCAAACCCCCCAGCAACACTCATTGTTCATCCAGAGGCAGCATCGATCAGCTTCAGTTAGCAGCAGTAGCAAAGGAATCACTCGATCGGGTTCAGTTAACAGCCATCGATCGATCGCTCGGGTTCAGTACCGCGTAGCCTGCAGTGCAATCGCTCGGGTTCAGTAGGCGAACGCCTCGCTCGGGTTCAGTTAGAGCCCAACGCCTCGCACCCACGCGCGTGCGTATATGAGAGAAATGCACAAACCTCCATGCATCGCTCGGCCCCGACCACCCACTATAACCGGGAACACCCCGATATTTTCCTCGCCCTCGCTTCTACCACGGTTTTTTCCGTCATGGATGGCCCAAAGAATGTCATGAAGATGCGTCTCTGGCCCGCCCAGGACAAAAAGCCCATTTTCTGTCATGATTTTTTGTCATGATTTTTTGTCATAGAATTAGGAGCCCACCACATCTATGATGATACCGGGTTTTGTCACAATTATCATCATAGAAGTGTCATAAGTATGACAAGAAAAAAATCGTTCGGCCCAAAATGTCACAGATGTGTCTTTTTTTGTAGTGTAATCCACACCCCATCCCAATCCTCCTCCTCTTTCTCCATCCCACATGCCCAGACCGACGGCGCGAACCCTTCCACCCAAATCACTGCCTCGTCCTCCAAATAAGCGTCAGTCACAACCATTTTGCACGCGGTATAGCAAGCAGCTCAGGAGCACCTGGCAGCAGAGAAGAAAATCGCGGTCGCACGTGTGGATGAGGTCGCGATGGCTTCCATGCGTGCCGACCGCCATATCTTGGATGAGCACCGCGCCTTCGAGGCCCCCGTCGATGCCACCACGCGTTTGGCTACTATAAAATACAATTCGTGGTATTTTATAGACGCCACCACCGCAGCCTTCAAGTGAATGATCCTCTGTAATGTTAATATGCAATCTGATCTTCTGAAATGTAATGTTCAGTTAATAGTTTGGTCCAACAATTAGTTCATTTCCTAGTAGTTATCAAGCATTATTGGTTTGATTAACTCTTTATCTTATAGTGTATGATTTTTTGTGCAATGTGGTGCTTAGTTAACTATTTGGTTCATTTGTGGTGGGTATAGTTTTGTATTGGTGAGAAATAAATCGAGTTTGGTTGTACTAAATTGTAACGCCCCCGATACAACTTTCCATATTCGTAACTCCAACTCTGGCCTTTTCCGGAGATGCTATATGATATTTCCTTCGTGGTTTGGTTTTTGTCGTTTGTTTTGCATTTTGTTCTTGTTATGCATCTCATCTCATAGCATCATGTGCATCGCATCCATATGTTTTCATAAAACTTGCATCCATTCGGGTTCCGCCGGTTCTCTCCGTTGTCCGTTCTGAGCCCGACCACACTCGCACGCGCCCGCGGCACCTCCAAAATATTATTTTATAAGTGGCATAAAAATGTTCTCGGAATGGGTTGCAACTTGTCGTGCGGTCTTATTATAGTGTAGACAGGCCGCCTGTCAAGTTTCGTCGCATTCGGAGTCCGTTTGACTGCCCAGCCGCATCGCCCTGTTGCCGCGTATGCATCGCCAGGAGCCGCTCGCCGTCGTTCTTCATTCCGCAGCACCCGGGCCACTGTGCCATGCTCCTCCTCCCCTCACGCAGCCGAGCTCGTGGATGCCCGGCGCACCACCTGCTCCTCCGGACCAGCAGGACCGTGCCCTTCCTCTCCATCCTCCCCTCTGTTTTCTTCTTGATCACCGGCAGTGCTCTCTCTCAGAGTGTCTCTCCTCTCTCGCATCTCTTCACAGGGAGCCACCGCCGCCATGGTCTTCCTTGAAGGCATCGCCCATCTCCGGCCAGATCTGACGCCCAGGGACCGGATCCGGCCCGGATCGACCTCCTGGAGCCCTCATCGCCGGCCTCCCCTGCTTCCGCGTGCGGGGACGACGACGACTAGCGCCAGCTCCCCTGCACCGCTCGTCCTCTGCTTCAAGCGACAGGGACATGCATTTCCTCCGCCTCGCTCGCCCGTGATTAACCCTGTCCTAGTCGGCCTCGTCCTGATCTCCAGCCTAGCCAGCCGGCCTGCCTTGCCTCTCCATCGAACTGGGCCATGGCCCATGGGTGAGCAGCCCCTCCAGATTCCCCCTCCTGTAGACTAATGGGCCAGCCAGTTTCGGCCCGCTTCTTTTTTTTTCAGATCTGCGATTTTAGGATTATCCAGTGTATTACAGATTTGCAGAAAACCCCTAAACTTCATGCATTAATAACTTCACAATCGTGCATCGGATTTAAATGATTTAAACATGTAAAATGCTTAGAATTTTGTGTAGATTAATAATATGTCATTTTCACCCATGTTAAAAATGTTTAACATGCTGGTTGTATTTATTTTGCATAATGCCATGTTAAAATGCTTTATTTCATAACTAAATAACCATAGCTCCGAATTTAATAAACTTTATATGTAAATGGGGTGGAAAATGCCTAGTTTAACGTGGTCCACTTTATGTTGCTGTTTAACAACACTAAAATTGTGTTTAGGGTAGAACAGTACCAAATCCATAATTTGCACATGGGGATTTTCCGGAATTATTGTTTGTTGTTTCCGGCGTCATTTAAACTTGCCTAGATAGGTAGTTTCATTATGTTTCACCTCTTGCCATGTTTAACAACATTTAATATTGTTGGGTACAAAACCGAGAGAGAACTAAATATTTGATGTGGTGTTTTGTTAATATGCAACTCGTTGCATGTTGAGCTCCACTTAACTTGTAGTATTGTTTGGTTGCCTTTGCCATGGCATGCCTCATTAAACGGACATGCATCATACTTGTTTGTGCATCATGCCATGTTTATGCTTGTGCATTTACCATGTTATGTGTTTCTTTCCAGTGTTGCTTCTTAGTTCCAGTAATGTTGCGATTGTGAGGATTCGTTCGACTACGTTGGTTCGTCTACTTCATGGACTCGTTCTTCTTCCTTGCGGGATTTCACGCAAGATGACCGCTACCCTGGATCTCACTACTATCATTGCTATGCTAGTTGCTTCGTTCTATCGCTTTGCCGTGCTACCCATCATATGTTTATCAAGCCATCCCATGTTGCCATGAACCTCTAACCTTTGACACCTTTCCTATGCAAACCGTTGCCTGGCTATGTTACCACTTTTGCTCAGCCCCTCTTATAGCATTGCTAGTTGCAGGTGAAGTTGAAGATTGCTCCATGGTGGACCGGATTTTGGTTGGGATATCACAATATCTCTTATATTATTAATGCATCTATATATTTGGTAAAGGGTGGAAGACTCGGCCTTTTGCCTAGTGTTTTGTTCCACTCTTGCCGCCCTAGTTTCCGTCATACCGGTGTTATGTTCCCGGATTTTGCGTTCCTTACGCGGTCGGGTGATTTATGGGACCCCCTTGACAGTTTGCTTTGAATAAAACTCCTCCAGCAAGGCCCAACATTGGTTTTACCATTTGCCTCACCTAGCCCTTTTTCCCGTGGGTTTCCGGAGCCCGAGGGTCATCTTTATTTTAGCCCCCCCGGGCCAGTGCTTGTCTAAGTGTTGGTCCAAACCGAGCGATGTCCGGCGCCCCCTGGGCAACCAGGGTCTATGCCAACCCGTCGTCTTGCTCATCCGGTGTGCCCTGAGAATGAGGTACGTGCGACTCCTATCGGGATTTGTCGGCACATCGGGCGGCTTTGCTGGTCTTGTTTTACCATTGTCGAAATGTCTTGTAAACCGGGATTCTGAGTCTGATCGGGTCTTCCTGGGAGAAGGTCTATTCCTTCGTTGATCGCGAGAGCTTGTCATGGGCTAAGTTGGGACACCCCTGCAGGGTATAATCTTTCGAAAGCCGTGCCTGCGGTTATAGGCAGATGGGAATTTGTTAATGTCCGGTTGTAGATAACTTGACACCAGATCCGAATTAAAACGCATCAACCGTGTGTGTAGCCGTGATGGTCTCTTTTTGGCGGAGTCCGGGAAGTGAACATGGTTTCTGGGTTATGTTTGACGTAAGTAGGAGTTCAGGATCACTTCTTGATCATTGCTAGCTTCACGACCGTTCCGCTTGCTCTCTCCTCGCTCTTATTTGTGTATGTTTAGCCATCATATATGCTTAGTCGCTGCTGCAGCCTCACCACTTTACCCCTTCCTTGCCCTTTAAGCTTTGCTAGTCTTGATACCCATGGTAATGGGATTGCTGAGTCCTCGTGGCTCACAGATTACTACAATAACAGTTGCAGGTACAGGTTATGCGATGATCATGACGCGAGAGCGAGGTTTGCTTGCGTTGAGTTCTTCTTCTGCTTCTTCGATCAGGGGATAGGTTCCAGGTCGGCAGCCTGGGCTAGCAGGGTGGATGTCGTTTGAGTTTCTGTTTGTGATTCATCCGTAGTCGGATGATGCTCTTATGTATTGTGATGTTGTAATCGTGGGGCATTGTATGCCTTATGTATGTATCCCCATCTATTATGTAATGTTGATGTAATGATATCCACCTTGCAAAAGCGTTTCAATATGCGGTTCTATCCTTGGTGGGACCTTCGAGTCTCTTTAGGATAGTATCGCATATTGGGCGTGACATAAATACACGAGAAACATATACAATTGCTCTATCTCCAAGTTGTTTAGCAAAGTCTATGTTATCCTTGGATCTTCGTAGTGTTCTAGAGGTCTTCGGCGTTGGTGTGTAGCAGCTTGGCTTCTCTATGATTTGCCTCATCGCCAATGGAGAAGTTGGTCTAGGTTGAGTTAATCTGTTGGATCTGCAATTTTTCTATTTTTTCATTAACATACTTTACTGATAGTATGCCAACTCTGAGATAACCTGATCAAGATCTGCCTTATATGTGTTGCAGAGAAACAATGGAAGGCAATGAGGTTTACCATCGAGGTTTGCACATGCATGGTTCTTTGGCTAATAGCACATTATTCTGTAGTTGCAGGAATCATTCTAATATTTAGTTTTTTTAACAATCTGTTCTTGCACATGTAGGTCCTGTTGTCAGAAGTTTAGACCCACTGTTCGACGCATTTTACATATGGGGAAATGAGATGTCCATGAATATCAGTCAAGTCAAGAAACTCAGAAAGATTGTTAGTATAAAGAAACTTGCGACGAATAATAGCAAGATCTTTGTTTGCACAGTGAAGAAGACATTGGTCAACTATAATATGATACTATACTCTTTTACCTTGTTTTTCCCCTTGTGCCATTCAAATTTTAGACAGCTATTTATGCATATCTTTGTTTTCAGTACTTTCCAAAGCAGTTCACCGATGATTACCTCTCAAACCACCTGCATGGTCAAGAGGCGAGGGAGGTATTCATTCAACACCCACGGTACAATATTGAAGTTTCCTCAACAGGACGAAGGTTGGGTGGGCAATTATCCATAGCCACTGTCCTGAAGTTGCAAGGACATTCAACATCACTGAAGGCTCAATATTTGCCTTCCGTTTCAATAGTTTCCCAGATGAGATTCATCTATCTATTTATCGTGTATGATGCTACTTTCCAAATGCTTTCGGTGTTGCATGTGAAACTTGGTGCTGTTGTGTAATGGCGTAGCTAGCTATATGCTACGTGGTGTAACTGAGTGCTGGAGCTGTCTGATGTAATTCAATTATGAAATCATGGTTGCCGTAATACAGATATGAAATACATGATGTGTTTTATAAGAAATGTTAATTTTATTACTAAATGGATTATCAATAATAGGCCAATTAGCCTGCTTATTGGGGGTTTCTATTGCAGACGGTTTCTCAGACAACACCGTGGGCGATGGAATCAAACAACCCACGCGGTTTCTATAAAGTAGGCATGTTGGATCAATGAAGAATCACACACGACTTCGGCCAAAGAACTGTTTGCGTTAGGCGACCTTGCACAAACGTTTCCACATGAAAAATTGTGTGTGATATACATACGAATGGAAACGTTTTTCTGGGATTCATTATGGGGGATGCACATCGAACGGAAACGATCGGGCCTACATAATTGTCTTTGTTGCCTCACCCGATGCCACACGAGCTCATTTTGCCCCGCGTGTGTGACCGAAGGGCCTATCCCCGATGGTTTCTTGGTCGTGTGGAAAGGATGCCCCTATCGCCCACACTGGCTAGGTGACGGTTTAAAACTCCGTCGTGGAAAGGGGTTAAAAACCGTTTGTATATGACGTCTTTGCACCGGTGATCGTAGAAGTGTTCCATGACAATCCTCAATCTATTGTCGCAGAAGTGTTCACTTTCATGATGATAAATCACTTTCATAATGATAAATCACGCGTCATGGAAGTCTTTTCATCAAGGGTAACCTACACGTGGCATCCACCATTACAGGTCGCCGTTGAGCTATTGGTGCCGGTTTTGGATCCGATACCCGTTAATAGCATAGACCAATGGTGATTTTCCACGTGTCAAATTCTCATTCGCCAACGGAACCACGTGTTAGCTCGGCGCTGACAGAGATGTCATTCGTCCAATGGATGGGACGCGCCAATGAAACATCGACACGTGGAATGGCCCAACAGTGGCCCATTTAGGTTAAAACGCCGGCCCAATCAAAGGCCCACAAGATTTTGTCAAATACTAGGGGGCCACCCCGTTAACACACTGCCATGTTTTGGGCCAAATTACGGCCCATATCAGATCTGGCCCGTTAACAGTCCACTATGTTTTGGACCCATTGCAGGCCCGGTTTGTATTTCAGCCTGTTAAAGGCCCATTGAATAGTTTGCCCAAGATCAACTCGATGTTTGTTTTTGGCGTGTTAGCGGCCCTTGGTGCAATTGGGCCGTTTTCGGCCCAGTTTCACTTTTGGCAATTTAACGGCCCGTGTTGCATTTGGGCCCATTTCTAGCCTGAAGTTACTTTCGTCCTCTTAACGTCTCATAGTCTTCATGGATAAATTTCAGCCCAACCTGACTATTTGCCTATCAAAGGCCCGTGATATAGTTGGGCCTAATTATGGCCCGCTTAGCATCTAGCCTGCTTACAGCCTGTTGGGGATATAACTCCTAGGTATGACCCGTCCAGGAGGGGCCAGGTCATGTCATTGGTGACTTAATCATGAAGCTGGTGGTTCGTGAATCAAGCTGGTTGAAGGCCCAAGGCCCGGACGTTGAGGAACGTAGTATTTCAAAAAAAATCCTACGCACACGCAAGATCATGGTGATGCATAGCAACGAGAGGGGAGAGTGTTGTCTACGTACCCTCGTAGACCGAAAGCGGAAGCGTTATGACAACGCGGTTGATGTAGTCGTACGTCTTCACGATTGACCAATCCTAGTACCGAATGTATGGCACCTCCACGATCTGCACACGTTCAGCTCGGTGACGTCCCATGAACTCCGATCCAGCAAAATATCAAGGGAGAGTTTTTTCAGCACGATGGCGTGATGACGGTGATGATGATGCTACCGCTGCAGGGCTTGGCCTAAGCACCGCAACGATATAACCGAGGTGGATTATGGTGGAGGGGGCACCGCACACGGCTAAGAGAGATCAATGATCAACTAGTGTGTCTATGGGGTGCCCCCCTCCCCGTATATAAAGGAGTGGAGGAGGGAGAGGGCCGGCCCTTACTATGGCGCACCCTGGGGAGTCCTACTCCCACTAGGAGTAGGATTCCCCCCTTCCATGTAGTAGGAGTAGGAGAGAAGGAAAGGGAAGAGACAAGAGAAGGAAGGAGGGGGCGCCGCCCCTCCCCATAGTCCAATTCGGACTAGGCCTTGGGGAGCGCGCGGCCTGCCTAGGCAGCCCCTCTCTCTTTCCCGTATGTCCCAATAAGGCCCAATACTTCTCCCGGCGAATTCCCGTAACTCTCCAGTACTCCGAGAAATACCCGAATCTCTCGGAACCTTTCCGATGTCCGAATATAGCCTTCCAATATATCAATCTTTACGGCTCGACCATTTCGAGACTCCTCATCACTTCCCTGATCTCATCCGGGACTCCGAACAAACTTCGGTCATCAGATCACATAACTCATAATACAAATCGTCACAGAATGTTAAGCGTGCGGATCCTACGGGTATGAGAACTATGTAGACATGACCAAGAATCATTTCTGGTCAATAACCAATAGCGGAACCTGGATGCTCATATTGGATCCTACATATTCTATGAAGATCTTTATTGGTCAAACCGCATAACAACATACGGTGTTCCCTTTGTCATCGGTATGTTACTTGCCCGAGATTCGATCGTCGGTATCTCAATACCTAGTTCAATAATGCATCATCCCGCAACTAACTCATTAGTCACATTTCTTGCAAGGCTTATAGTGATGTGCATTACCGAGAGGGCCTAGAGATACCTCTCCGACAATCGGAGTGACAAATCCTAATCTCGATCTATGCCAACTCAACAAGTACCATCGGAGACACCTGTAGAACACCTTTATAATCACCCAGTTACGTTGTGATGTTTGGTAGCACACAAAGTGTTCCTCCGGTATTCGGGAGTTGCATAATCTCATAGTCATAGGAACATGTATAAGTCATGAAGAAAGCAATAGCAATATACTAAATGATCAAGTGCTAAGCTAATGGAATGCCTCAAGTCAATCACATCATTTGCGGCCCAAAAATGGTAAGGTTTTCTTTTCAAAGAAAAATGAATGCAAAAGTTTTGTGAATCTTTCGGCTCCCAAAAAGCATCTGACCTTGAAAAGAATCACCAGTTACTTGATCCATCCCTGCGGTAAGTGGGAACAAATGTGACAGCTGATGGTAGTAGCATTTCCACAAGTTGAGCTCCATATCTTTTGACTTTTCTAAGGATAGCCACTTTTTGTGGCTTCCTGCTCGGCAGAGAAGCCAGATAAGCTTTGAATGGGAGCCCCGGTAAACGGCGGCCACGCGAATTCTCGATATTCCTTTTTATTTCTCATCAAAATGTGACCCCGTTAATCAAATGACAACTCATGTCTATGTCTAGGAAACATAACCATCTTTGATTCAATGAGCTAGTCAAGTAGAGGCATACTAGTGACACTCTATTTGTCTATGTATTCACACATGTACTAAGTTTCCGGTTAATACAATTCTAGCATGAATAATAAACATTTATAATGAAGTAAGGAAATAAATAATAACTTTATTATTGCCTCTAGGGCATATTTCCTTCAGCCTCCCACTTCCACTAGAGTCAGTAATCTAGTTCACATCACCATGTGATTTAACACAAATATTCACATCTGTACGTGATTAACACCCATAGCTCACATCGTCATGTGACCAACTCCCAAAGGATTTACTAGAGTCAATAATCTAGTTCACATCATTATGTGATTAACACCCAAAGAGTACTAAGGTGTGATCATGTTTTTTTGTGAGAGAAGTTTAGTCAACGGGTCTGTCACATTCAAAGCCGTATGTATGTTGCAAATATTCTATGTCTACAATGCTCTGCATGGAGATACTCTAGCTAATTTCTCCCACTTTCAATATGTATCTAGATCGAGACTCAGAATCATCTAGATCGGTGTCAAAGCTTGCATCAACGTAACTCTTTACAATGAACTTTTTGTCACCTCCATAACCAAGAAATATTTCCTTGCCAAACTCCAAGAAGGGTATACAATAGGTCTGGTACATAGCATGGCATACTTCATAGAACCTATGGCTGAGGCATAGGGAATGACTTTTATTCTCTTTCTATTTTCTGCCGTGGTCGGGTTTTGAGTCTTACTCAACTTCACACCTAGCAACACAGGTAAGAACTCCTTTGACTGTTCCATTTTGAACTACTTCATAATCTTGTCAAGGTATGTACTCATTGAAAAAACTTACCAAGTGTCTTGATCTATCTCTACAGATCTTGATGCTCAATATGTAAGCAGCTTCACCGAGGTCTTTCTTTGAGAAACTTCTTTTAAATATCCCTTTATGCTATCCAGAAATTCTATATCATTTCCAATCAACAATATGTCATCCACATATAATATTAGAAATGCTACTGAGCTCCCACTCACTTTCTTGTAAATACAGGCTTCTCCAGAAGTCTGTATGAAACCATATGCTTTGATCAACACATCAAAGCGTATATTCCAACTCCGAGATGCTTGCACCAGTCCATAGATGGATCGCTGGAGCTTGCACACCTTGTTAGTACCTTTAGGATCGACAAAACCTTCTGGTTGCATCATATACAACTCTTCTTTAAGAAATATCCATTTAAGGAATGCAGTTCTGACATCCATTTGCCAGATTTCATAAAATATGGCAGCTACTAACATGATTCGGACGGATTTAAGCATCGCTACAGTTGAGAAAATCTCATTGTAGTCAACACCTTGAACTTGTCAAAAACCTTTTTGTGGCAAGTTGAGCTTTGTAGATAGTAACACTACTATCAGTGTCCGTCTTCCTCTTGAAGATCCATTTATTTAATATGGCTTACCGATCATTGGGCAAGTCCACCAAAGTCCACACTTTGTTCTCATACATGGATCCCATCTCAGATTTCGTGGCCTCAAGCCATTTCGTGGAATCTGGGATCATAATCGCATCCTCATAGTTCGTAGGTTCATCATGGTCTAGTAACATGACTTCTAGAATAGGAATAACGTACCACTTTGGTGCAGACCGTACTCTGGAAGACCTACGAGGTTCTGTAGTAACTTGATCCAAAGTTTCATGATCATCATCATTAGCTTCCTCACTCATTGGTGTAGGAATCACTGGAACTGATTTCTGTGATGAACTACTTTCCAATTCGGGAGAAGGTACAATTAACTCATTAGGTTCTACTTTCCTTCCGCTCACTTCTTTCGAGAGAAACTCCTTCTCTAGAAAGGATCCATTCTTATCAACGAATATCTTGCCTTCGGATCTGTGATAGAAGGTGTACCCAACAGTTTCCTTTGGGTATCCTATGAAGACACATTTCTCTGATTTGGGTTCGAGCATCAGGTTGAAGCTTTTTCACATAAGCATCGCAGCCCCAAACTTTAAGAAATGACAACTTTGGTTCCTTACCAAACCATAGTTCATAAGGCGTCGTCTCAACGGATTTTGATGGTGCCCTATTTAAAGTCAATGCAACTGTCTCTAATGCATAACCCCAAAACGATAGTGGTAAACCGATAAGAGACATCATAGATCACACATATCCAATAAAGTGTGGTTATGATGTTCGGACACACCATAACGATGAGGTATTCCAGGTGGCGTGAGCTGTGAAACTATTCCACTTTGTTTTATATGAAGTCCAAACTCGTAACTCAAATATTCTCCTCCATGATCAGATCATAGAAACTTTATTTTCTTGTTACGATGATTCTCTAGTTCACTCTGAAATTCTTTGAACTTTTCAAATGTTTCAGACTTGTGTTTCATTAAGTAGATATACCCATATCTGCTCAAATCATCTGTGGAGGTCAGAAGATAACGATACTCACCACGAGCATCAACACTCATTGGATCGCATACATTGGTATGTATTATTTCCAATAAGTCAGTAGCTCGTTCCATTGTTCCGGAGAACGGAGTTTTAGTCATCTTGCCCATAAGGCACGGTTCGCAAGCATCAAATGATTCATAATCAAGTGATTCCAAAAGTCCATCTTTATGGAGTTTCTTCATGCGCTTTACACCGATATGACCCAAACGGTAGTGCCACAAATATGTTGCACTATCATTATCAACTTTGCATCTTTTGACATCAATATTATGAATATGTGTATCACTATGATCAAGATTCAATAAACCATCAACATTGGGTGTATGACCATAGAAGGTTTTATTCATGTAAATAGAATAACAAATTATTCTCTGTCTTAGATGAATAATCGTATCGCAATAAACATGATCTAATCATATTTATGCTCAACACAAACACTAAATAACATTTATTTAGGTCCAACACTAATCTCAAAAATATAGGGAGTGTGCGATGATGATCATATCAATCTTGGAACCACTTCCAACACACATCGTCACTTCACCCTCAACTAGTCTCTATTTATTCTGTAACTCCTGTTTCGAGTTACTAATCTTAGCAACCGAACAAGTATCAAATACCCAGGGGTTACTATAAACACTAGTAAGGTACACATCAATAACCTGTATATCAAATAAACCCTTGTTCACTTTGCCATCCTTCTTATCTACCAAATATTCAGGGTATTTCCGCTTCTATTGACCATTTCCTTTGCATTAGAAGCACTTAGTTTCAGGCTTTGGTCTAGCTTTGGGCTCCTTCATGGGAGTGACAACCTGCTTGCCATTCTGCTTGAAGTTCCCTTTCTTTCCCTTTTCCCTTTTCTTGAAACTAGTGGTCTTGTCAATCATCAACACTTGATGCTCTTTCTTGATTTCTACCTTCGTCGATTTCAGCATCACGAAGAGCTCGGGAATTGTTTTCATCATCCCGTGCATACTATAGTTCATCATGAAGTTCCAGTAACTTGGTGATGGTGACTAGAGAACTCTGTCAATCACTATCTTATCTGGAAGATTAACTCCCACTTGATTCAAGCGATTGTAGTACCCAGACAATCTGAGCACATGCTCACTTCTTGAGCTATTCTCCTCCATCTTTTAGCTATAGAACTTGTTGGATACTTCATATCTCTCAACTCAGGTATTTGCTTGAAATATTAACTTCAACTCTTAGAACATCTCATATGGTCCATGACGTTCAAAACGTCTTTGAAGTCCCGATTCTAAGCCGTTAAGCATGGTGCACTAAACTATCAAGTAGTCATCATATTGAGCTAGCCAAACGTTCATAACGTCTGCATCTGCTCCTGCAATAGGTCTGTCACCTAGTGGTGCATTAAGGACATAATTCTTCTATGCAGCAATGAGGATAAACCTCATATCACGGACCCATTCCACATCATTGCTACTATCATCTTTCAACTTAGTTTTCTCTAGGAACACATATAAAAACATAGGGAAGCAATAACGCGAGCTATTGATCTACAACATTATTTGCAAAATACTATCAGGACTAAGTTCAAGATAAATTAAAGTTCAATTAATCATATTACTTAAGAACTCCCACTTAGATAGACATCCCTAATCATCTAAGTGATCACGTGATCCAAATCAACTAAACCATGTCTGATCATCACGTGAGATGGAGTAGTTTTCAATGGTGAACATCACTATGTTGATCATAGCTACTATATGATTCACGCTCGACCTTTCGGTCTCCAGTGTTCCAAGGCCATATTTGCATATGCTAGGCTCGTCAAGTTTAACCCGAGTATTTTGCGTGTGCAAAACTGGCTTGCAACCGTTGTATGTGAACGTAGAGCTTATCACAACCGATCATCACGTGGTGTCTCGGCACGACGAACTTTGGCAACGGTGCATACTCAGGGAGAACACGTATACCTTGACATTTCATGAGAGATCATCTTATAATGCTACCGTCAATCAAAGCAAAAAAAGATGCATAAAAGATAAATATCACATGCAATCAATATAAGTGATATGATATGGCCATCACCATCTTGTGCCTTTGATCTCCATCTCCAAAGCATCGTCATGATCACCATTGTCACCGGCGCGACACCTTGATCTCCATCGTAGCATCATTGTCGTCTTGCCAACTATTGCTTCTACAACTATCGCTACCGCTTAGTGATAAAGTAAAGCAATTACATGGCGATTGCATTGCATACAATAAAGCGACGACCATATGGCTCATGCCAGTTGCCGATAACCCTGTTACAAAACATGATCATCTCATACAATAAAATTTAGCATCATGTCTTGACCATATCACATCACAACATGCCTTGCAAAAACAAGTTAGACGTCCTCTACTTTGTTGTTGCAAGTTTTATGTGGCTGCTACGGGCTGAGCAAGAACCGTTCTTACCTACGCATCAAAACCACAACGATATTTCGTCGAGTTAGTGTCGTTTTAACCTTCAACAAGGACTGGGCGTAGCCACACTCAATTCAACTAAAGTTGGAGAAACTGACACCCGCCAGCCACCTATGTGCGAAGCACGTCGGTAGAACCAGTCTCATGTAAGCGTACACGTAATGTCGGTCCGGGCCGCTTCATCCAACAATACCGCCAAATCAAAGTATGACATGCTGGTAAGCAGTATGACTAGTATCGCCCACAACTCACTTGTGTTCTACTCGTGCATATAACATCTCTCGGATGCCACTGTTGGGGAACATAGTATTTCAAAAAAAATCATACGCACACGCAAGATCATGGTGATGCATAACAACGAGAGGGGAGAATGTTGTCTATGTACCCTAAAGCGGAAGCGTTATGACAACGCGGTTGATGTAGTCGTACGTCTTCATGATCGACCGATCCTAATATCGAACGTACGGCACCTCCGCGATCTGCACACGTTCAACTCAGTGACGTCCCACGAACTCTGATCCAGCAAAGTGTCGAGGGAGAGTTTCGTCAGCACAACGGCGTGATGACGGTGATGATGATGCTACCGACGCAGGGCTTCGCCTAAGCACCGCAACGATATAACTGAGGTGGATTATGGTGGAAGGGGGCACCGCACACGGCTAAGAGAGATCAATGATCAACTAGTGTGTCTATGGGGTGCCCCCCTCCCCGTATATAAAGGAGTGGAGGGGGGAGGGCCGGCCCTTACTATGGCGCGCCCTGGGGAGTCCTACTCCCACCGGGAGTAGGATTCCCCCCCTTCCAAGTAGTAGGAGTAGGAGAGAAGGAAAGGGAAGAGAGAAGAGAAGGAAGCAGGGGGCGCCGCCCCTACCCCTAGTCCAATTCGGACTAGGCCTTGGGGGGCGCACGGCCTGCCCTAGGCAGCCCCTCTCTCTTTCCCGTATGGCCCAATAAGGCCCGATACTTCTCCCCGCGAATTCCCGTAACTCTCTGGTACTCCGAAAAATACCCGAATCACTCGGAACCTTTCCAATGTCTGAATATAGCCTTCCAATATATCAATCTTTACGGCTCGACCATTTCGAGACTCCTCATCATGTCCTCGATCTCATCTGGGACTCCGAACAAACTTCGGTCATCGAATCACATAACTCATAATACAAATCGTCACAGAACATTAAGCGTGCGGACCCTACGGGTTTGATAACTATGTAGACATGATCGAGACTCATTTTCGGTCAATAACCAATAGCGGAACCTGGATGCTCATATTGGCTCCTGCATATTCTACGAAGATCTTTATCGGTCAAACCACATAACAACATATGTTGTTCCCTTTGTCATCGGTATGTTACTTGCCCGAGATTTGATCGTCGGTATCTCAATACCTAGTTCAATCTCATTACCGGCAAGTCTCCTTACTCGTTCCGTAATGCATCATCCCGCAACTAACTCATTAGTCACATTACTTCCAAGGCTTATAGTGATGTGCATTACCGAGAGGGCCTAGAGATACCTCTCTGACAAATCCTAATATCGATCTATGTTAACTCTGTCGGCGTTCTGGGAACAGGGGTCCCCAGACTTACCTGCCTGCGGCTTGTGGCGTGGCTCGAGTGGTGGCCCAGTACGGCCCATCTTCATCAACGCAAACTCAAGACCCTCGCGGTGTGGACGACGCAAGGGTTCCTTAGGAGCGTCTTGCCAGGCGGGCTCGCGAGGAGGCGGAGAGATCAAGGCAAGGGTATCTCGCGAGGTGCTCGTGACGCAAGCCGTGACGATCAAGACCAGGCGGGCGCTGGCCTGCATAGTGTCCTTGTTTCCTCTTTGGTGCAAAGGGGGCAAGCACAGGCGCGGATTACCGAGGCATCAGGCAAAGGTTACCATTTCAGTGCAACAAGACCAGGACCAGCAGAGCGGCTGGATGGAGGTCACCGTGGAGCCCAAGACGGTGTCATTGCCAGCACCTTTGGCAGCCGAAGACCAACTTTAGTCAGGATAACTTGTACTAGATGTTCCCCTTCAAAATGGCCGTTGTTGGAGCCCTTCCCGCTCAATATTTGGAAAGAGGACCAGGGCCTCTATATATAGGGCTAGCCACCACAGTAGAGAAGAGGATCAGATAGAGGCCCCATCAGATTCAGAGGCGATCGAACTCTCCCAAGTAGTCCATCGCACCAGCCCAAGAACACCTCTCGCAAGGCTGTTCTTCCTATTATACTGTTCATCATCAGCCCCTGAGGCAATCCACCACACCACACACTAGAGTAGGGTATTACGCCACAACGATGGCCCGAACCAGTATAAATCTTGTGTCTCTCGTGTTGTTCATCGTTTACCTTAGATTCTTGTGAGGCGATTGGATGTGGATCGGTAGGGGGAAGATCTTCACACGCACCCTAGAGTTCGAACCTTAAGGGTCTTCTGGAACCCAACATCCGACATTTGGCGCGCCAGGTAGGGGTTTGCCGAAGCTCTCCCTTCCGTCGGCCTGCTCTCCGTCAGCACCGCGCTTCGCCCTCATGGTGGGCAACGTGCCGCCTGCTCCGGCTGTCGGCGTTGGCACAGGGACCGGGGGGCTCCGAGCCCTGGCCCTCGCCTTGCGACAAGTGCGGTGGCCGAACAAGTTCAAGTCAGACATGCCGCCGTGCTACGACAGCATGGCCGACCCGCTAGCTTTCCTGTTGGTGTATGAGGAGGCCGTCCTCGAGGTTGGGGGCGATGACAGGGTCATGGCTAACTGGCTGCCCATGGCCCTCAGTGGCATCCCGCACATGTGGTTGCTCCACCTGCCGGTGGCTTCTGTGGCCTCCTGAGAGGAGCTGCGCAACCTCTTCCTCGCCCATTATGCTGCGTCGGCGCCGCCGGTCGCCACAGCTCTCCTGGGCAGCTTGTAGGTGCCACCTTCGAGCCGCCACGTCAAGTTGTTCGTCCGCCAGATCGGTGTCGTCCTAAAGCACCGTGAAGCCCCCCCCGGGCTGGGTTGCACCCAAGGCTAATTTGACCTTTAGCTCGGACGATCACCCCTCCAACACCGCCTGTTCGGGCGCACTCCCGATGCTATGCACCCCCACCATCTGCCAGGTGGCCGTCACCAAGACCCTCATCGACAGCGGGGCCGGCCTCAACGTGCTCTCGGTGGAGGCCTTCAGCCTCCTCCACATGCCGCTGGGGCGACTCCAACCTAGCAGGCCCTTCCTAGGCATCAGAGGTAGCCCCACCAACTCCCTGGGGCAGATCCGCTTCCCGGTGACCTTCGGCACCCACGACAACTTCCGCACGGAGCTGGTCGACTTCGACATCGCCCCTATCGGCCTCCGGTACAACACCATCCTCGGCTACCCTGCCTTGGCCTAGTTCATGGCGGCGACTCACCCGGCCTACAACCTCATGAAGATGCCCGGGAGCAGCGGCGTCCTTACCGTGTCTGGAGACGCGAAGGATGCACTGCAGGCGCTCAAGCTCGTTTTCAAGATGGACGCAGTGGCGCAGTCCGCCAGGACTGACACCCTCGAGCCCAAGGGGGCTGCGCCGGCCAAGAAGAAGCAGTTGTTCACTCAAGACAAGGCAGAGACCAAGCAAGTACCAGTCGACGAAGACGGATCCTCTGGCGCCACCTTCACCATAGGCGCCAATCACAACCCTGAACAGGAAGAGGCCCTGGTGAAATTTCTGCGTGCAAACAAGGAGGTGTTTGCATGGGAACCTGATCAGCTAGCGGGGGTTCCAAGAGAGGTGATTGAGCACCATCTGAATGTGTTCCCCAACGTGTGTTCCGTGAAGCAGAAGGCAAGGCGACAGTCCACCGCGAAGCAGGCCTTCATCGTCCAAGAAACCTGCAAGTTGGAGGCTGCCAGTGTCATTCGTGAAGTTCGCTATCCCGAATGGCTGGCCAACCCCGTTGTTGTGCCGATGAAGGGAGGAAAGGAGTGCATGTGCATCGACTTCACTAACCTCAACAAGGCATGCCCTCAAGATCCATTCCCGCTCCCTCGCATCAACCAAATCGTCAATTCTACCGCCGAGTGCGACCTGTTGTGCTTCCTGGATGCCTTCTCGGGCTATCACCAAATCAAGATGGTGGTGGAAGACGTGGAGAAAACGGCCTTCCTAATCCCATGCGGAGTATACTGCTATACCTACATGCCGTTTGGATTGCGCAACACGGGCGCAACCTTTCAGCGACTGATGCACATCGCCTGGGCCGACAGCTCTGAAGAAATGCTGAGGCCTACGTCGACGACATCATGGTGAAGTCTTGGGAGGCTAGGACCCTGATACAGGACCTGGAAGAAACCTTCACGAGCCTTCGCGAAGTGGACCTGTGGCTCAACCCGAAGAAGTGCGTGTTCAGAGTCCCTTCCGGCAAGCTTTTGGGCTTCCTCGTGTCCCACAGAGGTATCGAGGCTAACCCAGAGAAGGTCAAGGCGGTTGAAGACATGAGTCCGCCAAAGACCCTCAGAGAAATGCAGAAGCTCACCAGGCGAGTAACCGCGTTGGGACGCTTCATCTCCAATCTAGGAGAACAAGGCCTGCCCTTCTTCAAGCTGATGAAGAAGAAGGGCCCGTTCGAATGGACTGAAGAGGCTGACAAAGCATTCCAAGATCTCAAGAAGTACCTGACCAGCCCTCCGGTGATGGTGGCTCCACGCCCTCAGGAGCCCTTGGTGCTCTACCTTGCAGCCACGCCCTACACCGCCAGCGCAGCCCTGCACTACAAAAAAATACACTTCCATGATGATATGTGTTTGTCACAGCACGTCGCAATTTTTGTCATGCATGTACATCCATGAAAAATTTATGACAGAATCGAGATAGTCATACCTGTGCTGTCGTAGAAGTGTTCGATGATATTACCAAAATTATCATCACGGAAGTGTCCACTTCCATTACGATAAATCACGCGTCACAGAAGTGCTTTCGTCAAGGGTGACTAACACGTGGCATCCACCATAACGGAACACCGTTAAGCTATCGGGTCAGGTTTTGGATCCGATAACCCGTTAACAGCCCCGACCAATGTGGATTTTCCACGTGTAAAATCATCATTGGCTGGAGGAAACACGTGTCGGCTCACTGTTGGGATAGATGTCTTCCACTCATTGGACAGAAGGCGCCTATGATACGTCAACACGTGGCATGACCCAACAGAGGCCCATTCCTGTGAAAAGGCCGGCCCGTTTGACTTGGTCAAAATGTGGCGGGCCAGCCCATGGAAAGCCTGTTAACGGCCTGTTCGCATATAGCCCATTTACAGCCCGCTAACCCAAGGCCCGTTACACCCTATCCAAATTAGGCCCAGTAGCATCATCTGGGCCACCCAATATGATTCCAGCCTGTTTTCACTTCTGGCCCATGTATGGCCCATGACGTCTTTCGGCCCATATGAGGCCCTATGTAACTCTTGGCCTATTAACGGCCCGTGGTGAAACTGGCCCGTAATGAACAGTGTATCACTTTACACCCATTAACGGCCCGTGGTGAAACTGGCCCGTAATGAACAGTGTATCACTTTACACCCATTAACGGCCCGTGGTGAAACTGGCCCGTAATGAACAGTGTATCACTTTATACCCATTAACGGCCCGTTATTCCGTTGGGCCGTTTCCAGGCCATGTTATCTTTCGGCCTTCTCGGAGCCCATTTATTCTTGGGCTCATTTCCAGCATTCGTTTACTTATGGCCCGTTACTATCATTTTGTGCTTGTGGGCCAAATTCAGCCCGTGGTTACAGTCAGCCTGTTTGTGGTCCGTTAATACGTTGGGCCGTTTTCATAGCGTCATGAAATACGGCCTGTTGATGGCCCATTATGGTCGGCCCATGAACGGACGATTCCAACTCTTGCCCGTTTACGACCATAATGCGGCCTATTATTGGCCCATGTTATCATACTGTCTGTATAAGGCCCATTGATGATACGACCCGTAGAAAGCCCATTGTTTCTACGACCCTTAGAAGGCCCATTGTTTCTACATCCCGTAGAAGGCCCACTGTTTCTACGGCCCGTAGGAGGCCCAGTGTCACTATAGTAAATATTAGCCCATGGTTATTGTAGCCTAGTTTTAAAAAATAGGTTATTGCAGCCACTAGCAAACCGCGGAAAAAGAACTGCAATGACTACAAGCAAACAAATAAACAAGACAACAAGGAAATAAATAAGCAAGCAACTTACGCTAGGATATCACGGCTATCACATATTACACCCACTAGGCATCAAAGTTCGCCACCAGTGCAAATAAACGCGCCGACAAAAGAATATACAAAACTGAGAGCACTTCAGAAGGCACTAGGCCTGGCCAGGAAGGGCCCCCCAAACAGCTGAAGAAGCTGAGTAGACCTCAGTTGTGTCAACGATAGATGCATCAACACTAGATTTAAGGCTTGATGGTGCGCACGGCAGTCCTCTGACATCTTCATTGCATCTTTGACTTCAAGTCAGAGCTGAGCTGAAGCAAGCCTTTCCTCTTTAAGTCGAGACTGAAGAAGTCGAACTGATTGAGGCAGCGACTGCACAGAGGTTGTCTCACACCTGCTGGTGAGTAGCTTCAACTCACTGTCTTCATCAAGACAGGACCTTGGGGTCATCTCGCTGTCCACAAGATGGTTTGGCTCACTATCTTCCCTAAAGCTCTGCCTGGCGTAAGAGATACGACTCTGAAAGAGAAACAAGGAGACACGTAACAGGTTTCAGAATTATATAAGCAAATAAATGGATCTGTTCTGCATAAGGAACATGTTTTTACAACTACAATTTGAAACTGGTAGTTGTTGCAAACATCCAATCAGATGTAAATAGCAAAGCAAACAGCAGTGGAGGAAATGATGCCTATCCAAATCTATACTAGAACAAAGTTTGAAGGCTTGAGAAGGATGAACTTACATTACATGTTAACACGGGCTGGACAAAGCCCTTCTCCATGTTGATGGAAGGATAATTCAATAAATTCCCCAAAGAAAATTCTTTATAAGCGTTGCCATTATTCTACATTTTGCAAAGAGTAAATATAGATCAAATAATATTGGAAGAAACAGAGGATAATGAAGCTCAGGTGCAGACTGATGATACATAATCAAATAGAAATTAATTAAGTACAGCGTTACAAGGCAAAAGGGAGAGAGGTACTGGCGAGAGCAATGCAGAGCTCATTATTGTTTTGAGATCGTATGATCCTTTGAGCAAGGAGATTCATCTGAAATTACTTTTCATACAAGAGAGAAGGTAAGGCACAAGCTGAAATTTAGGAGTTCAAATTTGGAATTGATATCATAGACAGTACTTGACGCTGGGCTCCCAGCAGTTCTAATAGGGGTTTGGCCACTGGAGTAGGGGTAAAGTGTGGTACAGTTGGGCCTGTGTTTTCTGTGGCTGCTGATCTATTTGATTTAACAGGTATCACTACCTTTTCCAAATACATAGTTTGTACTCCTTGTGGATCTGCACTCACCCTCTTCCTTTTGGACATCTATTACGAAAGAACAACATTTGACTGGAAAAACATAGTGTGACGACACATGGAATAGGTACAGAAAATGGATAGGTATGGCATATAATCATATATGATGCTTAAACTAAGAAGATGGTGTAACAAAGTAGAAGTAATGCAAGAGGTCAGATGCAAAATATGTGCGACCAATACAACTTTGCAAAGCTAGAGCAAGCACCTTGATGGGTGAATAAGATAGGCCATCCTCCACCATGCCAAGTTTGTTAGCCAGTGGATCGTTCCGCAATATTCCTCTCGTGCGCCCATTCTCATATTAATTTTGATAATGTTCAATATCTGACATGCATGAAAACATAAAAACAAGTGAGATTTTCTTTGTAATGCGGAAGTGATTCTAATCCAATACTGCCTCCATGTAAACCCCTTTGTGCTATCTCTGTAATTCTTTTAAAAGATGCCATGCATGCTGTTGTTGTGTGCATTAATATAATGTGGCCTACTACTCAAAATATGAGAGCTCCAGAAGTGATGACACTTCGCAGATGATAGCTTCAACATATAGTAAAGAAGAACAAGTCGACTTGACCTGGCAGATTCAAAATATACTAAGGGAGAACAACTCGACCTGACCAGTCGACCGCAAGAGAAGAGTATCATCTTAAAGAAGAGCAGAAGAGCAAGCAGATTGAAGATATTACAAGTCTTTCAATACAATGTCGGTTGGCCACCCATGATGAACAAGAGCGCACAGAGAAATACTATTCTTTCTGGTCTGTCCATATGTGGCTCACATGCATTTCGAAACTAAAGTAGGAACATTTAGCTCACCAATTAAACATCTCTCAGTTTTACTAATATCAGCAATAATATCAGATATGAATTTGTACAACTAAGCTTGTTTATATCGATGGGTGGAGCAGTGCTATTACGACACGAACCACGTAGGCTTATTGTGGTCATCATAAAATGGGGAAAACATAAGCATGATGAGTACAGTGTTGACCGTGGCAATTGGATGGCAGATCTGAAGCTGCAAACCGCGCAAAGGGTAGTTAGCAACCGATGTTTGCTTTGAAATAACAACTAAGATTTGGTATGGACAAGAAAGTAAGGTCAACAAGTGACAAAGAAATGCAATTATGCTGTCTCTCTATATGTCGCGACATGCATTTGGAAACTCAAGTGGGACCTTTAGCTAACCAATTAAATGTGTCGGTTAACTAATATCAGTATCATATCACAATCATATTTGAAGAACTAAGCTTTCGAATTCTGATTGTTGTGTTGTTTAGCTTGAAGGGTGGAGTAATGCCAGTACGACAGAAAGCACCTACGCAGATCATAGTAGAGTAGATAAAAGGGGAAAACCCTAAGCATCAAGAGAAAAATCAGGAAAGTGAAACTAGCTGGACCAGTGGGTGGCGCACATGCTTTTCGAAACGAATATAGGAACATTAGGTGACCAATTAAACATTCTCTGTTTTAGTGATATGAGCATCATATGAGATTCATATTTCAACACGTAAGCTTTGGGTTGGGGTCTTGAGGAGCAGTGCTAGCACGACACGAAGCACCTACGATGATGGTAGTGAATATAAAGGGGGGAAACCATAAGCTTGACGAGTATAGTGCCCGTGCCATGGCGGATCTGAAGGTGCAAACCGGACAAAGCTACTTCACAACCAATGTTTTCTTTCAACTAGCCACTACGATTTGGTACGGACAAGAAAAGTATAGTAAACAAATTACGATCTATTTTCCGGGTGAGATCAATAGCTTAAGCACATATGGAAGAGTACCACCTCTCTTGCGACGCCGTGTAGGCCTATGCTGATACGTTGAGGGTGTTGCGGGTGCAATGGCTATCGGCGGCGGGGAAGAAGACTTTAGACGGCAGACGGCCGGGTCGGGGGATATATCCAATTGCCGTGGACGAGGCGGTCGTAGGAGCGGCAATGACAAGGTGGACGATGGCGCCGATGAAGCGAGAGGAGGTGATGATAGGATCCTGGTCCAGCGCCGTGGATGAGAGACGTCCATCTCTTGCAGTGGACGACGGGGTAGGGGTAGCGGCTCCGACAAGGTGGAGGATGGGGTGGCGGACGGAGGAGGCTAGCCGCAGTGCGGAGGTTGTTGTGTCGCTGATGGTGTATGAATGGGGAAATGGAGGGGAGGGGGATCTCAAACTTTCGGACGCGCTTCTCTGAAATGGGGGAAAGTTACGAACTTATCCCCCGTCTAAAATTTCGGACATCGCGTTGGTTGGGGATAGGACGGTAATCTCGCATCTCCCAAATATTTGCCGGTAACTATTTCGGACGAGGAGAGGGTGTTTTGCCGCCCACAATTGGCTCCCATGGTGTATAAACGGGGCTGACAGGTAGGATTGTTGTGTCACGTCTGATGGAAGTTACACATCTGCCCCTATTTAAAATATTAGCCTACATCGATTTCGGACGAGGAGAGTTTGTTTTGCCGCCCACCGTGTATGAATGGGGAAATGGAGGAAGAGACACATGTCTTTCGGACGAGCTTGAATCAAATGTGTTTTTCCGCCCACGTTTGGCGCCCACCGTGTCTGAATGGGCTCAGAGGCCATCGTGTCACATCTAATTGAAGTTACTAGTCTACCCCTATCGACAGCAGTGTAAATCCGGTCGATAAGGATGTACTCAGTGTCAGGGGCAGACAGTAATTTCCATCTCACAAACACTTGCTTCGGGCAGCCCACAAATTATAGTGGGTGTTTAGCCGCTTCGTTCACAACTTGGGAGAATTAGCATTCACGTTTTCCCTGGGACCTGGCAAACTAAATTCAAATCCAATTTGTATTCGATTATGAATATCCACAGATAATTATACATTTTGTTATTTATTTCTTCAACACCACAACAAAGATTTATTCCACCTTTATATATGATTATGATTTAGAAATGCCGTGATCTTTGAATTCAGTAGGTTGGATACACTCTGATTCAAACAGTTATTTCATCCAATACAATATGCTCACACGAAAAACAGTTCACCTTATGTCAATCATACAAGTACTGAGGATTACCTCGCCTAAAAAATTCGGATCATTACAACACATGGACAACATGGAATTCCGGACAACATAGGGGGTCTTGCAACATAATCCATTCAGAGACATGACACAACATGCAAGTACAATAATCTAATGACAATTTCAACTGGTATCTAAAGAAGAACAGGGATTACCTTGGGCTTCAGATAGCAGAAACAGCAGGACCTCCTCCGTCTTCAAATGCAACATTTTTACTTCCTCCAATTTTTGGGTTGCTTGCATAATGCGTGCCGCTAATTCCGTAATTTCCAGCCTCAAGATAAAGATTACCTCATTCATGGTAGCCACACCATCTCTTTCTGCCTCTAGTAGAGCCTCAAGCACTATAATATCTGTGCTCAGACTGCTCTCCGGCGGTGTTGCCTCTGAACTGCTACCATCTGGTAACATGGATGGCGCACTGCTTCCACAAATAGATTCTGGGGTTGTACATTGTGTCCTAGTGTGAACGGCATCCTGAAAGGTTTCCGCTGGACATAAGTAAGAGATAGTTATCGTGTGATCCAGGCAGTAAGCTTACATGGTAAACGACGGACGAATTATTGCCGAGCATGGCAAACTATACTTGAATGGTTTGAAGCAGCATCAGCCAAAAAGAAATTAAAATGGTAAGATGAAACTAGGGATGTAAGTGGCAAATAAACGACATCCGCCAGTCCCATCTAGTTAGTTTTTGCTACCTCCCTTGTTCATTTTCCTCAAAAAACAAAAACTCTTCTGAACTATCATACCACTAGTGGACTTTAATCGGGATTAAACGGGACCCAGTTGACATCCCTAGTTGAAAGGGAGTGTACAACCGCTATATTTAAGTTGCCAAGGCATCTAAGCAGTTGAAATAATCTGAGAAAGCACTTAACAGTGTGGCCTCATATAAACTACGAAGACGGTCTTGTGATGAAGTTGAGAGGAAAAGTTAAGGACTCAAATGAAATAGGCATGCATTTCTTTACGATAGTACAGTAGGCACTTCTGACATATTGGCCAACTCAGGTATAGCGTAACAACAAACAAGCATTCGAATCAAGCAATACAGCAAAGTAGACAACTGAACTATTTGTAATTCGGTAGGATTACATGTTGAGGGCACAAGCCAAGAAAGCATTCCACTCACATTACATTTCACATGTACTAAAACACATTGGCTTACCATATGTTGCTGTGAAGCCTAGCTGCTGTTGCAATGTTCTTTGAAAATATCGTCAGCATCCCGTGGTTGCAAATCTAGTTGTTGTAGTTTATTCTGCACCATCTATTTAGGTAAAATTAATTTTAATTGCATGCACTGGTCCGAATTGATCATCAATGGTTCATCTAAACTAATGAAAGAAGGGTGTGTGTGCATACACGACAATATATCTGCTTCCCTCTATTTTTATGCTTGTTCGAGGTGCCGGCCCCAAAAGAACGAATATTTTGCTTGATGGGGTTGGCAGCTCCATAATTAATAGAAGCATCAAATTAGTCATGCAACTTGGGAAGATCAAGAACACACAATCAAGTAATGAACAGAGGCTCGGAGCAGTGATGTAATAGCTAGCATCAGAAAATGTAGGGTAAAACGAACAAAAAGCAGCGGAACCACATGCTAGTTTGCTGATGTGTAATTAAGCATAGAGAACATTAACCAGTCTGATGGAATCAACAGGTGGCATCAGAACAAAACTAAAGCATATTAAATATACTAGTATGTATGCACGTGCAATGCACGTCTTAAAAGAATGGAGTGATTTTGGAGTGTGACTCGAAAA
Organism: Triticum dicoccoides; assembly: GCF_002162155.2. Taxonomy (NCBI): domain Eukaryota; kingdom Viridiplantae; phylum Streptophyta; class Magnoliopsida; order Poales; family Poaceae; genus Triticum; species Triticum dicoccoides. The sequence goes on from NC_041385.1 coordinate 560,176,442, forward strand.
AAGTATAATGGAGTGATTTTGATAAATGGAATTCCACCCACAATTGTTTTTAATATTCACACAAAAAAATTTACATTCACATCTAAAATACTGGAGGTTCATTAAAAAACTGTATGTTACTCTATTATTTTTTCTTCCCATTCTCCTCCCAAACCTTCTTATATGGGCTCAAGTCGTCATGCTCTCAAGCAGTAATATAGCCCATGAGGCATCGCATATGGGCCTTTTTTTCTTGGAAGGGCCACGTGAATATTCTAGAACACAGTAGAGGCAACAACAGTCTACTGTTCATGGCGAATCTGGCTGATCTTAGCCCTTGGATTTTGGAGACCAACGGTTATGATTGATGCTCTGGATCCATCTCAAAACTGGTACACTATATAGTAGTACAGATATAGATATAGATGTGCACTGGTTTGTAATTTAGCACATGTAACATGTTCACTCCCAGAAGTATGGCCCTACAGGTGCAAGCAGAATAACGCGTCTCATGAAAAACTGAATGATGCCCTGAAGAAATTCAAAGGTGCGGTGCTTATGCTAGGAGAGTGAACGTAGGCGCCGGCCGTTGGATGATAGTACCTGATTCTCGGCGGCGTATGGGTATCGTTGGCATACTTGATAGCTAAGGATCGTCGATGGTGCTCGTGTTGCAGTTGAGTTTGGGCCAGTTGTCGCCATTGCTGAAGCGGCTCCGGTGCTACAGTTGCGGCGCCTGTCGACATACAAGAAAGCTCATCTGTGGTAAGTGAACAGTTGCACGATAAAGAGAAAAACCGAAGGAGTACAAATCAAAATAACCTGATGAGGCTGCAGCATCGGTAAAGCAGGGCCGGTGGAGTTGAATATGGCGTCCGTGGAGCGGGTCCGGTGCAGTGGACGAAGGCTTCGGCGGGCGCGTTGTACAGTGCTTTCGGTGAGGCGGATCTGTTGCCAAGGACGAGGGCTTGTATGAAGGGCCAGCGAAGGGGCGGACGAGAGAGTCAGTGAAGGGCCTACGCTGTGGTAGACAAGGGCGACGATTAAGTAGATCCGGTGCGGTGGACCATGATGGCGGTCAAGGAGATCTGGAGCAGTGGACAAGCCAGTCGCTGAAGCGGCTCCGGTGAAGTGGTGAGTTGGCAGTTGGGGGTTCCAAGGTGCGGAAGGTAGATCCGGCGGGGTGTGAGGTCCACCGCTGCGGCGGAGGACTAGATTCGGCGGCTTGTCATGGTTGGGGGGTCGGGGAGGGGAAGGGGAGGGGCTCTGGGGAAGAATGTTGGGGGCAAAGAGGGGAAAACAATGGAGTTACCAAACCAGCCCTTTTCCTTTCATGTGGCAGGGGTAAAACAGGAATATCGCAGGGCTAAACTTTCGGGCGCGTGATATTTCGATGTGAGTGGGAAGTTTGAAAGCTTTTGGCGCCTAAAATTATAAGTATTCTGCTCTCGTACGGCCGACTATGATATCATGGCCGACAATTTGTTTGTTTTGCACGCAAAAAAAAGTGCAAGTTTTGAAAATCAATGTCTCCAACTCGAAACTTAGATTGTCCATTCAATTCAAATATGGATCATTGAGCTACTACAAGCAAATACCATCATACGGTCCAATTGAAATGAAATTCCAAATGTGTTTATTCTAAATATGATGACAAAAGCAAAAATGTGTATGTGTATGAATAAAGTGAATGATTATAAAGTTTGAACATGCTCGTATGTGTATATCTCTAGGTTTGATATATGAATTTGAAATCATGAAATTCCGGCTTAAAAAATGTACCTCCATTTAAATGAATTACAAAAGCTAATGATGGAGTCGAATTCCAAAATTCCAATCTTAGGTTTGTAATTTTGGTACATCAAGGTATATCACGCATGTTCAAAAGTATCGTTATCTCATAGTACAAAGTGTGAAACAAATTGATCAACTATGAGTGCACAATATCTCAATTACGCTAAAGTCCCTCAAATATAGACACCTCACTCTTTATCTGAAGTCACCCCCCCACCACCACCACACACACACACACATAGAGAAGTCGTTCTCTCCCCCGGACACCAACACACGAGCACATTAACACCGCTCTCTCTTGTAAAGTCCGGACCCCAACATAGGTCTCTATCGCTTTGTCTCCCGGGCATGCACACATCTCTTCCCTAACTCTCTAGGTCTCCCGCTATCTCTCTTACCCAAGCACACGCATTATGTAGAGTGTATATTTCCCATACACACAAAACGTCGCCCCCAAACGTCTATCTCCCTAGTTATGTGGTTCTCACACACTCACCTCACACACCACCCCCACTGCAAACAAGCACACTTTGTCTCCTTGTGCACCACTCTCCTCTTTCTATCTCTCCCACATGCGGACCCGCCCCATCTCCTTCCCTGTATACATATATGTCGTGACTCTTTCCATAGCTCCCTAATGTATAATCGTTCTCGATTTTGCACATTGTTCTCTACACCATCTATTCTAGATCTCTCATGAAGTCCCTATCACACACACGATGACTCGCTTCCCCTGCGTCTCCGTTCATAGGCCAATTTTGGACAACATCAACATTGTCTCCCTGTCTATACGCCATTTATGGACACAAACGACCCCTCTCGCCCCCTATCTATACGCCATTTATGGACACAAACGACCCCTCTCGCCCCTATCTGTACAC
>NC_041385.1:560179558-560200483 GCF_002162155.2 Triticum dicoccoides
CTCTCTCTCTCTCTCTCTCTCTCGTCGTTAGCTCTCTCTTTCTCTTGCTCTCACACCCCTCTCCCACACACACACTCGATGTCTCTTCCAAATAGTCTGCTCCCCCCGCCCGCACCTGTGCTATCTCGCTACTACACATGTCACACCATTCCCCCTTCCCTTATACTAGGTTTACATCATCAGTGGTCTCTCTACTCCACATACACTCTCTCCCTGTCACACACAAACGCATGCACAAACACACACAGACACGCACAAACACCCATTTATCTAGATCCTCATCTCTCCCCATGTCCGCATGTGTATCTCACACACTCACTCTCTAATTATGTATATGTGTCTCCACGTTACACAACACAAAGCCCCATGTACATGTCTCTCTCTATCCTCCACACACATAGACACAAAGAATCTGTTATCATTGCCTCAGTCTCTAACATATCGCACACACACACTGTCTCTCTCTCTCTCGCAAACACGCTCAGCAAGGGTTTCCCCGTGAATAACTTACCGTCTACTCATCAACAGTCGTGGCAGTACGACGAACACGAGACGTGAAAAAGAATAAATCTACACGTGCTTAGACCACCTAGTAGGACTAGAGCAAGACAAAAAGCGCGCCGCCGTCACCCCCTCCTTGTCGGCGATGGGAAAATCTTTGTTTTACACAGTCGAGAAGTTATTGTGCTAAGGCCCCACATGCTGAGGCGTTGAATAGAATGTAGATGCTAGTTTACGGAAGCAAGTATCGATAATACGTTTGTATCTCCATACTTATATTTCTTCTTTTATAAAAAAACCGAGTTGGTGATGATGGTACGTGTGCCATCTTGCAATATAGACCGTCTGATCTATATCTGACGGATGGAAATTAAACTAAAAGATACCCGCACCCCTCTCCACATTTGCAGACAAGGCCCTCCCTCGTTCATCCTTATCTCCAACAAACCTCATTGTTGAGCAATTAAGAAAGGAAGCCTCTGGAACAAACTGGCCTAGTGGCCGCTGCCGGCGTCGTCAATCCCCATGCCTCCGCTCAGTCCGACCACCAACCACCACCACACCCAACTCCTCTTCACCTTATCTCATATTTCTCGAGATATCATTAGTTTTTACACATGGGATTACTCCCGCAAGGGTCAATCACAACAAGTGTTTTTATAAAAAAATGCATCTTGATGTTCTGTTAATGCACGGATCTTGCTAGTACTCATACACAAGACTAAGTTGGTGATGCTGGTGTGTCTACCATCTGTCGTTTCTGACCATCAGATCTACATCTAACGATTGTGAGGTAAATTGTTGCCTTTTCTCACCAACATCCCACTTGTCTACCAATTTGCAGAAAAACCCATAATTAGTTTCTTAAAACCAACCACATACCTCCCTGACCTCACCAAAATAGCCCAAGGAATATATTATAATTGAAACATAATATACATATGTATATCAAAATTAGGGTGTTTTGTACCAAGTTTGTGAATAAGTATTATTCTAATTATGATTCATTGCAATGGACATGAACATTGCTAGTATTTACAGCCATGTATTTTTTTCTAGTATTCCATAGTTTCGAGTTTTCCATCAAGATATTAGTCACTCATGGTTGATATTTACTTTCAATCATGTACACATATGCACTATGTAACTAGCCTTGCTTATTGGCTTCTGTCGGTGTCAAAACCGGCGGATCTCGGGTAGGGGGTCCCGAACTGTGCGTCTAGGCGGATGGTAACAGGAGACAAGGGACACGATGTTTTTACCCAGGTTCGGACCATCTCGATGGAGGTAAAACCCTACTCCTGCTTGATTAATATTGATGATATGGGTAGTACAAGAGTTGATCTACCACGAGATCAGAGAGGCTAAACCCTAGAAGCTAGCCTATGGTATGATTGTTGTTCGTCCTACGGACTAAATGTCTCCGGTTTATATAGACACCGGAGAGGGCTAGGGTTACACAGAGTCAGTTACAATGGGAGGAGATCTTCATATCATATCGCCAAGCTTGCCTTCCACGCCAAGGAAAGTCCTATCCAGACACGGGACGAAGTCTTCAATCTTGTATCTTCATAGTCCGGGAGTCCGGCCAAAGGTCATAGTCCGGCCATCCGGACACCCCCTAATCCAGGACTCCCTCAGCTTCCAAAGCTTAACTTTCATCCTACTTACAATATGTAGAGTATTTAACAAAAAACTACCACTTTCAACCAGCCCTAGGAAGAATCTATTGTACAAAAAATAGCAAAAACATACCCAAAATTTCTTAATCCACGCCAAAAACTTCTAGTACTACCTAGTACTCCTACCGATTAGGTTCATTTAAACCCATTTATGACTGGGTTGGCCCACACGTCCGTGCTGACAAGGCAGCTTAAACCAACACATTTTGTTTGACCGTTGACACGAGGGACCCACATCTGACCTTCTATCCTTTTATTCCCCCTCAAATCATTATTTTTCCTGAACATTACTTCAAACAGTACTGATGTGTGTTCGTCGGTGGCGCCAGTGATGAGCGAGTTGGCCGCCGCTCCGCTGGACGGGTCGGATGCCGCGCTGGCCTCCGCACGGGTTGGTAGGCTGGCCCGAGCATGACTCACGAGCAAGCAAGCCGCCGCGCTGGCCTTCGCTCGAGCCAGATGGCTGGCCTGAGCGCGGCACGCGCGAGCAAGCCGCCGCACTGCCGTGCCAATCTAGCTAGCAAACCTTGCAGACAAGCAGCTGGACGGAGCTATCTTGGCTAGCTAGCGGCCGCGAGCGCCGGACGGAGCTGACATCCGGGCTGCCGCAACATGGGCTCCGCACTGCCAGCGGTTTTGACCTCGCCTTCTGTCGGCGGTGGTAGCTGCGTCCCATGGCCAAGGATGACTAGGTGGACGGGCCGGAGGTAGGAGGTCACTCGAGGATTTTGGTTGGTAAGAGCATGTACAATGGTTGATAACGTAGTCTTATCTTAAGTCTGCCACGTATGCAAGTGGTAGTAGTTTCTTGGCATTTTAGTGGTTTCTTGCATTATTAGGGGTTTCTGGTTAGGAACAATGTACGTACTACTAGCGACAAAAGGCGATTCTAGGTTGCATTGTACTCCAACAAGTACTACTAGTGGTCGCGGGAGTGTATACCTCGGTTTGTGGGTTCGATCCCGGTCGAACGCATGGCGGCCTTTTTTTAAAAAATAGTACTATTACTACACTTCGTTGCGAGCCAATATTTTACAGGGGTAGTTTGAGTTTTGAAGTCAAACGGATGTGCGGCCCCACAATCTGGGTGCACTGGACAGCCTAGCCACGTGAACGGGTTTTCCTTCCCAGCATCCCGTGGCTCGCGTGCTCGCCCTAGTCGCACCTTGCTTGCAGCTTCCTCATCAGCTAGCAATAACATATTTAAACAAGCGCCTCCCAATTAAGCCCGAGGAGCCGGAAAAGCCTGGCGGGGCATTAGGAACTGTGCAATATGGCTATGTAATCTATTTAAAGTGATCTACTACTAGTACTCTGTAGCTTGTGGTGTTGCATGCATGGACTTCACTCCCTTGTCGGATCTACAATAAAAGAAATTCCTCTTGACGTGTTTTTTTTAAACAGAGGCAAAAGCTTTGCTTCATCTCATTCATAAAGAAGGAACTACTAACAAAGTTCGATGAGATCCATTACACCTCCACAAATGGAAGCGAAAAGCCTAGTCTCGCTGTATCAAATAACTCAAATGTTCTACCCCCGCAGACCGCAGTAACCGTCGCTGATAAACAGGCTGCTAGTGTGTGCGTGAGGAGCGGCTGAGTAGGCCAGCTACTCCTACGTGAGAGGAGCGGCTGAATATAGCACCGAGAGTACCCACTAGGCCACTACGCAGGTGTACTTCCCCTGCATTGATAGTACAGCAATGGTTCTACAGAACAGTAGTACCCTCCACTTCCAACTGTAGCTCCTTGGCCCTGAGATTCAAGAGTTCAAAACTGGTGCACTATACTAGACTAGACTAGACTAGAAGTACAGTACATCGCAGTAATACTCGTAGTTGAGAAAAGTAGTACTGGTACTGCTACAGTACGAGTACGTACTCCTCCGTCACATAATGTATGAAGTTTTTGACACTAGTTGGCGTGTAGAAAAAATGGCAAAAACATACCCAAAATTTCTTGATCCACGCCAAAAACTACTACCTAGTGCCACAAATTTCTTACTAGTTCTATTATTTACAGTATAATGCAATCCCATAACGTTCCATAATGCTAGTACTAGTAGTAAATAATAGCCTCACCCCTTCGCCGAGGAACAATCTACAGTTGGAAGGGATGAGGCCCTGCGGTTACTACGCTCTTATCTCCTCCTCGCCAGTTCCCCTCCCCCCGAAGAGAAGGCAGTTCATCGCTGCTCCCATGGATTTGCCAGGCGGTTCTGCTCCTCATCGGGGCTGAGAGACCTTGGACGACGATCATCTAGGAGAAATCGCACGCCGCTCCGACGTCCTCACTGCTGCAAGACTCGGTGCTTCCTGCACTAACTTTTTCAAGATGTTGCTTAAACAGGTTTGGGAAAAGGCCATGCTTGTTGGTCTTCCATGCTTCCTCAAGGAGAAGGTTCTTCTATGGGACAATCCTTCGAACAGTCCACCGCTCCCTGGCCATGGTTGCACATTGACTCCGATAGAGTTGCCGACGTTGAGAGGTAGTCGGATTTTGTCCGATGAGCAGGTCAGTAATGGAGTTTGATCATGTAGTACTTACTTATTACATTTCCATCCCATAATTTCTCCGCTGCCCACCATCTTATATATAGGTTTGGGTCGGTGCCAACGAAGATTGGCTTGCATACCTTCGGCCGGATACCACCATCATTTTGCACAACATCCACAGCAGTGCGGCCGTTCCGGTAGACCCCTTCTCCACCATTGGGATCGGCCTTCCGGACTGGCTGGGCTTGAATACGTATGATGATGCCTACATGAGATTGAATAAGATAGCAATTGTCGACCCACCGACGAAGCGACGCGGCTACGACGATTACTATCTCATCGCGGTGTTCGACATAAGGATTGCCATCAATATAAGATGCAGTAACGGCAGAGGCTGGCGCATGTTGGCGGCGGCAGATTTGTACCCCTACACGTTCGAAGACACCGTGCGCCATCTAGGCCGCATCTTCACGGTGACAAGCCAGGGGACTTGTTTCATCTGGTTGCCATCCTACGGTACGGGAGATTACAAACGTAATGCACAAACCATCATTTGCATCCCTAACGGTACTCCATTATTTTGCAGGGACCAGTCATCCCCCGATCAAAATAAGATCACCGATCCTGGATGTGCATTTGCATCCGCGATTCGGTCTAACCTGGAACCTTGTAGCTGACTTTGGCATATTGGGATCAACTATCTTAGTGGTCGTTACCCATGGTACCACTAATGTGCAACATGGTCACACAATCTACCACGATCGGACCATCACCATCTACCCAGGTATTCCATTTTTTAACCCTCTCGCCTTCTCTTTCATTGTTGTACTAGTAGTATACTTAGTACTACTAGTAGGAGTACTTTTTACCTTGGAGTACACGTATAGCTAGCTGGGCCCTTGAAGACTTGAACCCACTAGGTGCTACCATTTTTGTTTTTCCATGTCTTACTATCTCATCCATGTAGCCAAGAGTGGCTATATATAATAAGCCGGTTATTTTACTTCCTCTATACCGGAGTAGTACTATTTGCTGCACAGTATTACTGACCGCCATATTTGAGCACAACATTATTATTCATGGACCCTGACTATGCACGTCACCATGTGTCCAGATCTGGGATGCCGCGTCTACCAGATGCACGGCGCCGAGTTCGACCCCCATGATGCTACGTGGGTGCCGAGGAACACTCTTGGAGAGTACTCGCTTTTCATCGGGGACAGCTACCCCATTGTGAAGCGGATGCCACCTTCCGTGCAAGACATGGAAGGCCTGCCGTTCATGAAGCATGGTTGTGTCTTCATTGCGCACCGCCGGATGAACGACATGCTGGGACACGCTATCCCTGATTTATGCCGCTTCAGCTTGGATGAGTCTCCATCATGTGGAACCGGACTAGAAAGATGCGACAATGATTCCCGTTGCCCACCGCTATGGATCATGCCATCCAAGAAGAACACCTGGGACTGGAACCTGGAGGAGGACATGCATGTAGCCCATCTATAACGTGTAAGTGGAGTACGGTAATTGTGAACGGTAGCGCTGTGAATATATGTAGACTAGTCGTGCACAAATTTATCACATGAATTGGAGATGAACTTGTGTGGCATACTGGCATTTGTCCTTTAGAATTTATTACTAGTAAATGTGTTATGTGTACATGCAACTTGTGTGGTTGTTGCACGGGCTCCAACACGCTCTTTGAGAAAAAAAGGTGGCACAGCTTTGGATATACGTGATGTGGCGGCATCATACAGTAGCATCGTTCGCTATAGTTGTAGTACACTCCTACTAGGACGACAACTCCTATAAAACCTTGCGCCTAGCTCTTTGCCTCTTCGGGAGGTTCAACAGTTCGTACTCATGTGAACCTTGCACTTGCCCCTTCGCCTCTTTGGAAGGTCCAACAATGATGATACTACAGTACAATATGCGTCTGGCAATCTGACACCGATTGAACTGCTGCACGTCCACCGCGAGGGCGAGGGAGAGGGAGAGGAAGAGGGAGAGGGCGTTGTAGTCAAAACCCTCTCCTCGTCCTGTGAACCACCGCGTGCGTGGGCGAGGGAGAGGCATAGTAAGCAAGCTTCTCCTCGTTCGGCGAGTTGACGGGACACATCAAAGCAGTACTAGTACTAGTAGTAGTCCATACTTAGTCCTTTCCGATTAATATGGCTTAATTTGAAACGAGAAAAATACACTCGCAGTCAACGTATGTAACAATACGCTCTTTACGGTCACTATATATAGTTTTGCGTCGATTATACGATCACTAGCTCCTCGTAGAGCACCGTATTGCACCCTACTGACCGGCCACATAGTCGACGTGGCACTTTGTTAATTGGTTAAATTGTCACCTGGTTTCTAGGTCCCACTTGTCAGTTGGCAGAGCAAAGAAATCAGTTAAACAAAACTTTACGCAGGCGCCACACAAGTCCAACCCTTGTGCCCGAACCGCCCTAGCTGTGTATGTGAGTGCATGCATGTGTCCTCCCTCAGCCTTCCAACAAAGAGTGTACATCGGCTATAAAACAGAGTGTAGTAGTACATGATGTACATCTACACTTTCCAATGCATTTAGCCTTTAATCTAAATCGATATTGATTGACTAATGCACCAACTTGTGATGTAGGTATAGGCTACATGTATATCCTTAATTACAGTATGCAACGGCCTTCATTTAATCTTCTTATCTCAATGGTCGCATGCACACATAAGTTTGCTACTTTTGGGCATTAATTATACCCTGGTAATTGTGTAAATCTCAAAATGTACAGTCTTTCACGGACGTAGGGAGTAGGTTGAGCACTTGAGCGTGAGCGTGTGTGTTGCGTCGTGTGTTGTGTGCCGCATGGATGCGTGAGTGTTGCGGGCGTCCATGTGGAGTACGTGTGAGTGTTGCATGTTGCATGCATGCATGCATGGGGCTTACTCCCTCCCATTGGCATGTTCATATTTCAAATTTCCTCTGTTCCCTCCATATGGTGATACTCCCTCTGTTCCCAAATACTCCAGTACGGAGTAAAAGCCTCCCTGTGTCCCCAAATATGGAGTATTTGTCTTTCTACAGATTTCAACAAGTGACTAGGTACGGAGCAAAATGAGTGAAGTGAGCGTAGAGGCATAGGGATACTGTAGAAAGGTAATCATCGCTATCCATCATTCCCCATCTCGGTCAGAGAGAACTATTCAACTAGTCTTCACAGTGAAGTGACAATACACACTGCAGCAGATGGGACACGTAATTAATAAGTTGAACCAGCGTGTTGGTGTTACTAAATCAGCCTTACCTAGTACTGCCATCATGTTTGCCAGTAGAGCATGCTTCCGCAAATATGCCTATGCACATGTGTCCTCCATTAACTGACATATGGGCCCTCTTGTGGTAGACCCACATGTCATCAGTGTAACTATTTACACTCCGGAGGACGGTGCCTATATCTTGGTAGTAGTACTAGTAGAATTGAGATTTAATGCACTTTCTTCCCCGTCTTCCACTCTTCTTCCTCCTCTCTTCTTCTTCCTCCTCTCTTCCCCATCGTCGGCCGCACACCATTTACCCTTGCTCACTGCTCGCCCGCCCGCGCCATCTTCCTTGGTAGCTCACGCGTACCATATCCCCGCGCGCACTGCTCGGCCACACGAGGAGAAGCTTCTTCGCTCGCCCGCCCGAATCCACTTCCCTGCTGGCTCGCAGGCACCGAAAACCCCAATGGCAGAACCGACTGACACGCAGAGCCGCGATTGGAATTCCCTCCCCGATGTTCTCTTGGAGCAGATCTGTAGTCATATGGACCTACTCAGCACCGTCCATCTGGCCGCAAGCTCGGTGTCTTTGTACCGTCTACTCATCTGCAACCGGCCGGCTCTTTTCCAGACACCCTGCTTGCTGATGCCCGATCCGTGCAGGTGGCCCAGACACCGACTTGACGATCCTATGGAGGTTGCCGTGGTGCCCCTCGACATGCTACCACTACCCGTCCACCTGTCCTTCATGCGCGGCCACTACTGGGCGGGCATGAAGGCCAACTGGATCATCCTCATCCACCACACCGGTAGTCCGTGGCATCTCATGGATATCTACACCCAGCGAGAGATCACCCTTCCATCGTTGGATACCGCCGACATCGAGCCTCATGGCCCGCCGGACACTCCTGCCTACTACGCACGAGACGCGTCAAGCTTTTGGCTCGACCTCTGTTTGCAGAAAGTTGTAATCTGCGAAGTGCCCACACCATCAGAAGACTACATGGATTACAAGCTCATTGCCTTGTTCAACATGGGATTAGTCTATGTGGAATCCGGTCGCCATACATGGTTATGGCTCATCATCAATCTTGTTGAGGAAACATTTCTGTCTGATGCTATAGTGCACGATGGCATCGTTTACGCGGTCGACGCATAGATTGGCTGCCTATACTGGTGGAATCTATCGTCATGTAATTGTTCTATCTCATCTCATCTTTACCTTATGAATACGACTGCCTGTTCATTTGTTACAAATTTAGAATGCATAGCATGTCTATAACCACATCATTGCTATATGTTCCTCTCATTTCCTAGATTTTTATGACCACACATGTTATTGTTAGAGTTGATATGAGAACAATTGGCATCTAATGATTGTTAGAATACATATTATGAGCATAACATCATGATTGCTATATGTTACTCTCGTTTACTAGATTTTTATAACAACGCATGTTATTGCTTAGAGGTGATATGAGAATAGTAGTAGTAAGTGCTATGGTAGAATATGAGTAGGCGCTGTCATAGCTGTTTTCCTCTCATTGTTACATGATGTTTGAACCATGACATGTTGCTAGAATATGAAAGCCATTGGCTTATTTTTTTTAACTTGGGGTATGATTATGACCACGACATTGCAATTCTCTGTCTATGATATGTGTCACTGTTATAATAATCTTAATTCCACACATACTCTGAACATGATTGTTTATTTTTGTCCTTTTGGTCTCCAATTTCAATTGTTGCAGCAGACGCAAATGCGCTGGCCTTCATGATTCCAGGTCCTGGAATCATACCAGCCGATGGGTGCTGGTTTATCACTCATTCAGCTGACGGCGGTCATTTGATGCTCATTCGCACATACCAAATTGACCAAACCATTACATCAAACCACATGCAGTACAATGCGTGGGGCGTTCGTGACATTGATGGCTATGGCTGCTTCGTGTTCGAGAAAGATCCCGGCTCCATTGGGCCAGGCGTATTCAATTGGAGGCGGGTTTACAGCCTCGGCAACCACTCCTTGTTCCTCGGGCTCAATTATCCGATCATCCAACCAATCATCGATCATATCACCGGCGATGATTACTGTGCTATGCAACTTCCATTCGCGAGGGGGGGCTGTGTTTACACATCATACCATGGGTTTCATGAATCACCATATCCAGAGATTCGTCGACACAGCTTGTTGCCAGGTAATCTTCAGTGTGTGAAAGGCATCAAGCTTCCATGCGATGGATGGCTTTTACAAACCCGACATGCGGCGATGTGGTTCATGCCAACAACAAATATGCACAACTTGATTCGTGCTGATATCTAGACTGAGCCATGTATTCTGCTGCTGTAGCACGACCCTCTTTTGTTGGATATTATGTACTGTTGTTAGTTTGAAGCACTCCTCTGGTTTGAAGGATAGATATCTTCCTGGGATCAAGTGCATCCTAACTCACCTGTGTAGGATGTACTGATAATGATGATGGAGATGCTGTGCAGAAGCCATATATATACATATATATCAGTTAGGCTTCAAGTGCGTACTTGTTAGTTGAACCTATGTATAAATTGTGACACTAAATACGACTAGTAACTAGTACAGTAGTAGTACTAGTATACGTCGGTCAAATTATTCATCATGTCCACACATTGAATTGACGTGACAACACGCTGCGTGTGAGGTGACACAAGAATCCCGGTGGCGTTTTCGGTATTCCGGACTTCAGATTTGGAGTACCACTTATCTGTTGAAATCTTTATTTTTCGAAACGGAGGCAAAAGATTTGCCTCATCCATTAAATAACAGGAGAATAGAGTTTAGAGTTTTTACAAGCGCCCTTGCAAAACGGCATGGCAATTACTCTCGTACAACTGTCGAAGAAGCGTGAGTTTTTACTCTGTAGAAATCTTTCATCACTCACTTAAAACAGTCGATTGGTCATACATTGAGTACCACATAACTGGAATTATCGATGCAAGTAGAAGAAGGATTGGCCGGTGCTGCCGGCTGGCGTCAAGTTCGATCCCACGGATCAAGAGCTGATCGAGCACCTTGAGGCCAAAGTGAGTGTTGACAGCGCGAGATTTCAGTCTCTCATCGATTTGTTCATACCAACCATCGACAGCGAGCACGGCATATGCTACATCCAACCTGAGAAACTTCTAGTTAAGACACCGATCGGCCGTCTACTTGCACAAACATATTCCTTTGTTTATAGCTCTATTTTTCTTTTTAGACGCAGACCTGGTGAAACAATTACAATTTGAAATTTAATAAAAAGTGAAACAAGTGACTGCAACATGCCAAAGATGTTATGAAAATGCCAACTAGGTACACTAAAACCTGTATTCCACAATACTACAGGTATCACACTGAGTGGCCTAAGGAAGCATTTCTTCCAGCGCAATTCCAGGGCGTTCAAAAGGGGCACGTGGACGCGTCACAAGATACAGTCGGAGTGCGGCACGCACACGATGTGGCACAAGACCGGCAATACCTTGCCTGTGATGGTCAACGGCCGGCAGACGGGCAGCAAAAAAGGTTCTGGTGCTACACACCAACAAGAACTTCGACTAGCAGAGGACCAACTGGGTGATGCACCAGTAACACATCGGGGACCTGGAGCAAGAGAAGGAGCGGGAGCTGGTCCTCTGCAAGATTTTCTACCAGACGAACACTAGGGCCAGGAGTAGTTTGGTATTGGTAGTTGTACTACCTTGTCGTCCGCAAGTTGGTATTGTTGTTAACGATCTTTTGGTATGAACTTGCATTTGCTTCCAACCATCATGCCGAGGGTCGATGTGGATATAAAGTTGAATCATTTGTTTCGAAACGAATTCTCAGGTACCTAATTTTTATTTGATGGTTAGCATAAGCACCCGCCGTTCGAATTCCCAGTTCTGCAGTTTTTTCGAAACAAGTGCATGCACTTATTATCACGATAAAAAAATCCATGTTACATCCCAGTTATCAGTCTGTGCTTGCAGAATTCTCTCGTTTATTGAGCACGTATATTGTTTTTTCAGGTCGAGCAAGTTTCAACTGGGCTGTAGACTGACCAGGGTTGGTTTTGTTTTTAACAGGCCCAGCCCATGACGACAACGGGGCAGAAAGATCCAGCAGGTATCTACTGGCCTCTGGCCTGCCAGCATTAGTTATATTTTGTCTTACAACATCCGCAGGCAGTTTTGTTACTGAGTCAAACAAACAGCCCAGTTCTATTTTCCTCTTGAAATGCATGTCCTACATCCGTTTTCTAATCTCTACCTATAGTTTTACTAGTTCATATACACGTATCATTATATTGAAAACACATAAAATTCCCTTTTCATATTTACATCCTTATTTTTGTTGTTTTTTCCTACCCCGCGCTGATTTTCTACCACTGGTTTTCCCTTAGACCAACTCAATTGTCCCACGTCTTATTTGCTTACAAAAACAAAATGAGTCTTTTGGCAAATCAATAAGTTCTTAAAAAAATCTTTATCATTTCGGGATTACAACAGTTTGGACTCCACGGAAATATGCAAAATAAGGTTGAACTTTTTGACCGTGGTCCTGGGAAGAAAATGGGCTGTAATAAATTACTTAAGAATTAGCAAATGGGCTGCAAATTATAAAAAATAGCAAATGGGCTGCAAATTGTAAATAATAGCAAATGGGCTTTATGTTGTATGCCACAGATTTGGAGGATGACTTGTGGGCCTACTAAGTTCATGCGTACACAAGGTTTCTTAAAAAAGAAACTTAGTCAACAATCGACTCTACCAGCGTCAGACCGTTATGACATCTAACGGCAATCATGCTTCTTCAGTCTCTGATCTTCCTGCCCCAGCCGCCCAAACTAGCACCGTCGGAACCGCCTGCTCCCGCCTCCCGTGGCCGACAGTGCTGCCGGGCAGGCCTCACGGCCCCATCATACTCGCATCCCTGGCCTGTCTATCCCTCTACTCACCCACACCTCCTGTTATTTTCCGGCGACGGCAGCCGAACCAGTCAACCATCGTACTCTCCACCGCATGGGCAGCCACTGCCGTGTCTTCGCCGGCTCCCTGTCGTTCCCTTCGTAGGCCTCGCCATCGTCCACAGCCCTGGTGCTCTCGGCGCGGCGTGGTCAACAATGTCCATCCAATGGCCGTAGTGCTTCTTCAACCTCTGGTCTTCTTTCCCCAGCTTCCCAAAGCAGCGCCGATCGTGCCGCATGCTCCTGCCTCCCGTGGCCGGCTGTGCTGCCGCGGAGGCCTCACCGTCCCCATACTACTCCCACCGCTGGCCAGGTCATCCCTCCACTCACCCACTCACCCTGTTATTCTACGGCGACGGCAGCCTCACACCGTAGCCGAACCAGTGAACCCTCGTACTCCTCTCCGCGTGGGCATCCACTGCCGCGTCTTCCCCGGCTCCGCGTCGTCCCCTTCCTAGGCCTCGCCATCTTCCACCGCCCTGGTGCTCTCGGCGCGGCGTGGTCAATGTGGTCAACGACCGACTTCCATCGGAAGAGTACTGTACGTGGAGAGGCTGACAGCTGGATCCACGACAGCCGCAAGGAAGTGCCTCCTTAATACGCGCAAAATAATTATTCCTCCACCTGACAGCAGGGACCCACCGGACGGGCACCAGTATTTCGCGGAAAAAATGTTTCCCCTCTGACTGTTGTGACCCACCGGACGGGCCACCGTATTTCGCGAAAAAAAACGTTTACCCCTGACTGCTGGGACCCACCGGACGGACCACCATATTTCACGAAAAAGACGTTCCCCCCACTGTCAGCTTGGACCCACCGGAAGTGCCTCCTTATTAAGCACAGAAAAATGAATACTCCCCCTGCTAGCTGGGACCCACCATGGTGGGAGGCTGACTTGTGGGCCTACTAAGTTGACGGGGACAATGGGCATTGTCAACTTAGTCAATATGAATGATTCTAGCTCCATTGACCATACGATGTCCATCCAACGGCCGTCGTGCTTCTTCAATCTCTGCTCTTCCTGCTCCAGCCGCTCAAACAAGCGCCAGCGGGACTGCCTGCTCCCTCCTCCCCGCGACCGGCTGTGCTGCCGCGCAGGTCTCACCGCCCCATCGTACTCCCATCGCTGACCTAGTCATCCCTCTACTCACCCACACGGCCACACCTGTTGTTATTCTCCAGCGAGGGCAGGGGAACCAGTAAACCCTCGTACAGTTGTACTCCCCTCCGCATGGGAAACAACTGCCGAGTCTTCCCTGCCTCCATCTCGTTCCCTTCCTAGGCCTCGCCGTCGTCCATCGCCCTAGTGCTCTCGGCACGGCGTGGTCAACGTGGTCAAGGAACGGTTTCCATCGGACGTGGACTGTACGTGGAGAGGCTGACAGCTGGGTCCACGGCCGCAGCAAGGAAGTGCCTCGTTATTACGTGCAAAATAATTATTCCTCCACCTGACATCTGGGGCCCATCGGAAGGGCCTCTGTATTTCATGAAAAAAACATGCCCCCAGCTGACATGTCGGACCCACCAGCTATCTTCGCACGCAAGGAAGTGCCTCCTTATTATGCACAAAAAAAATGAATACTCCCCCTGCCAGCTGGAACCCAGCATAGTGGGAGGTTGACTTGTGGGCCTACCAAGTTGACAGGGATGGAGGGATTTGTCAACTTAGTCAATATGAACGATTCTAGCCCCTGTTACCGTATGATGTTCATCCAATGGCCGTAGTGCTTCTTCAACCTCTGGTCTTCTTGCTCCAGCCGCCCAAACCAGCGCCAGTCGTGCCGCGTGCTCCTGCCTCTCGTGGCCGACTGTGATGCCGCGGAGGCCTCACCGCCCCCTACTACTCCCACCGCTGTCCAAGCCATCCCTCTACTCACCCACACCCCCTGTTATTCTGCGGCGACAGCAGCCTCACACCGCAGCCGAACTAGTGAATCCTCGTACTCCTCTTCGTGTGGGCATCCACTGTTGTGTCTTCCTCGGCTCCGAGTCGTCCCCTTCCTAGGCCTCGCCGTCGTCCACCGCCGTGGTGCTCTCGGCGCGGCGTGGTCAACGTGGTCAAGGAACAACTTCCATCGGATGTGGACTATACGTGGAGAGGCTGACAGCTGGGTCCACGGCCACCGCAAGGAAGTGCCTCCTTATTACGCGCAAAATAATGATTCCTCCACCTGACAGCGGGGACCCACCGGACGGGCCACCGTATTTCGCAGAAAAAATGATTCGCCCCCCTGACTGCTGGGACCCACCAGCTAAATCTTCGCACGCAAGGAAGTGCATCCGGGCAAAAGAAACGATTCGCCCCCCTGACTGCTGGGACCCACCAACTACATCTTCGCACGCAAGGAAGTGCCTGATAGTCGGGACCCACCTGGTCGAAGCGTACGTAGCGTTGTCATTCTGATCGCGAACATGTACGTACATACTGGTTGATGTAGAGGCGCGCACGTGTCATAGATGTAGAAGCGCGCACGTGTCATAGTAGAGGCGCGCACGTAGCTTGTAAATGTACGTACAATGGCGAGGGTGCAAGAAAGAAAATACGGCCACGTACGTACATACAGGAAGGGTATCTAACGCCTATCGCGCATACGTACATGGCTGGGTTGAAACGGAGAAACAACATCATCGTCGTGTTTATGGGGAGCCAACCGGCTGGGTCGGAACGGAATGCATGGTCGTGTTCATCGGGAGGGCTTGGATGGAACAGGCGATGGAAACGAGGCTTGGCGTACCGCACAACGGAGGAAATGGCCTTGTGTTCAATCTGCCACGTTCGAAACGGGGTCCTGTTGATCGGGAGGGGCCTGGCGTACCGCAAAACGGAGGAAACGGACCTCCTACGGTCGAAACGGGGGTCCTCTTGATCGGGAGGGGTGTGGCGTACCACAAAACGGACGAAACGGACTTGTGTTGGAGCGCTATGGTTGAAACGGGGGTCCTGTTCATCGGGAGGGGTGTGGCGTACCGCAAAACAGACGAAACAGACTTGTGTTGGAGCGCTAAGGTCGAAACGGTAGGGGGGGGGAGGGTGTGGCGTACCGCAAAACGGGACTCCACGGGATACTGTTCATCTCCACCGTCGACCTCCTCCAGCCTCCACGGGCTACCGTCGACCTCCTCCAGCCTCCACGGGCTCCTCTTCATCCAGCCTCCACCGCGCGCTACTCCACCGGCTACAGTTCAACCACCCCTCCACGGGCACCCCTCCATCGTCTACTGTTCATCCAGCCCTCCACACCACGGGGTCCTGTTCAACCAACCCTCCACGGCGACCCCTCCACCGTCTACTGTTCATCCAGCCCTCCACACCACGGGTTCCTGTTCATCCAGAGGCAACGCCACCACTTACTGTTCATCGACCCCCCCATGCAATGCTCACTGTTCATCCCAGAGGCAGCATTGATCGGCTTCAGTTAGCAGCAGTAGCGAAGGAATCGCTCCATTGGGTTCAGTTAACAGCCATCAATCGATCGCTCGGGTTCAGTAACGCGTAGCCTGCAGTGCAATCGCTCGGGTTTAGTTAGAGCCCAACGCATCGCTCGGCTTCAGTTAGAGCCAACGCCTCGCACACACGCGCGTACGTATGAGAGAAACGCGCATCGCTCCGCCCCCGACCTACCACCGTAACCGGCAACTACCCGAAATTTTCCACCCCCTCGCTTCTACCACGGTTTTTTCCGTCATGGACGGCCCAAAGAATGTCATGCAGCTGCGTCTCCGGCCCGCCCAGACGAAAAGCCCATTTTCTGTCATGATTTTTTGTCATAGAAGTAGGAGCCCACCACATCTATGATGATACCAGGTTTTGTCACAATTATCGTCATAGAAGTGTCATATGTATGACAGAAAAAAATTCGTTCGGCCCAAAATGTCACGGATGTGTCTTTTTTTTGTAGTGCTGGTGGCCGTTCAAGAGGAGCGCCGGGTCAAGACCGCGTCGGTCGCAACCCCGGCCGCAGCAGCACAAGGCCAAGAAGACCTCGCGGAGACCCCGGCCGCAGCAGATGGGGATCAGCCTCAGCAGGGGGACACACCCAGGGCGGAAGAGGCCCCGCCAAGCGACCAGGCGCTGGGGGATCCGCCATCTCAGGAGGCGCCTCGACCTCTGGAAGACACAGGCCATGTCAGCGCCCTCAACCTCGTCGAGCATCCCGTGTACTTCATTAGCACGGTGTTGTGGGACGGAAGGGCATGATACCCCATGCCTCAGAAACTCTTTCTCGCGTTACTAGTGGCCTCACGCAAGCTACGACACTACTTTCAAGGTCACCCCATCAAGGTCGTCTCGGCATATCCCTTGGAAAGGGTGCTCAGGAGCCCCAACTCAGCTGGAAGGGTCGCCGAATGGAACATCAAGTTGCAAGCATTTCAGTTGGAATTCAGCATGACCAGGGTCGTCAAAGGAGCCGCACTTGCAGATTTCATGGTGGAATGGACAGAGGCGCCAGGGCTCGAAGCGGGCGAGGATCGGTCGCTTTCCCCAGGAAGTGAGGCACCGGACGGTTGGGTCATGTACTTCGACGGAGCATTCTCGCGACATGGCACAGGGGCTGGCGCAGTGCTCATATCTCCCACTCGGGACAAGCTCTATTATGCCGTGCAGCTCTGCTTCCAGCATGGAGAGAAGGTCTCCAACAACATAGCAGAATACGAGGGCCTGATAGCAGGCTTGAAAGCTGCAGCTGCCTTGGGGGTCAAGCGCCTCATCATCAAGGGCGATTCACAACTCCTCATCAACTTCTCCAACAAGGTGTACGAGCCGAAGGACGAACACATGGAAGCATATCTTGCGGAGGTCCGCGGGTTGGAAAAGCAGTTTTGGGGGTTGGAGTTGCAGCATGTACCCCGAGGCACCAATCAAGAGGCTGATGACATCGCGAGGAGGGCGTCCATGCGGCTGCCTCAGGAGCCCGACGTCTTTAAGGAACGACTCATCAAACCCTCAGCAGCACCGACACTATCAAGTACAGCGCAGCCTCGGGAGCTCTGGCCTGCGGCCCGACCTCAGGAGAACGCCTGCTCCTGGCGCTGGAGCCTCAGGAGGGATGTTGGACCGCGGAATTCAAAGATTACCTGATGCAAAGGACTCTGCCAGAGAAGGAGGAGGATGCAGAACGCGTGGCGCGGCAAGCCATAGCCTACTGCATCCAAGGCGGAGAGCTCTACCGGAAGCGGTTGAACAATGTTTCCCTACATTGCATCTCCAGGGAGCGAGGGAAAGAGTTGCTGGCAGACATTCACGGTGGGGACTGTGGGCACCGCTCGTCTTCACTGACCCTCGTCGGCAAGGCATTTCGGAGCGGGTTCTATTGGCCAACAGCACTCAACGACGCAATCGAGCTGGTGAAAGCTTGTGAAGCCTATCAATTCCATGCCAAGCAGATTCATCAGCCGGCTCAGGGCCTGCAGACCATCCCCCTCTCCTGGTCGTTCGTTGTTTGGGGACTAGACATCATGGGCCCGTTTCCTCGGGCGCCAGGGGGCTACCGCTACCTCTACGTCGCCATTGACAAGTTCACCAAGTGGGCAGAGGTGGAAGCTGTCTGCATCATCCCAGCTGGTTCAGTGGTCAAATTCATCAAGGGCCTCGTGAGCCGGTTTGGGGTGCCTAATCGCATCATCACCGACAACGGTTCGCAGTTCACCAACAATCTCTTCAAAACATATTGTGCTAACCTTGGAACGCGGATATGCTACGCTTTGGTGGCACACCCTTGGAGCAACGGCCAGGCTGAACGTGCCAATGCGGAGGTCCTGAAAGGCCTCAAAACCAGGACCTTCAAGAAGAAGCTGGACGCCTATAGCAGGGGCTGGTACGACGAGCTCCAGTCCCTGCTATGGTCCATCCGCACAACCGCTACCAAGTCAACCGGTGAAACCCCGTTCTTCCTCGTCTACAAAGCTGAGGCGGTCCTCCCTCACGAGGTCAGGCATCGCTCCGCGCGGGTCCTGGCTTTCGACGAAGCACGGTAGGACGCCATGTGGGGGATGGACCTCGTGCTGGGGGAGGAACACCGTCGGGAGGCTGCGCTTCAGGCAGCGAGATACCAACAGGCGTTGCGGCGGTACCATTGCCGCAACATCCGCCCCAGCACCCTCGAGGTAGGTGACCTCGTGCTCAGGCGGGTGCTCTCCAGGGAAGGGCTGCACAAGCTCTCGCCCATGTGGGAGGGCCCGCTCAAGGTTGTTCATGTTTCTAGGCCTAGCGTCGCGCGCTTGGAGACCCAGGAGGGGGTGCCCATCCCGAACGCGTGGAACATCCAGCACATCCGAAAGTTCTACCCTTGAAGAAAGGCCCAGCGCCTGTAAAGAAGGCCTGGCGCATGTGAAGCTTGTCGTGCCAGGAAAGGCCCGGTGCCTGTGAAGAAGGCCAACGCCTGTGAAGCTCATTGCCCCGAGAAAGGCCCGGTGCCTGTGAAGAAGGCCAATGCCTGTGAAGCTCGCCGCCTGTGACACTCTCACGTAATAATGAGTTGGGGTTGTACACGCCCCGGAGTCTCCGGAGGGCCGCCCTCAGGCCTCGGGGGCTCCCGCCCACGCCCAGTGGCAGCACTTAGCTCCGCGCTGGTGAGAAGACGTCGAAGACTAGATTAGGTGTCGGATGCGGCTTTTTCATTTGCTTTCTGCAGTTGGCTTGTTCATCCTTATTTGAAATTTTATTGGAGTTTATTTTAGCGTTGTTGCCATCCCCGACCCGTGATTCTCTGTCTTTGTTGCTCGCCTGCCTCGTCTTCT
This sequence comes from Triticum dicoccoides, assembly GCF_002162155.2. NCBI lineage: Eukaryota > Viridiplantae > Streptophyta > Magnoliopsida > Poales > Poaceae > Triticum > Triticum dicoccoides. The sequence goes on from NC_041385.1 coordinate 560,199,181, forward strand.
CTTTTGCAATTCTCGCGAGGGGGCTGCACGGGCGCCCTCGCGAGTGCTTTCTGACCCAGTGTCGTGAGGCTTCCCTATTCAAGTTCACAGCGGGAGCGCTTCTCCCGGTCTGTGCCCCACGGGCATCGCGACACGAACGCAGGACTTGAGCCGGCTGCCCTCACGACCAGGCTCGAAAGTTATCCCCCCGGCTAATTTTTGTAGGCCCCAAGACACACGACGAGGCCTCAGCTCTGAGAAGCAAGGACTGCGGCAAGTTCCCCCCAAGCTAAATTGTTCCTACGCATGAGCATGCAACACCGAAACACAGCATGAGAATAATGAAAATAGCATAATAGATAAACGGCAATAGTCTAGCACGCCCCCACGGGGCCCCACACTTCTATCTCTTTGTACAGGAAAGGAAGAAAAACAAAATAGACGCGGCTTGCCCGGCGACGACTCATGGCGGGGGCTCATACTGCCCTCCGGAGCTCAGTCGGACCCCTCCTCACGCTTCACCGAGGCGCGACAACGGGATGACCCACTACCCCCCTCGAGGCGAGCGTGACGGCATGGTGGCTGGTCACGGCCGCCGCTGGAGGAGCTGTCATCAGAAGGGGAGCCGTCGAAGCTTGGCGAGCTACAAACGCCGCCGGCCACGCGCCCACCTTCGTCTTCATCTCGGCCAACGCCGAAGCTGAGCACCTCGTCATCGTCATCATCTTCGGGGCAGCACCCAACGCGACGGCCATCTTCTCCGAACACCCTCATGTAGAGGGTGGCGTCGCCGTCAAACTTGAAATGCAGGGTGCACCACCGGCCCAGGCCACGCGCGCGGGCAAACGTTTGCCAGCCACGGGCCAAAGCCACGTTCCCGGCAACGGGGATCTCCAGTGAGACCCAAGAGGCCTTGTTGCAGTAGCCGTCCACTTGAAGCTAGAGGCCGCCAGGAGCGACGGCCGGGAGTTCGCCCACGAAGAAGCGGGGAAGCTGGAGCCAGCTGCCGGTTGGGTCCGCCGACCACACGATGAACTCCGGCAGCACCTCAGCCGACTGGAAGTGAGGCCTGGGAGGCCGCGCGGCCACGACGCGCCTCCCCTCACCCACCAGACGCCTGTCGCCATGCGGGAGATCACCGCCGCAACCACGGGGAGCTGCTGCGGGAGTCATAGGATGCTTGCGGGGACGACCTCGGCCGCGCTTGGGCGGAGGAGAGTCAGGCCCTTCACGACGAGCCTTTCCTTTCTCCGCAGCCGAGAACCTCTTCGGTGGCGCCATAGGACGCGGCAAGCACCTGGGGTGGGGGGAAAGAAGAAGCAAG
>NC_041385.1:560200637-560254748 GCF_002162155.2 Triticum dicoccoides
AGCCTCCATGATCGCATGTAATCATAACTCATTTTTGCATGCAGGGACTTGTCAGGTCGGGCAGTTGTCGAGGCAGCATGGGGGAGCGGAAACGCCCACGTCCAATCAACCGCCACGCGGCACCCAAGGTCGCAGGCTGTTGGGGCCCACGATGCTCCGCACTTGCCCCTTCGCTTCTCTGCTAAGCCAAGTCCGAGTGTGCCTTGGGCCGGGGGCTACTATCGGCATTCTGGGAACGGGTGTCCCCAGACTTGCCTGCCTGCGGCCTGCGGCGTGGCTCGAGTGGTGGCCCAATACGGCCCATCTTCATCAACGCAAACTCAAGACCCTCACGAGGGGCCAAGCCTCGCGGGGCGGACGATGCAAGGCTTCCTCAGGAGCGGCCTCGCCAGGTGGGCTCGCGAGGAGGCGGAGAGATCAAGGCAAGGGTACCTCACAAGGTGCTCGTGACACAAGCTGTGACGATCAAGACCAGGCTGGTCCTTGTTTCCTCTTTGGTGCAAAGGGGGCAAGCACAGGCGCGGAGTACCGAGCGGCATCAGGCAAAGGTTACCATTTCAATGCAACGAGACAAGGACCAGCAGAGCGGCACGATGGAGGTCACTGTGGAGCCCAAGACGGCGTCATCGCCAGTGCCTTTGGCAGCCATAGACCAACTTTAGTCAGGATAACTTTTACTAGATGTTCCCCTTCAAAATGGCCATTGTTAGCGCCCTTCCCGCTCAATATTTGGGAAGAGGACCAGGGCCTCTATATATAGGGCTAGCCACCACAGTAGAGAGGAGGATCGGATAGAGTCCCCATCAGATTCAGAGGCGATCGGACTCTCCCAAGTAGTTCATCGCACCAGCCCAAGAACACCTCTCGCGAGGCTGTTCTTCCCATTGTACTATTCATCATCAGCCCCTGAGGAAATCCACCACACCACACACTGGAGTAGGGTATTACACCACAACGGTGGCCCGAACCAATATAAATCTTGTGTCTCTCATGTTGTTCATTGTTTAGCTTAGATTCTCGCGAGGTGATTGGACGTGGATCGGTAGGGGGAAGATCTTCGCGCGCACCCCAGAGTTTGAACCTTAAGGGTCTGCCGAAACCCAACATCCGACAAACTCAACAAGTACCATCGGAGACACCTGTAGAGCACCTTTATAATCACCCAGTTATGTTGTGACATTTGGTAGCACACAAAGTGTTCCTCCGGTATTCGGGAGTTGCATAATCTCATAGTCATAGGAACATGTATAAGTCATGAAGAAAGCAATAGCAATATACTAAACGATCAAGTGCTAAGCTAACGGAATGGGTCAAGTCAATCACATCATTCTCCAATGATGTGACCCCGTTAATTAAATGACAACTCAACTCTATGTCTAGGAAACATAACCATCTTTGATTCAATGAGCTAGTCAAGTAGAGGCATAATAGTGACACTCTGTTTGTCTATGTATTCACACATGTACTAAGTTTCCGGTAAATACAATTCTAGCATGAACAATAAACATTTATCATGAATGAAGGAAATAAATGATAACTTTATTATTGCCTCTAGGGCATATTTTCTTCACCGGAGGCAACTCAAGGCCCAGAAAGATGAATCGCCATATGTTTAACTTGTATTGTAAGGCAAGTTTAGTTGGAAACCGAGCCGGTCACGCTTGTGTGAGCCCGCCGGGACTCTATAAGCTGCCGGGCATCAACCTATATATAAAGGGGTGACCCAGCGGTGGGTTAACTCAAGAAACAATCAATCGAGTACTAGGTTAGGCATATTCACTCCCTGGTAATCGAAACACAAGCAATACAATCAAAAGCAGGAGTAGGCTTTTATCTAGTTGAGAGGGGCTGAATCTGGGTAAACTCTCTATGTCATTTGTCCCGTTTAACCCCTTTAAGCTAACCTAGCTGCGATGGCTCCACACCTAAGTCCTTTTGCTATGGCATCTGTCGTGGTAAATCCACGACAGTTGGCGCCCACCGTGGGGCCAGAGCACAGTGGTTTCAATTTTTTGAAGGGCAGCTTCTCAGGGATCAAGGGATACGCCGTGGGCCGGATGACCAATAGTCACCGCGGCCAAATCTACATCAACGACACAGGATGGGGTCCCGAGTCCGATTCAATCGAATACGGTACCGGGTCCCCTTCAGTACACGTCTTCATCAGCAAGATCAGCGAGTCGGAGCCTAAGGCGTACACATGCACTGACATCATCGAGACGGCTCAGCGCGCACAACCTGTCAAAGGTCAAGCCGCCCCGAAGCATGCTTTTATGGGCTTTACTCAAGGAGTGGATCTTGAGGGAGGATATATGTCCGGTGGAGAGACGGCCATCTATTCTGCCGACGAGTCCTCAACCAACGAGACCATTTCCATGTATCAATTGCAAGGTGATAGGCTTGGGGGCTGTTCCGATGGCGACAGTATTCTGGACCCCTGTGAGCCGCCGAACCGGGTTGCGATCTTCATGGCCGGCACACAACCGGTGCAAAATTCCTGAACCGCGGCAGCAATGATTTCTGATTCAGTGGCCGCTGCGGCAGCCGGGCCAGGAGGCCTTGTGCGCCCACCGGCTCAAGTTTTATCTGAACTTTTGGAGGCCGTGGCCACTTTGCTGATAGTGGAGGTAACCCCGGTGAACCAAACGCAACATAATGTGGACGTTGCGAAGCATGCGCGATGAGATAGGTCAAGCTAAGGAGGATCTTAGCGCTGAAAATGCCAGGATGGCAATAGAGCGAGCCACCTTGGAGATGGAATCACAGCAGATTCAAGCAGAAAACTTTAGCTTGAGCTTGGACCAGAATGCATCAAACAATGTTTTTAACAGGAGATACCAGAGTCGTCTGCCTCATGAGTTTGGTGCAAGAAATCTCTTCAATACGCCTGGGGCAGGACCAAGTAACCCGCTCGGCGTGACCCGTGGCCCTGAAGTGCTTAGGACCAGAGGGGCGGCTCAACCCCATGTGGTGGATCCGTCTCGTGTCAATTTAACCCCGCCTCAACGAATCTCAACACCTCCGGGTCACTTCTCTAACACGTTGGACATCATGATTGCCACGGCATCATGATTGGCTGCTCTCCCAGTGATAGGTGAGAGTCCTGAGGCGGTCGAGGCTCAGAAAGCCGTGGAACTTCTTCAAACGGCGGTGGCTCAATAGGCGGCTTACTCCTATAGCCGCAATCGAATTCACTCAACTCTGCGTTCGAGTCAAAGCTATAGCTGGCACATGGAGTCACCGGCAGTTTCAAGCAGTGAGCGGCATCGTAACCAGCCCCGTGGGCATGACGCGCCATGGGCTAATAACCATGCTCAGTTGTTGGTAGATCAAGCACGGGCTCGCCGTGAGGCGGAGCTAGCGGCTCAGTTGGCGGCTCAGCAGCCTCAATTACCCCCTTTGGCGTCCATAGAAGCTGGAGTGACTTCTAGGACGGTGTGTGTGCCATGTTTAGTACCATTTCTACGCAATGAGTGGTTACCCAAGGACTTCAAGGGCCCTCAAAAAGTACCAAATTACACAGTGGATCGACCCCCAAAGGCTTGGATTGAGAGCTATGAGATGGCCATGGAGATGTTGGCTGTCAATGATGCTGTGTGCACTAAGTATTTCACCATGATGCTAGATGGGCCGGCCCGTACCTGGTTGAAGGGATTGCCCCCTAACTCTGTCAGATCATGGGATGAATTGAAGGTGCGTTTTATTCAGAATTTCAAGGATACATGCAAGCAGCCCATGTCGATTCTTGATTTAGACACTTGTGTCCAGAGTGAGGGTGAGTCAACCGCACATTGGGTATGCCGGATCTCGGCCATTATCCACTCATCAGATAGCATAATGTCGGCTCAGTTGTCCTGATTTTGGAGAAAAATTGCCGTTTCCTTCCCCTCAAGCAGAAGTTGGGGCGGCTTAAGCGCCATTGCAATGACATGGGGGAGCTCATGGCGGCCCTTGTCAAATATGTTGATTCTGACAGCACTAAGGATCCTGAGTCTGATGAGGAAAGAGCTAGTAAGGGTAAGAAGAATGGCAATGCAAAGGGACAATGACACAACGCGGCGGGTCAAGGCAATAATGGTAAGCGCAAGCATGCTGGCGGTGGTTCAAATTTTGTAGCTAACACGCAGAGTTATAATGGTAAGCGCAAGGGAAAGTCGTCAGCACCCCGGTTTGGTGGGCCAAAATTCAACCTTGAGGCGATGATGAATCAGCCTTGCCCAAAGCATGGTACTCAATATAAGCCGACCACTCATCTCTGGAAAGATTGCTTCATCATGAGGGAGTATAGAAATTCCAGTTTTTATCAGGGTAACCAAGGCCTGCACGGCGGGTCAGGATCCGGCTCACATGGATCCGGCTTTGGAGGTGGCGGCTCAAGCTTTGGATTCCAGGGTCAAGGTAATCAAGGCGGTTTTAACCAGCAATCTAATCAGGGTAATCAGCAGCAACAGCAACAGTCTGGTTATCAGATTCATCTGAAGCAGCTGAATAGTGGTCAATATCATATGTTTACCATGAGTTTGTGCAAGCGGGATCAGAAGATTCACAAGCGGGCGGTGAACGCGGTTGAGCCGGCGGTCCCCCAATATTTATGATGGTCAGAGCAGCCCATTGTATGGAGCCACGAAGATCACCTGCCCCGGGTTGATAATCCGAGTCAGCTGGCTTTGGTGGTGGCACCGCAGGTTGGAGAATACAAGTTTACTAAAGTGCTCATGGATGGAGTAGCAGCACCAATATCCTCTATTCTGATACTTTTTGCCATATGAATTTCACTGACAAAGATCTTAAGCAATCCTCTACAGTTTTTCATGGGGTGGTGCCTGGTAAGTCGGCATATCCAGTGGGCAAGATAACCTTGGAGGTGGTTTTTGGTAATGAGTATGACTACAGGGCTAAAAATTGACTTTTGAAGTGGTCAAGATCAAGAGCCCTTATCATGCCCTGTTTGGATGGCCGACTTATGCTAAATTTATGGCACGGCCTTGTTATGTTTATCTGCCGCTCAATATGCTGGGTTATAAGGGAAACCATCATGGTGCATGGAAACAGAAAGATAGCTCCAGAGTGCGAAGAGGGCGATGCTGCCTATGCTGAGTCAGCTTGTGCAACAGAGGAGCTGAAGTTCTATAAAGATAATATTGACCTGGTAGATATGACCCCCTTGAAGAAGCCAACCACAAAGCAGGACCCACTATTGAAGTTTAAGTCAGCAGATGATACTAAGTCGGTTGACTTCGTTCCTGGTGACTTGTCCAAGAAGTTCACCATTAGTGCCAACATGGATCCAAAATAGGAAAGCGCTCATCGAGTACATCCATGAGAACCGGGACATCTTTGCATGGAAGCCTTCTGACATGCCAGGTGTACCAAGGGAACTCGCTGAGCACACTCTTAATATTGATCCAAAGTTTAAGCCGGTAAAGAAATTCCTTCCTCGTTTTAATGAAGAAAGGCGCAAGGCCATTGGTGAGGGAAGTGGCCCGGCTCTTGGCGGCTGCATTTAATGTTGAAGTTTATCATCCTGAGTGGTTGGCTAACCCAGTGCTGGTACTTAAGAAGAATGACACTTGGCATATGTGTGTGGATTACACGGACCTTAACAAGGCTTGCCCGGCTGATCCTTTTTCTCTCCCTCGTATTGATCAGATCATTGATGCTATGGTGGTTTGTGAGATTTTGAGTTTTCTAGATGCTTGTTTTGGTTATCATCATATCAAGATGGCAGTTAAGGACCAGGAGAAAACATCCTTCATCACTCCCTTTGGAGCCTTCTGCTATGTGTCTATGCCTTTTGGGCTCAAGAGTGCCTGAGGGAGTCCTGGACTAGGGGGTGTCCGGATAGCCGAACTATCATCATCGGCCGGACTCCAAGACTATGAAGATACAAGATTGAAGACTTCGTCCCGTGTCCGGATGGGACTTTACTTGGCGTGGAAGGCAAGCTTGGCGATACGGATATGTAGATCTCCTACCATTGTAACCGACTCTGTGTAACCCTAGCCCTCTCCGATGTCTATATAAACCGGATGGCTTTAGTCTGTAGGAAGAACAACAATCATACCATAGGCTAGCTTCTAGGGTTTAGCCTCCTTGATCTCGTGGTAGATCTACTCTTGTAACACACATCATCAATATTAATCAAGCAGGACGTAGGGTTTTACCTCCATCAAGAGGGCCCGAACCTGGGTAAAACATCGTGTCCCTCGTCTCCTGTTACCATCCGCCTAGACGCACAGTTCGGGACCCCCTACCCGAGATCCGCCGGTTTTGACACCGACATTGGTGCTTTCATTGAGAGTTCCTCTGTGTCGTCGCCGATAGGCTCGATGGCTTCTCCGATCATCATCAACGACGCAGTCCAGGGTGAGACCTTCCTCCCCGGACAGATCTTCGTATTCGGCGGCATTGCACTGCGGGCCAATTTGCTTGGCCATCTAGAGCAGATCGAAAGTTACGCCCCTGGCCGTCAGGTCAGATTTGGAAGTTTGAACTTCACAGCTGACATCTGTGGGGACTTGATCCTCGATGGATTCGAGCCACAGCCGAGCGTGCCGCACTGTCACGATGAGCATGATTTAGCTCTGCGGCCGGACAGTACCCTGGAGGCCGCACTTGAGCCCGCTCCGATCTTCAATTCAGAGCCGGCTGCGCAGATCGAGGACGGATGGTTAGACGCCCCCTCGGGGGCTGCAACCTCTACGGCGATAGAGCTGAACACTGACCTTGTCCCTCATGAAGCTCGTGACTCCGAGGTACCGGACTCCTTGCCGGACTCCGAACCTCCCGCGCCCCCACCAATCGAATCCGGTTGGGCGCCGATCATGGAGTTTACTGCCTCGGACATCTTTCAACACTCACCTTTTGGCGACATCCTGAGTTCGCTAAGGTATCTCTCATTATCAGGAGAGCCCTGGCTGGACTGCGGCCAGGACGGTTGGGATGCTGACGATGAAGAAATTCAAAACCCACCCACCACCCACTTGGTAGCCACTGTCGATGGTCTAACCGACATGCTAGACTACGACTCCGAAGACATCGACGGTATGGACGACGATGCCGGAGACGACCAAGAACCAGCGCCTACCGGGCACTGGAAAGCCACCTTATCATATGATATATACATGGTGGATATCCCAAAGGATGGGAATGGCGAAGGGGCAGCGGAGGATGACCCCTCCAAGAAACAGCCCAAGCGCCAGCGTCAGCGGCACCGCTCTAAATCCCGCCATAGCAAGAATGAAGATTCTGGCACCGGAGATAATAACACCCCAGATAGTGCCGAAGACAACCCACTCCAGCAAGATTCAGCACAGGAGGACGGGGACGCCAACCCTCATGAGAGAGCGGCAGAAGAAGAGGTAGAGGACTACATGCCTCCCTCCGGAGACGAGGCAAGCCTCGACGATGACGAATTCGTCGTGCCTGAGGATCCCGTCGAACAAGAGCATTTTAAACGCAGGCTTATGGCCACGGCAAACAGCCTAAAGAAAAAGCAGCAACAGCTTAGAGCTGATCAAGATCTGCTAGCCGACAGATGGACTGAAGTCCTCGCGGCTGAAGAGCATGAGCTCGAACGCCCCTCCAAAAGATACCGTAAACGCAAGCTGCTCCCCCGATTAGAGGAGGAGGCGTATGAACCTGCATCACCAGCAGACAATACGGCTGACCGACCACCCTGTGGTCGCGACAGAGAGGCCCCTAGGCCCTTCACTAGAACCGTACCCCGGCATCGCTCGAAGAGCACAAAGCCACAGGGGAACGCTCCGGACTTGCGAGATATATTGGAGGATAAGGCAAGACAATCAAGATCGATCTATGGATCGCGTGGGCGCCCCATGATACGTGACGACAACCGTCGTGCCGGACACAGTAAGTCCATCCGGGCCGAACAAAATAGACAAAGCTCTTTCGAGCTCCATCGCGATATCGCCCAGTACAGAGGCGCCGCACACCCACTATGCTTCACAGACGAAGTAATGGATCATCAAATCCCTGAAGGGTTTAAACCCGTGAACATTGAATCCTACAATGGCACAACAGACCCCACGGTTTGGATCGAAGACTATCTCCTCCATATCCACATGGCCCGTGGTGATGATCTTCACGCCATCAAATATCTCCTACTCAAACTTAAAGGACCAGCCCGGCATTGGCTTAACAGCTTGCCAGCAGAGTCAATCGGGAGTTGGGAAGACCTGGAAGCCGCATTCCTCGATAAGTTCCAAGGCACGTATGTGCGACCACCAGACGCCGATGATCTAAGCCACATAATTCAGCAGCCAGACGAATTGGCCAGACAATTCTGGACACGGTTCCTAACAAAGAAGAACCAAATCGTCGACTGTCCGGATGCAGAGGCCCTAGCAGCCTTCAAGCACAACATCCGCGACGAGTGGCTGCCCCGGCACCTAGGAAAGGAAAAGCCGAAATCAATCGCAGCCCTCACATCACTCTTGACCCGCTTCTGCGCGGGTGAGGACAGCTGGCTAGCACGCAGCAATAACCACAGCAAAAATTCTGGCAGTCCGGATTTCAAGGACCATAATGGCAGGTTGCGTCGCAACAAAAACAAACGCCGCATTAACAGCGATAACAGTGAAGATACGGCAGTCAATGCCGGATTCAGAGGCTCTAAACCTGGCCAGCGGAAAAAGCCATTCAAAAGAACTACTCCGGGTCCGTCCAATTTGGACCGAATACTCGACCGCTCGTGCCAGATACATGGCACCTCGGAAAAGCCAGCCAACCACACCAACAGGGACTATTGGGTATTCAAATAGGCAGGCAAGTTAATTGCCGAAAACAATGACAAGGGGCTGCACAGCGATGACGAGGAAGAGACCCGGCCGCCGAACAATAGAGGACAGAAGGGTTTCCCCCCACAGGTGCGGACGGTGAACATGATATACGCAACGCACATACCCAAAAGGGAGCGGAAGCGTGCACTCAGGGATGTATACGCGATGGAGCCAGTTGCCCCGAAGTTCAATCCATGGTCCTCCTGCCCGATCACTTTTGACCGGAGGGACCACCCCACCAGCATCCGCCATGGCGGATTCGCTGCATTGGTTCTAGACCCAATCGTCGATGGATTTCACCTCACCAGAGTCCTGATGGACGGCGGCAGCAGCCTGAACCTGCTTTATCAGGACATAGTGCGCAAAATGGGCATAGACCCCTCAAGGATTAAACCTACCAAGATGACCTTTAAAGGCGTCATACCAGGTGTAGAAGCCAATTGTACAGGCTCAGTTACACTGGAAGTGGTCTTTGGATCCCCGGATAACTTCCGGAGTGAGGAATTAATCTTCGACATAGTTCCGTTCCACAGCGGCTATCATGCTCTGCTCGGACGTACCGCGTTCGCAAAGTTCAACGCGGTGCCGCACTATGCATACCTCAAGCTCAAGATGCCAGGCCCTCGAGGAGTCATCACGGTCATCGGAAACACTGAACGTTCTCTCCGCACGGAGGAACATACAGCGGCTCTCGCGGCAGAAGTACAATGCAGCCTCTTAAGGCAATTCTCGATTTCGGCCGTTAAGCGGCCGGACATAGCTAAGCGCGCCCGGAGTAACCTACAACAAGACCATTTGGCATGTGCCGAGCACGCGTAGCAGTGCGGCCCCAACCCCAGCCCCTGTAAAACGTCAAGACAGGTCCTTCGCGTACACCATTATGCTCTGAAGATACCATGGGCATGGGGAGAGGGGCACGACCACGATAGGCCCAGACTGCGGCTCAACCACACCAGGAGCTCTCAAGTGTGTCGTTCTTTTTTTTCTTTTTTCTTTTTTTTATTTTTACCCACAGGACTCCGTTCGTCAGAGGGCCTGTCCGGCAGTAGACCTGCCGAACTCACGATGCAACAGCCAGGGAAGAAGAAAGGCTACAACGAATATCCAGGTGGTCTCCATTACGAGCATTAAATCTGTTTTATGCACCATTCTGCAGCCTACCCCTGGAGGGGGACATGTTTAATAGTCCCATCCCTTGCTTATCGCACCATTTGTATCGTTCTGCACTTACAGCAGTTTTTCTTTAATAAGTAATGCAGCACCTTTTTTGCTTGCAATTGCATTTCTTTTTTATACATATGTTCATTTGTGACATTACGCATCCGTACGTTTTGGTACGGCTAAATACACCAGGGGCTTATGTTTCCCGCATCATGGTGTGATAAGTCCGAACACTTTCACAAGGGCGGCACCCCGAACTTATAGCATTATATGCATCAGCTCCGAATCTTGTCTTGGGTCAATAGTTGGGTTTGCCCGGCTCCCATGTTTTGGTACCTTATGTTCTGTTGTATCGGCTAAGGTAGCACTGGGAGAACCACTGCGATTGCGCCCCAGTTGAGCTAGGTTAACGCCTCACTGGAGAAAGCTAAAACTGACCGTCATGATGAGGCGAGAGCTGGTCGCTGTTCGAGAGGTTTTTTGCGAGTCCCTAAAGACTTATGCCGCTTAGAGCGAGGAGCTGGTTTTTGTCCGGCCAAGGCGTGGATAGCGCCCCAAATTCGGCCTTCCGAAGATTAGGGGCTTCGCCGAAATTTAAAATTATAGAATTCTATGGCTAAGTGAGAGTGTTCAAGCATTATAAGTCCAGTTGCCTTGTTTGTTGTGTTGAGCGCCTCCCTAGATGGACCCAAATACGGGAAAAAGAGTGCTCAAGTTTATCCCGAACACCCCAGCACTCGTGGCATGGGGGCTGAAGCCGACGACTTGACATCTCTCAGATTTGATAAACAGCCGCATAGAAGGTAATATTTTAAATCAAAACAAGTTGCTTAGCACATATGAACTAAGTTTTCAGCGCACAGGATAACAAAATGCGAGTCTACTCAAATATTACATCTTTGGAGCACTCACCCGCAATAGTGCGGGCGCCCTTCAGCACACTCTTATAATACATCTCGGGCGTGCGATGCTCCTTGCCCTCCGGTGGTGGGTCCGTCACGAGCTTCCGGGCATCCATCTTGCCCCAGTGCACCTTTGCGCGGGCAAGGGCCCGACGGGCACCTTCAATACAGGCGGAGTGCTTGATGACTTCGACCCACGGGCACGCATCCACCAGCCGCCGCACCAGGCCGAAGTAGCTCCCAGGCATGGCCTCCTTAGGCCACAGCCGAACTATGAGGCCCTTCATGGCCTGTTCGGCCGCCTTGTGGAGCTCGACCAGCTGCTTTAGCTGGTCACTAAGGGGCACCGGATGTCCGGCCTCAGCATACTGAGACCAGAAGACCTTCTCCGTCGAGCTCCCCTCCTCGGCCCGGTAGAACACGGCAGCATCGGACACGCTATGAGGAAGATCTGCAAACGCTCCTGGAGAGCTCCGAATTCGGGTAAGCAATAGGTAATTAACACTCACATGCTTACTGTGCATGAAAAATGCCTTACCCGCTGCTATTTTCTTCAACGCCTCGATTTCCTGGAGGGCCTTGTAGGCTTCGGCCTTAGCGACTTTGGCACTCTCAAGAGCCTTTGCAAGCTCAGACTCTCGAGTCTTCGAGTCACGCTCCAGGATCTCATGTTTTTTCACGAGATCCTGGAGCTCTTGCTGTACCTCTGCCACCCGCGCCTCCTGCTTCTCTTGCTCGGTGCGCTCCACGGCTGCATTGCGTTCGGCCGCGGCCACCGCCTCTTTCAGGGTCGCCACCTCGTTAGTGGCCCCTGCAATACCCACGTTATCCTTGTCTTTCATTTGGAACCAAAATCCTTTTCTGTAAGGTACAATTTTAATAAGGTGTTACTCACCTTCCTTGTCCTCGAGCTGCTTCTTGGCACGGCCGAGCTCATTCTCGGACCTCTCGAGGTCTTCCTTCAAAGTATTGACCTCTGCAGTCAGTGCTGCAGAGGTCAGCAGCGCAGCCTGCAATCCCATATCGACATATTTTTTATGACTCCTGCGTATATCTTCTTAGATCCTCAGTCCGGCTTTTCTTTCCGAACACTGAACCGAGCATCAGGGGCTACTATCTATGCGGTACTATTTTACATATATCAAAATTCTTACCTCAAAGCCTGTTAGAAGGCTGCTGCAGGCTTCGGTCAGCCCGCTCTTGGCGAGCTGCACCTTCTGAATCACCGCACTCATAACAGTGCGGTGTTCCTCTTTGATGGAGGCGCCATTGAGCGCCTCCAGCAAGCTATCCGGCGCATCCGGTTGGACGGAGGCTGCCGGTGTCACGGTCTTGCCCTTCTTACGAAGGGGCCGCCCGCCGGACTCCGGAGCCACTATGGGATCCGGAGCTGAGTCCGGTGCAAAGTCCAGGAGGTTGTCCTGCGACACCTCCGGGGCCTCCTCCTCCTGGTGGGTCCCTTCCCGGGATCCCACCTTGGCATCGTCCATGTCACGAGGGGTGGAGGCGGTCGGAAGAGAATCCATATCCGACGCACCTAAGGACCCGCTCGACGAAGCGGGAAGATCGTCCTTGGGCGGTGTCGGTGTCAAAACCGGCGGATCTCGGGTAGAGGGTCCCGAACTGTGCGTCTAGGCGGATGGTAACAGGAGACAAGGGACACGATGTTTTACCCAGGTTCGGGCCCTCTTGATGGAGGTAAAACCCTATGTCCTGCTTGATTGATATTGATATTGTGGATGTTTACAAGAGTGGATCTACCACGAGATCAAGGAGGCTAAACCCTAGAAGCTAGCCTATGGTATGATTGTAATGGTTGTTGTTGTCCTACGGACTAGAGCCATCCGGTTTATATAGACATTGGAGAGGGCTAGGGTTACATAGATTCGGTTACAATGGTAGGAGATCTACATATCCGTATCGCCAAGCTTGCCTTCCATGCCAAGGAAAGTCCCATCCGGACACGGAACGAAGTCTTCAATCTTGTATCTTCATAGTCTTGGAGTCCGGTCGATGATGATAGTCCGGCCGATGATAGTTCGGCTAATGATAGTAGTCCGGCTATCCGGACACCCCCTAATCCAGGACTCCCTCAGTAGCCCCTGAACCAGGCTTCAATGATGATAAGTCCAGCGCGTATATTGCTTGGCATTGCAAGGCGGGTTCCTCCTCCGAATGATAGAAGATTGTGAACACCAGGATAGTGTCCGACTCTGCAAAATAAATTCCACATTCCTCCATAGAGAGAATAATATGTACACAAGTTCAATCTGCTGACGTTTTTTGCGGCATGACGTCACGCCACTACCAAGCCATTACTTGAATCGTTTTTTACTCTACCACCTCAGCGTATTTAGCAAAGCGGTTTCCTTGGCACGTCTTGTCGAAGCAGAGATCGTGTTCCCCCTTAATCCGGGATTCTCATCAATACGGACGTGGGTAACCCAACCGCGCCATTGATGGTGATGCTTGGGGGATAAGCGAGTTTTACCAGGCTGGTGGGGGACGCGTAGACTTCGCCCGCCCATATAAGGGATAAGGATTCACCTTTTCGCCTACGCCTTCTTCCCCCTTTGCTTATCCATCTCCGCGCACTCGAGCTCCAGCGCCCAAGCCCGCACATATCGTCTCAACCTTCCCCAGTTATGTCCGGAGCGGGAGGCAAGTGGATGACCTCCTCCGTTACGGAGGAGCACATCGAAAGACTGCGCAGCGCCGGCTACCTATCCGGCGACATCGCACACCAGCTGCCCGACGAGGGGCAGCTCATCCCCACCCCTAGGCCCCATGAGAGGGTCGTTTTTCTTCCCCACTTCCTCCGCGGACTGGGTTTTCCACTTCACCCCTTTGTCCGGGGGCTCATGTTCTACTACGGCCTGGATTTCCATGAGCTAGTGCCGAACTTCATCCTCAACATCTCGGCGTTTATCGTTGTGTGCGAGGCCTTCCTCTGCATCCAGCCCCACTTCGGCTTGTGGCTCAAGACCTTCAATGTCAAGCCGAAGATAGTGAAGGGCACTCAAGCGGAGTGCGGAGGCGCCATGTTGGGCAAGATGCCCAATGTCCTTTGGTTCGAAGGGGCCTTCGTGGAATCCGTCAAGGGGTGGCAATCGGGGTGGTTCTATATCACCGAGCCGCGCGACCCTAAGTGGGCGGCGGCCCCCGAGTTCAGATCTGGTATCCCCACGCAGCTCACCTCCTGGAAAGAGAAGGGCTTGCTATGGGGTAGTTCGGAGGAGGTGACGGGACTCCAAGCCTGTATCCAGAAGCTGGTGAAGAAGCTCAGGCTGGTTAACGTGGTCCAAGTCATGCTCGTCCGTCGGATTCTCCCATGCCAAGAGAGGGCATTCAATCTGTGGGAGTTTAATCCGGAACAGCACCAGGCGCTGAGCGGGCTCTTCGACACGACGTACGAAGGCACCTGGAGGGTGCTGTTCAAGGGCGCCGAAGCCCCCGCATCTGCGACTGAAGATCGCGGATTTCGCTCGCAGCACCAAGCCGACGAGGTAAGTGATTCTACCCCTTTACGGGACACTTGCTTTTCATACACTATGCGGGTTTTAATTTCCCCTTTTCCTTTGATAGGACTGGATGAGGAAGGCGGAGCAGATTATCTGCCCGGCTCCTATGCCAGAAAACCCAGTAGTCGCCCGTCTAGCGAGGCTGCTGGTTCCGGCACCGCACGTGGTGCCGGAGAAGAAGGCCAAGGAGGCCACGGGTGCTCGAAAGAGTTCCCGTTTTCAGCTGTCCGACAACTCCGGGGCGGACTCCTCCCCCGAAAATGAGGAGGAGAAGGAGGACTCTCTCCCAGAGGAGGGAGAGAGGAAGAGGAAGGCTTCCCCAGCAGGGGAGGCCGAAGGGTCCAAGAGGGGAAGGACTATTCCCCCGGACAGCTCCGCCAACATCAACATTGGCGAGGAAGAATGGCCTTCAAGGGCCAGGCCTCCGGCGAGATCGTAAGTATCCGGAGTCCTGAATGATTTATAATTTCTTTTTCTGCGTCACATAGTGTCATTCTGATGCCGCATGCTGCCTGTAGTCCGGCCAATGATGATATCCCCGCTTCATCGAGCGGGTCGTTGGCTCCGTCGGATGTAGACTCCATCCCGACCGCCTTCACCCCTCGCGACACCGAGGACGCCGAGGTGGGATCCCAAGAAGGGACCCATCAGGGGGAGGCTCCGGAGGCGCCACAAGGCAGCCTCCCGGACTTTGCGCCGGACTCCATATCAGAACCCGTAGTGGTTCCGGAGTCCGGCCGGCGGCCCCTTCACACGAAGGGCAACACCGTGACGCCGGCGGCTTCCGTCCAACCGGAGGCGCCGGACAATTTGTTGGAGGCGCTCCAGAGTGCTTCCATCGAGGAAGAACACCGCACTATTATGAGTGCGGTGGTTCAAAAGGTACAGCTTGCCAAGAGCGGGCTGACCGAAGCCTGCAGTAGCCTTCTATCAGGCTTTGAGGTAAGAGGTTAAAAATATGCAATGTAATACCGCATAGACAGTAGCCCCTGATGCTCAGTTCGGTGTTCGGAAAGAAAAGCCGGACTGAGGATCTGAAAAAAAAAGATATACGCAGGGTTGCTAAAAAATTATGTCAATATGGGTTGCAGGCTGCGCTACTGACCTCTGCCGCACTGACTGTAGAGGTTGGTGCTTCGAAGCAGGAGCTCGAGCGGTCCGAGCAAGAGCTCGGCCACGCCAAGAAGCAGCTCCAGGACGAAGAAGGTGAGTAACACCTCTTTGAACTTGTACCTTACAGAAAAGGATTTAGGTTGCAACAAAAAATAACAAGGATAACATGGGTACTGTAGGGGCCACGAACAAGGTGGCGACCCTGAAGGAGGCCGTGTCCGCGGCCGAACACAATGCGTCCGTGGAACGGGCAGAGCGAGAAAAGCAGGAGGCGCAGGTGGCGGTGGTTCGACAAGAGCTCCAGGCTCTCATGGTGAAGCATGAGAGTTTGGAGCGTGACTCAAAGACTCGAGAGTCCGAGCTTGCCTCGGCTCTCGAAAGTGCCAAAACTGCCAAGGCCGATGCCCATAAGTCCCTTCAGGAGATTGATTTGGTGAGGAAGATAGCGGCAGGTAAGGCATTTTTCATGCAAAGCAAGCATGTGAATGTAAATTACGTGTTACTTACCCGAATTCGGAGCTCTCCAGGGGCATTTGCAGATCTGCCTCGCAGTGTGTCTGATGCCGCCGCATTCTATCGAGCCGAGGAGGGGAGCTCAACGGAGAAGGTCTTCTAGTCTCAGTATGCTGAGGCCGGCCATCCGGTGCCCCCTAGCGACCAGCTGAAGCAGCTGGTCGAGCTCCACAGGGCGGCCGAGCAGGCCATGAAGGGCCACATAGTCCGGCTGTGGCCTGGAGAGGCCATGCCTGGGAGCTACTTCGGCCTCGTGCAACGGTTGGTGGATGCGTGCCCCTGGGTGGAGGTTATCAAGCGCTCCGCATGTATTGAAGGTGCTCGTCGGGCCCTTGCCCGCGCAAAGGTGCATTGGGGCAAGCTGGATGCGGAGAAGCTAATCACTGACGCGCCACCAGCGGGCAAGGAATATCATACGCCCGAAATGTACTATAAGACTGTCCTAAAGGGTGCCCGCAAGATTGCGGATGAGTGCCCCAGGGATGTAATTATTGAGTAAATTCGCAATGTGTTATCCTGTGCGCTGAAAACTTTGTTCATATGCGCTAAGCAACGCTTGTTAATTTAAAATATTACCTTCTGTGCGGCCGTTTGTTAAATCTGAGAGATGGCAGGTCGTCGGCTTAAGCCCCCATGCCACGAGTGCTGGGGTGTTCGGGATAAACTTGAGCACTCTTGTTCCCATTTTTGGGTCCATCTAGGGAGGCGCTCAACATAACGAACAAGGCAACCGGACTTATAGTGCTTGAACACTCTCACTTAGCCATAGAATTCTATAATTTTAAATTTCGGCGAAGCCCCTAGTATTCGGAAGACCGAATTCGGGGCGCTATCCACGCCTTCGTCGGACATTATCCGGAACTTCGCTCGAAGCGGCGTAGGTCTTTAAGGACCCGAAAGGACCTCTCGAACAGCGACCAGTCTCTCGCCTTATCATGACAGTCAGTTTTAGCTTTCTCCACTGAGGCGTTAACCCAGCTCAACCGGGGCGCAATCACAGTGGTTCTCCCAGTGCTACCTTAGCTGATAGAACAGAACGTAAGGTGCCAAACATGGGAGCCGGGCAAACCCAACTATTGACCCAAGACATGATTCGGAGCCGATTCATATAATGCTATAAGTTCGGGGTGCCGCACTTGTGAAAGTGTTCGGACTTTATCACACCATAATGCGGGAACATAAGCCCCTGGTGTATTTGGCCGTACCAAAATGTACGGATGCAACATGTCGTAAATGAACATATATATATAAGGTAATGCAATTATGGGCAAAAAGTGCTGCATTTTATTCGAGAAGATCTGCTATGAGTGCGGAATGATACAAATAGTGCGGAAAGCAAGGGATTGGACGAATTAAAGGCGTCTCCCTCCAGGGGTAGGCCGCGGAATGGTGTATTTAACAAATTTAATGCTCGTAATGGAGACCACCTGAGTGTTCGTCGCAGCCTTTGTCCCTCCCTGGCTGTTGCATCATGAGTTCGGCAGGTTCGCCGCTGGACAGAGATCTGTATAAAAAAGAAAGAAATAAAAGATAAAAAGAGCGACACACTTGGGAGCCCCTGGTGTGGTCGAACGGCACTCTGGGTCTGTTGTGGTTGTGCCTCTCCCCCTATGCCCATGGTATCTCCAGGGCGTAATTATGTACGCGGAGAGTTTGTCTTACAATTGTGCGAGGGCTGGGGTTGAGGACGCATTGCTACGCGTGCTCGGATCGTGCCAGGTGATCTTGGTTGATGTTGCTCCGGGCGCGTTTGGCCGTGTCCGGTCGTTTAACGGCCGGACTCGAAAATTGCCTTAAAAGGCTGCTCTGTACTTCTGCCGCGAGAGCCGCTGTATGTTCCTCTGTTCGGAGGGAGCGGTCCGTGTTTCCATTGACCGTGATGACTCCACGAGGGCCTGGCATCTTGAGCTTAAGGTATGCATAATGCGGCACCGCGTTGAATTTTGCAAACGCGGTTCGTCCGAGCAGAGTGTGATAGCCACTACGGAACGGGACTATGTCGAAGATTAACTCCTCGCTTCGAAAATTATCCGGGGATCCGAAGACCACTTCCAGTGTGACTGAGCCTGTACAACTGGCCTCGACACCTGGTATGACGCCTTTGAAGGTTGTCTTTGTAGGTGTACTCCTTGAAGGGTCTATGCCCATCTTGCACACTGTATCCTGATAAAGCAGGTTCAGGCTACTGCCGCCGTCCATCAGGACTCTCGTGAGGTGAAATCCATCGATGATTGGGTCTAAAACTAATGCGGCGAATCCGCCATGGCGGATACTGGTCGGATGGTCTCTTCGATCGAAAGTGATCGGGCAAGAGGACCATGGGTTGAATTTTGGGGCGACTGGCTCCATCGCGTATACGTCCCTTAGTGCATGCTTCCGCTCCCTCTTGGGGATATGCGTTGCGTATATCATGTTTACCGTCCGAACTTGAGGGGGGAATCCCTTTTGTCCTCTGTTGTTCGGCAGCCGGGTTTCTTCCTCGTCATCGCTGTGTAGCCCCTTGTCATTGTTTTCGGCGATTAATTTGCCTGCCTGCTTGAATACCCAACAATCTCTGTTGGTGTGGTTAGCTGGCTTTTCGGGGGTTCCATGTATTTGACAGGAGCGGTCGAGTATTCGGTCCAAATTGGACGGGCCCAGAGTGGTTCTTTTGAATGGCTTCTTCCGTTGACCAGGCTTGGAGCCTCAGAATCCGGCGTTGACTGCCATATCCTCATTGTTGTCGCCGTTAATGCGGCGTTTGTTTTTGTTTCGACGCAACCTGCCATTGCGGTCCTTGGTATCCGGACTGCCAGCATTTTTGCTGAGGTTGTTGCTGCGAGCTAGCCAGCTATCCTCTCCCACACAGAAGCGGGTCATGAGTGATGTGAGGGCTGCCATGGATTTTGGCTTTTCCTGTCCTAGGTGCCGGGCCAGCCACTCGTCGCGGATGTTATGTTTGAAGGCCGCGAGGGCCTCTGCATCCGGACAGTCGACGATTTGATTTTTCTTTGTTAAGAACCGTGTCCAGAATTGCCTGGCCGATTCGTCTGGCTGCTGGATTATGTGGCTTAGGTCGTCTGCGTCCGGTGGTCGCACATACATGCCCTGGAAGTTGTCGAGGAATGCGGCTTCTAGGTCCTCCCAGCATCCAATTGACTCTGCGGCCAGGCTGTTAAGCCAATGCCGAGCTGGTCCTTTAAGCTTGAGCGGGAGATATTTGATGGCGTGAAGATCGTCGCTGCGGGCCATATGTATATGGAGGAGATAATCCTCAATCCAAACCGTGGGGTCTGTTGTGCCATCGTAGGATTCGATATTAACGGGTTTAAACCCTTCAGGGATTTGATGATCCATTACTTCGTCAGTGAAGCATAGTGGGTGTGCGGCGCCTCTGTATTGAGCAATATCGCGACGTAGCTCGAGAGAGCGTTGTCTGTTGTGTTCGGCCCAGCCGGAGTAGTTGTATCCGGCGCGACGGTATTCGTCGTGGGTCTTGGGGCGCCCACGTGATCCATAGATAGATCTGGATTGTCTTGCCTTGTCCTCCAATATATCCCGCAAGTCCGGCGCGTTCCCCCGTGGCTTCATGCTTTTTGAGTGATGCCGGGGTACGGTTTTGGTGGAGGGCTTGCACGCCTCTCTGTCGCGGCCACGAGGTGGTCGGTCTTCCGTATTGTGCGCTGGTGATGTAGGTTTGTACGCTTCCTCCTCTAGTCGGGGGAGAAACTTGTGTTTTGGGTAACGTTTGGAGGGGCGTTTGAGTTCATACTCTTCGGCCGCGAGGACCTCGGTCCATCTGTTGGCCAGTAGGTCTTGATCAGCTTGAAGCTATTGCTGCTTTTTCTTTAGGTTGTTCGCCGTGGCCATTAGCCTGCGTCTGAAACACTCTTGTTCGACGGGATCCTCAGGCACGACGAATTCGTCGTCGTCGAGGCTTGCCTCGTCTCCGGAGGGAGGTAAGTAATTATCATCATCGACCTCTTCGTCTGCCGCCCTCTCGTGAGGGCTTGCTTCTGCCTCCTCCTGCGCTGGATTGTGCTGGAGGGGGTTGTCTTCGGCACTTTCTAGGGTGTTATTATCTCCTGTGCCAGAATCTCTATTCTTGCTGTGGCGGGATTTAGAGCGGCACCACTGATGCTGGCGCTTGGGCTGTTTCTTTAGGGAATCAGCCTCCGTTGCTTCTTCGTCGTCCCCATCTTTTGGGGTGTCCACCATATATATGTCGTATGACGAGGTGGTCTTCCAGTGTCCTGTAGGCACTGGTTCTTGATAGTCCCCGGCATCGTCGTCCATACCATCGATGTCTTCGGAGTCGTAGTCGAGTACGTCGGTTAGATCATCGACGGTGGCTACGAAGTGGGTGGTGGGTGGGCTCTGAATTTCTTCATCGTCCGCGTCCCAACCATCCTAGCCGTAGTTCGGCCAGGGCTCTCCGGATAGCGAGAGATGCTTCAGCGAATTTAAGATATCACCGAAGGGTGAGTGCTGAAAGATGTTTGCAGCGGTGAATTCCATGATCGGCGCCCAGTCGGATTCGACTGGCAGGGGCGCAGGAGGTTCGGAGTCCGGCAGAGAGTCCGGCACCTCAGAGTCATGAGCTTTATGCGGGACAAGGTAAGTGTTCGGCTCCATCGCCATAGAAGTTGCAGCTCCCGAGGCGGTGTCCAGCCATCCGTCCTTGATCTGAGCGATCGGCTCCGGACTATGGGTCGGAGCGGATTCGTGTCCGGCCTCCAAGGTGCTGTCCGGCGGCAGAGTTAGGTCGTGCCCATCGTGACAGCGCGGCACGCTCGGCTGTGGCTCAGATCCATCGAAGATCAAGTCCCCGCGGATATCGGCCGTGAAGTTTAGGCTTCCAAACCTGACCTGACGGCCAGGGGCGTAGCTTTCGATCTGCTCCAGATGGCCAAGTGAGTTGGCCCGCAGTGCGAAGCCGCCGAATACGAAGGTCTGTCCGGGGAGAAAAGTCTTACCCAGGACTGCGTCGTTGTCGATTGAAGAGGCCATCAAGCCTATCGGTCACAACAGAGAGGAACTCTCAATGAAAGCACCAATGTCGGTGTCAAAACCGGCGGATCTCGGGTAGGGGGTCCCGAACTGTGCGTCTAGGCGGATGGTAACAGGAGACAAGGGACACGATGTTTTACCCAGGTTCGGGCCCTCTTGATGGAGGTAAAACCCTACGTCCTGCTTGATTGATATTGATATTGTGGATGTTTACAAGAGTGGATCTACCACGAGATCAAGGAGGCTAAACCCTAGAAACTAGCCTATGGTATGATTGTAATGGTTGTTGTTGTCCTACGGACTAGAGCCATCCGGTTTATATAGACACCGAAGAGGGCTAGGGTTACATAGAGTCGGTTACAATGGTAGGAGATCTACATATCCGTATCGCCAAGCTTGCCTTCCACGCCAAGGAAAGTCCCATCCGGACACGGGACGAAGTCTTCAATCTTGTATCTTCATAGTCTTGGAGTCCGGTCGATGATGATAGTCTGGCCGATGATAGTTCGGCTGATGATGGTAGTCCAGCTATCCGGACACCCCCTAATCCAGTACTCCCTCAGGCGGACTGCAGGGTTGTATGCGGCATTAGAAAGACATTGTGTGGCAAAAGAGATAAACCATGAAGTTATCTGGGAGTCCGGATACTCACGATCTCGCCAGGGGCTTGGCCCTTGGAGGCCAGTCCTCGTCGTCATCACTGGCGTTGGCAGAGCAGTCCGGGGGAAGATTTTCTCCCTTCTTGGACCCTTCGTCCTCCCTCGTTGGGGAGGCCTTCCTTTTCTTCTCTCCCCCCGCTGGGAAAGAGGCTTTCTTCTTCTCCTCCTCACCTTGGTGAGAGGAGTCGGCCTCGGAGTCGTCATCCGATAGCACCTGAAAGCGGGAACTCTTCCGAGTCCCTGTGGCCTTCTTCTTGGCCTTCTTCTCCGGCACCACATGGGGTGCCGGAGCCAGCAGCCCCGTCAAACGGGTGTCCGCTGGGTCCTCTGGCAATGGGGCCGGACAGATAGCCTATTCGGCCTTCTTCAACCAGTCCTGTCAAAGGAAAGGGAGTTTAGATCCCGCATAGAGTCAAACTATGGAAAACAAGCGTCCCTTAAAGGACAAAATCACTTACCTCATCAGCTGGACGCTCCGAGCTGAATCCGCGATCTTCGGTAGTGGATGCGGGAGCCTCGGCACCCTTGAACAGCACCTTCCAGACATCTTCGTACGTAGTGTCGAAGAGCCCATTCAAAGTCTGGTGCTGCGCCAGATCGAACTCCCACATGTTGAAACCCCGTCGTTGGCACGAGAGAATCTGGCGGATGAGCATGACCTGGACTACATTGACAAGCTTGAGCTTCTTGTCCACTAGCTTTTGGATACAAGCTTGGAGTCCGGTCAGCTCCTCCGAATCACCCCATGTCCGGCCGCTCTCTTTCCAGGAGGTGAGCCGTGTGGGGATGTCGGATCTGAATTCGGGGACCGCTGCCCATTCGGGGTCACGCGGCTCGGTGATGTAGAACCACCCCGATTGCCACCCCTTGATGGTTTCCACGAAAGTTCCCTCGAGCCAAGTAACGTGGGACATCCTGCCCACATGGCGCCTCCGCACTCTGCTTGGCTGCCCTTCACAACCTTCGGCTTGACACTGAAGGTCTTGAGCCACAAGCCGAAGTGGGGCTGGATGCAGAGGAAGGCCTCACACACGAGATAAACGCCGAGATGTTGAGGATGAAATTCGGGGCCAAATCATGGAAATCCAGGCCGTAGTAGAACATGAGCCCCCGGACAAAGGGATGGAGTGGGAAGCCCAGTCCGCGGAGGAAATGGGGAAGGAATACTACCCTCTCATGGGGCTTGGGGGTGGGGATGAGCTCTCCCTCGTTGGGGAGCTGGTGCACGATGTCGCTGGACAAGTATCCGGTGTTGCGCAGCTTCTGGATCTGCCCCTCCGTGACGGAGGAGGCCATCCACTTGCCTCCTGCTCCGGACATCGTTGGAGAAGGTTGAGGTGAGATGTGCGGGCTTGGGCGCTGGAGCTCGGGTTCGCAGAGATGGGTAAGCCAAGGAGGAAGAAGGCATAGGTAATAGGGTTGGATCTTTATCCCCTTATATGGGCGGACGAAAACATGCGTCCCCACCGGCCTGATAAAACTCGCTTATCCCCCAAGCACCGCAATCAATGACGCGGTTGGGTTACCCACGTCCGTATTGATGGGAATCCCGGAATAAGGGGAACATGATCTCTGCTTCGACAAGACGTGACAAGGAAACCGCTTCGCTAAATGCACTGAGGTGGTACAATAAAAATGATTTAAGTAAAGGCTTGGTAGTGGTGTGACGTCACACTATCAAATACGTCAGCAGATTGAAGTTGTGTAAATATTATTCTCTCTACGGTGGTATGTGGAAATTATTTTTGCAGAGCCGGACACTATCCTGGTGTTCACAATCTTCTATAATTTATTCGGAGGAGGAACCCGCCTTGCAATGCCGAAGACAATATGCGCGCCGGACTCGTCGTCATTGAAGCCTGGTTCAGGGGCTACTGAGGGAGTCCTGGACTAGGGGGTGTCCGGATAGCCAAACTATCATCATCGACCGGACTCCAAGACTATGAAGATACAAGATTGAAGACTTCGTCCCGTGTCCGGATGGGACTTTCCTTGGCGTGGAAGGCAAGCTTGGCGATACGGATATGTAGATCTCCTACCATTGTAACCGACTCTGTGTAACCCTAGCCCTCTCCGGTGTCTATATAAACCGGATGGCTTTAGTCCGTAGGACGAACAACAATCATACCATAGGCTAGCTTCTAGGGTTTAGCCTCCTTGATCTCGTGGTAGATCTACTCTTGTAACACACATCATCAATATTAATCAAGCAGGACGTAGGGTTTTACCTCCATCAAGAGGGCCCGAACCTGGGTAAAACATCGTGTCCCTCGTCTCCTGTTACCATCCGCCTAGACGCACAGTTCGGGACCCCCTGCCCGAGATCCGCCGGTTTTGACACCGACAGTGCCCAAGCGACTTATCAGCGTTGTGTTCAGAATTGTCTCCACAGCTAGATTGGGCGCAATGTTCATGCTTATATGGATGATATCGTTGTGAAATCCAGAAAGAAGGAGACGTTGATAGATGATCTGAAGGAGACCTTTGACAATCTTCGAGTCTACAAGATGATGCTTAACCTGGACAAATGTGTTTTTGGTGTACCCGCGGGCAAACTCCTAGGTTTTCTGGTCTCTGAGAGGGGTATTGAAGCTAACCCGGAGAAGATCAAGGCTATCACTTCCCTTGCTAAGCCGGTGTGTATTAATGATGTTCAACGTTTGGCAGGTCGTATTGCGGCCTTAAGCCAATATATAAGCCGCGTGGGTGAAAAGGTTTTTCCTCTTTACCAGATGATGAAGAAGACATATCCCTTTGTTCGGAGTGATGCTGGCAATGAGGCGTTTGAGGCGCTTAAGAAACAGCTGGCTGAGCCGCCGGTTCTTGCAACTCCTATTGATAAGGAGCCCTTGGTTTTACATGTGGCTGCTAATAGCAGAGTTGTCAGTGTGGCAATTGTGGTGGAAAGGAAGGAGTCAGGCAAGGAATATCCTGTTCAAAGGCCGGTTTATTATGTCAGTGAGGTGTTAACTGAATCTAAATAGAGATAGACACATTGGTAGAAGCAAGTCTATGGAGTATTCATGGATAGTCGCAAGTTAAAGCATTATTTCTTTGGTAATCCCATCACTATAGTCAGTTCTGCTCCTCTGGGGGATATTATTCAAAACTGAGAAGCTACAGGTCGGGTGGCTAAATGGGCAATTGAACTTGGACCCCATGGTTTGAAGTATGTGCCTCGAACAACCATTAAATCTCAGGCCCTTGTTGATTTCATCAATCACTGGACAGAGTTGCAGATGCCTAAGCATAAGCCGGATATCATGTATTGGACTATTCATTTTGATGGATCCAGGCAATTGGAAGGCTCGGGGGATGGATTTGTTCTGACTTCCCAACGAGGTGATAAGTTCTGTTATGTTTTGAGGTTGATGTTTCCTTGCACTAACAATGCAGCTAAATATGAGGCTTTACTCCATGGTCTTTGGATGGAAAATATAAGGAGACGAACCTAAGCTGGGTCAGGTGTTTTGGTGATTCAGATCTGGTGGCTCAACATGTCTTAGGAACTTGGGATTCCAAAGACCCGCTCATGGCGGCTTATCGTCGGGCGGTTGATGATATTGTTGATCATTTCAAAGGCTATCAGGTGGAACATATTGATCGTAGGAAAAATGAAGCGGTTGATGCTTTAAGCCGGCTGGGGTCCTAGTGTAAACCGGTACCACCTAATGTTTTTCTTGATGTTCTGAATAATCCTTCAGTTAAATTGCCTACAGAAGAGGATCTTGCTATCCCTGACCCGGAGGCACAGCCGGTGGCGGCTCTCCATGTTATTTCTAATTGGATGGTTCCATATTTGGCTTATATGACCTCGGGTGAGTTACCTGATGATGAAACTTTGGCCGGGAAAATAACTCGGAGGTTTTAGTCAATGACCATTGTCAATGGTGAATTACACTGATGCAGTGTTATAGGGGTGTTTCAACGGTGCATATCTCCTGAGGAGGGTCGTGAAATTCTAAGGGAGATTGCGGCCATCCTACCGGCTCTAAATCTCTCGTTGCTAAGGCTTTTCTTCATGGGTTTTATTGGCTGACGGCTCATGCTGATGCAGAAGAACTGGTTAGCAAGTGTGATAGTTGTCCGAAATTTTCAAAATGGACTCATGTGCCGGCTCAAGAATTGAGGATGATTCCAATTACTTGGTCGTTCGCAATCTGGGGGCTGGATATGGTTGGACCTTTCAAAATATCCAACGACAAAAAGACCCACCTTTTGGTGGCGGTTGACAAGTTCACAAAGTGGGTTGAGGCGGAGCCGGTCAGCAAATTTGATGAGGCAACGGCGGTTCAATTCATTAAAAAGGTGATTTTCTGCTTTGGTTATCCTCATAGCATCATAACTGATAATGGCACTAACCTGTCTAAGGGTGCTATGAAAGAATTTTGTTAACAAGAGCATATTCGCCTTGATGTCTCGTCAGTGGCTCACCCCCAGTCTAATGGTCAAGCTAAAAGGGCCAATCAAGAAATCCTGAGAGGTATAAAGCCCCGACTTATGGTCCCTTTGCATAGGACACCGGCTTGTTGGGTTGAGGAGTTACCCTCAGTGCTTTGGAGTATCAATACCACCCCCATTAGATCCACGGGTTATATGCATTTCTTCATGGTTTATGGAGCAGAGGCAGTTCTCCCCAGTGACATCCGTCATGACTCGCTCCGTGTGGCGGCTTATG
Organism: Triticum dicoccoides; assembly: GCF_002162155.2. Classification (NCBI taxonomy): domain Eukaryota; kingdom Viridiplantae; phylum Streptophyta; class Magnoliopsida; order Poales; family Poaceae; genus Triticum; species Triticum dicoccoides. Next base: position 560,226,975 of record NC_041385.1, read on the forward strand.
TTGAAGCTGATAATGAAAAGGCACATCAAGATGCTCTTGACTTGTTGGATGAAGAGTGTGACGTTGCAGCGGCTTGTTCGGCAATATATCAAAGATCTACGCCGTTATCATAGCCACCGGGTTAAGACCCAGACCTTTCAAGAAGGTGTCTTGGTGCTCCGGCTCATCCAGGATCAGATGGATATGCACAAATTATCTCCACCTTGGAAAGGACCTTTTGTGGTCAGCAAAAACTTGAACAACAGATCATACTACCTCATTGATGTTCGAGACCACAAGGACTCACGCACATCGGAGGAGGAGACCCGCCGGCCTTGGAACATTGCTCATCTTTGGCCTTATTACACCTGAGCCATTGGCTCTTGTGTTGTACATACTTTCATCCATGTATATATTATGATCAAGTATAATAAAGCTGGCATCCCTGATAATTCAGGGCCTCTGTTGTTTCATTTCTAAGTATCTGAGTCTTTATTGTCAATTCAAAAGATCGCTTGGGGGCTTCCTGCTCATTGAGCATAGTTGTGACTACCCTCTTGATCCGGCTTGTACGCCTTGTTAAAAAATCTCTTGGGGGCTTCCTGATCATTGAGTATAGCTATGATTACCCTATTGATCCGGCTTATATGCCTAGTTGAAAATTCTTGGGGTTTATTTCCCAAGTTAAAGGTTACCAAAGAGAACTTGTGGCAATGCACAGTTCAAACATAGGTATCCTTCTTTGAAAGGCTTAATATATGTCTTTTGGAGGGCTCCCTGTTCAATGAACATAGCTTTTGTTAATCCTTTTGGTTGGCTGGTATGCCAGGTGTAAATCACCAAAATTCCGGTTTATCCTGCCTTGTTTGTCTGCCACTCCGCCCAGGTAATCCTAGAATGACTCGTCGTACTCTTGATAGTCAATCTTATAAAGACCCTAAACTTGTCTAAAGTTACAATGGCGGATGGCCATGTGAGGTCCGGCTTACAAGTTTGAATGAAGGATTAACCTAGTGGCTATGCGGCCCATGAACAGCACTTGATATTGAGGCTTGGCAGCCTATGAAAGCCTTCTTTTTTCTGAGTTATTGTTTTCTGAACATTGTTTCAAGTTGATATCTTTGTACCATTGGCATATGGTTTAACATGGTTTAGGCCATGTAACCTTAATCATTATGGCTCATGTTATGAGTATACCTGAGGTTTTGATAACCCGTTCTGGCTTTGGACGATAAGTCGCTAGCATATTTGAATTATGCACTTGGAGTTGCATGCTCTAAGCTATGGAAGTGTGATCCTTATTGGAGATGGCAACGTAAGCTGACAGTATGAACTAATTTCACATGTATGTTTTACTTGTTGAATATGAATATGCGAGGTTTTGACAACCCGCCCTGATTATAAGACTTTAACAAGTCATCATAACATATTGTGTTGAGCAATATAACCTGCCCTGGGGTAAACTGCTAGGGCACATGTTGTTTATTTGTGCACATGCAGGCAGCACAACATTATTGGATATGACCCATCTGATAAATCAATATGATGAAGCATAAACTATGGGTCTTCATACATCAGAACGACAGTTTAACATGTTCAAAGCATCAAAATATGCACGATGGCATGGCAGATCCTCGTTTTTAACTAGCCTATTACAAGGCTAACATGCAGCCCATATGATTAAGTGTTTTAAGGTGAAAAAGTATCATCCTGCAAATTGGTAAGCCGCCACATAGGATCAGCTATCCTGGTCTGGGCATGTTGAGGACTCTGGGTCATCTTGCACCGGTTCATCTTCCTCTTCTTCACCCATTGGCTGGAAGTCAGAGGTAGCCCAGTTGATCCCAGTCAAAGCTCTGAATACAACTTCATCATCTATCAAGCTTGACGGGTCAATATCAGGGGCGAAGGTATGCTTACATGTTTGGGGAATAAGGTTCGTGGCCTCATGAATCAACGCTAGCACTCTTGAATTCTCCTTCATATAAGTTGTCTGATACTTTGACAAGTCGGTTTCTTCTGCGAGCTGGCTAGCTAAAGGGCACGTTCATTTGACACAATTGGTGAAATCTGCTGCTTCAAAGGGAGACCCGTCTTCTTTGAGCCTTGGGCAACCACTGGCCAACTCTTCTGGGTCAAGCTCTGCTTGCCATGCTTTGGCCCGGCTTAGTGTGGTGATGGCACTGGCTCGAGCAGCTGATAGCTTTAGCTCTTCAACCCTTTGTGGCAGCAGGGATAATTTTTCCAACACTTCCTTGATAAGGGAAGGTGGTTACTTCTTGTGAGAGGCAGCAAAGATGGCCATTTATGCGTCGGTGTACAATTGTTCCACCAAGGTATATGCAGCTTTAAGCTTGACACGCATGTCTTGACCCAGTTTGGAGCTGCGGGAGCCTGCATTGATTAAGGTATTGATGAACCGGCTTATGATTGTTAAACATTGGTGTTAAAAGTTTCAAGTACAATGATACTTACCAAAGATGGCGGATGTCATGCTATTGATTTGATGCTTTAAACCAGATAACTCATCAATCACCGGTTTAAGGGCAGCTTCAGCATCTTCGGCTCTCTTTAACAGAGTCGCCTTTTCGGTATCCCAGCCGGCTCTCTTAGCACTGAAATCCTTCTTCAGCTTTTCAGCATTTTCCAAAATGGTTTTCTGTTCTGACTTGGCTTTGGAAGTTTTAGATTGATGGGACTTGATATTCTGCTGTAGATTAGTGACTTGAGATTCTTTCATATACAGCTCAGCCTGCAATAAATAGAGACAGACATTATTTTGGGCTTATTCTTTGAAGTCCCAAGCATAATACAAGTATTTTACTTGGCACATGGGGGCTAATGCACGTTGCTCTTTTAAGGCAAAAGTTTCAATGACCCGGTTTAGCTATGAAGACTAAGCCGGCCCTTGGGGGATACATGTTTGGATTTATTCCTACATATGATGATAAGTTCTAGCTTAGCTATGCAGCTTAAGCTGGCCCTTGGGGGCTATATATGAGAATTTTAGCAGTTCAGTTTTGAAGTCCCGGCTTAAAACTTTCCAATTTTAAGCCGGCCCTTGGGGGCTACATGTTATGATTTAGCAGTTACAAATGGCAGTGGATAGCTACGAGATCAAAAATATTATCTAAGTCTACAGTATATTCCATTCTTCTATATTCAGTAGACTTGGCGGCTGATTGATATAAACTTATATCAGAAAGGTCTTGTTAATGCTTACGTCAAAGCGCTCCTTCATAAGATTGAACAAGCCGGCTTCAAAGTCATGGCTGGTATGAAGGCGGTTCAGATAACCCGTGTGAAGCTCTTGAGCATTGAATTGAGCATAGCTCTCCACGTCCAATTTCCACTTGCCCTTGTCAGCATCTGAAAATTCTTCCTTCTTAGTATGTTTGGCCAGCACCATGGGATTCCTCGGTTCATTGTACATGGTGTCGGTGACCACAATATCATCTTCAGCCTCTTCAGTAGGCTTGGCAGGGCTTGGCGGCTTAGCACCTGATGCATCAGGGGTCATGGGGTCCATAGAGGCCTCTGGGATTTCTGGTGGCGGCTAATCAGCAGTGTTTTCAACATTCTGCATTGAGGCTTCAGAGTCAAGCAGTTGTTGTTCCGGCTCGTGCGCTTTGGGGTCCTCAACCCGCTTGTTTACTTTGGCCTTTTTGCTTGGCTTGGCCATTCCGCTAACAAAGGAAAAATGAAAGAGTTATAATATATATATATATGTATACATCCCAGCTATTCTGCAACCTATTCCTAAATAAGCTATTCAGGAACCGTTCCTAACTGCTTGAAAACAGATAAGCTAACTGTGCGTCATATACTAGTTAACTGTCGAGCGGACTTTTTCTGGCACCTTTTTTCGCACTGTTTTTTGATCGTAATTTTTGAACCGTTTATCGGAATGATGCAAATGATATATTGTTGGATAGCTATTAAATATGCGGAACTTCCTTATGTTTATCATTTTCCCAAAATCCTTATAGTTTTTAAACAAAATTGAAAAAATAAAAATTCTTCAAACGCGTTTTGGGTGTTTTTGTGAAAGAAATTTTCAACCTGTTTGTCGGAATGATGCGTATGATACACCTTTGGAAAGCTATGAATTAGCCCGAACTTCGGTATTTAGAACTCGTTTTTAGATTCGCCACGGTTTAAGAGCAGTTTTCAAAAAACTAACAACAGTTTCATCATTTTTTTCCAAACAGCTACACTACACGCTAACTGCCCGGCCAGAATAGCTAACTGACGTATGATGACCAAGCTAACTGGCATGCCTTAAGACACTTTTTTTGTTTTTTTTACTAGATCAAGCTAACTGCCGGTACTGAAATAGCTAACTGTCGAGGATTGTGGCAGTTAACACCGAGTTAACTGCCCGCTAAAGAAACTATTTTTTATACATATATATATTCCTGGGTCGAGCTAACTGTGAGGCCTGAAATTGTTAATTGTCGAGACTACGGCAGTTAAGACCAAGTTAACTACCGAGACTTTTTTTGTCAGGGTCAAACTAGCTGTCACGAATATCGAGGTTAACTTCCAAGCTTGCCGAGTTTAACTATTGAGTTTTAACTGCCACAATTTGGACACTTAACTGCCACGGGTAATATAAAGTTAACTATTGTGATTTTTGCCAGGCTAACTCCTATTTTTTTATAGGTAACCTTTTCTTGGTTTTAACTGTTGCAAAATAATAAAGTTAACTTCTGAACATGTTTCTTTGTCAACTTTCAAATTCTTAACTGCAGATGTGGCAAGGGGTTACTGCCGCCTATTGGAATTCTCCTAGCTGCTACTCTACGTGCAAATTCCTAGGGAGAATGAAATATATTTTTTCTGAGTCCATTGCTTGTCGCATCCTCAAATAAAATCAAACATGTATACAGATATAGAGATGACCTTTTCTCGTTTCTACATGTCTCTCGTCCTCAACAACAGTTAACTGAATAATTCACATAAGCTCTCTGCACTTTGGCTAGTTAAATGTAAATGACTCACTCATGTACTTGAGCACATTGGGGAGGTGAACACCATAGAAATAGTTGTCCCAGTGGATGGACTTGGGATCGACATCAAAGTAATATTCTTCTGTATTGTTGTCATCTTGCTCTTTCTTCATCTTCATGGACGGGGGATGTGAACACCACGCTTCACACAGTTGAGAAAAGTAGCTACAGTACACGCTAACTTCTCGCACGAAATAGCTAACTGCCAGGAATTGTGGTAGTTAGCACGAAGTCAACTATGGGACTGAAAATGTTTTTATTCTTTTTTGGATTGGGTCAGACTAACTGCGGGTATGAAATACCTAACTGCATGCAGTGAGCAAGCTAACTGCAATTGCTGGTAATACTTTTTTTGCTTCTTTTGTTTTTAATTCTTTTTTTTCTATTTTTTTTCCTAGTCAAGTTAACCGCCAGGATTAGAATAGCTAATTTTTGAAACTGCGATAGTTAATTGCCAGGATTAAAAATACTGATGAAGATATGCGGAATGCAAGCGATAGTTAACTGCCAGGACAGTGACACAGCAGTAGCAGTTAGCATCATCACTCAGCATCACACGCTTGTAGCGTCTCTCACACACAAACACAACAGTTAACAAAACCAGCAGCAAGCAATTAGCAACAGTAATTCATAGTAGTTAACAATAGTACTAGCAACAACTAATAACAACTAGAGCATCAGTTAGCGGTAGAGTTTGGTGCGCGTTGGTGGTGGAGTGTGGTCGCACGGGGTAGTGGCTCGCTCAACAGGGGCCTCGAGCCTCGATGGGCCTCGCTGGGTGCAGGGAAGGTGGTTGGCACGTAGCCGAGCTCCATCTGGTGGTCGTGCCCCGACGGGCCTCTGGCTGCGCACCTCGAGCTCGCGCGCCTCTTTTCCCTTCCATGGAGAGGCAGCTTCATCGACTAGCGGCCGCCGAGAGGGGCTACAAAGGTGTTGGGACGGCGAGGGAGCTTGGCTAGTAGGGGAAGCAACGGAGGCCAGGATCTTGACCGATGGGGGAGGCAAATGGGCGGCACTTGCAAGATCCTGGCGGGAGAGGTGAGGTTGTGGACAGACCTCGCTAGATCTAAGGCCGAGCGGAGAGGTTGGGGTAGCACCAGAGGTAGGGGGAGGTGGGCGCGACAGCCGGCGTCGGGTTAGGTGTGAGCCTCACAGTGTGCAGGGGAGAAGGTGCGGGGGGTTGGGAAGGCCAGGTGGAGATTGTGGCGCGCTGGCGGATTAGGTGGTGGTGGCGCGCCGGGCAGTGTAGGTGATTGTGGTGATCGTGGCGACGTGCCGGCTATGGTAGAAACAGGTTAGGTGGGGGTTTCTGCAGCCGGCAGCAAACCATAGCTCGCTCACTACCTCGCTCGCTCCCGAAAGAAACAGGTTAGGAGGGGTGGTTCCTAAATAAGTTTATTTAGGAACTCTAGAGGGGAGTTTCTAAATAGTCCCACCCTATATATATATATATATATATATATATATATATATATATGTTTACAAAGTTAAGACAATAAAGGCAAGAATTGTTACCCATGGGCAATCTTGAAAGCCGGGATATGAGTCCCCGTTGAGTCACCAGAAGAGGATTTGAAGTGCCCTGATAGTTTGAATCAGAAGGGTTAAGGGGTTGTCGAATGAGACCCGCCTTTGGAAAAGCTAAGTCAGAAAGCGGTGAAACCTCTTCTCGGCGCTTGCGAGGAGCCAACGTGTTGGGTAAGCCGGAGGAAAGAACCCCACCACCACTGTTCCGGGTCGTGCGGCGAACCTCATGCTGCTGCTTCTTCAAAATAAAGTTGGGATAAAAGTAAGCCAAATGGTGAGAAAACCTTACTTTCCAGCTCGCTTGTCGAGTTTTCTGTCTCGGTAGAGATTCTGAGCCGGAAGAAAGGATAATCACCTCTTCATCATCTGCGTGGCTGGCTTTGCTTCATCGTGATGGTAATCAGTGTCAATGAGATGATTAAAAAATGAGCCAAGGGAGTCAAGTTCTACCTTCGACTCAGAGTCGTCTAAAGAAAGCTGATCTGCAAGAGTGTTCTTCTTCTTGGTAGGTTTTTTGACAGCCTTGTTCTTTGCCCTGGCCTTTCTGGTCGGCTTATCCTGGAGTTTCTTCTTCCAAAACGAGGAGTCAGCCTGCAGAAATTTAAAGCAAGAATGAGAAAGTAGACTGACAAATAATGAGTAAAGGGAAGATTGTTTAAAGTACTTACATCTTGAGCTTTGTTCTTTGTATAAAAAGGAGCCAATCCGGTCTTGCTACAATCCTGTGACAACCTGATTTTTGGCCCTTTCTTTTTCTTTTGTTTTTCCGAGGTTTTTGCCTGAGTTTTCTTTTTTCCGTGGCTTTGTGGTCTGGAAACTGAAGAAGATGACCTCTTCTTTGCTTCCAGAGTGGCTTGTCATATCCAAATCCTTCCCTAGACCTTTCCATTTCCACCTTGGACCAAATCCCAATATTCTTTTTTATTGGGAATATTCCTTCTCTACTAAAGGAATAACTCAAATTGCCCTAGGTTGTGAAGCAACCAATATTTCCCTCACTCCTAAAATTCCCAAATAATTCTCATAAATTATTTGGGTCATATCTTTCTCAAATATGGCAAAATATTTCATTTGTCATGTTATCATCATGCTCAAATAATTCATTTCCTATTCTGCCCTAAATGGCACATTGTGAAGCAATTGCTATTTTACTTTTCCCAATTGACCTCAAACTCCTTGGACATCTTTTCATTTCCATATCATTGCCACATGCCAAAATGCAACCTCATTTGCCTAGTAATTATTTAATTATGATTTTCCAAAGTTTCTGTCCTCAAAGAAGCTTTGTGAAGGAGGTGCAAGCTAGGCATATCAAAATGAGTTGCCATTTATGCATGACCACAATATGATCATATCATAGCCCTCCACCCAAGTTGAGCTCATGTCATGCCTCCATGTAAGCTCATCTTCAATTCTTAGTTTCTTCCCAAATTTTCAGTCTGTGAAGCAAGTATATTTTATCTTGCTCCATTATGTCTGCAAATTTTTCTAGGCCTTCCAGTATCCATATAACTTATCTCCACCCATTTTGGGAATAGTTAACCAAGCCATTATTCCTCTAGAATGTTTGCAAGTTTTTGTCCAGAGGGGATGTTTGTGAAGCAAGTACCAGTTTGGCTGGGCCAATTGGTATGAGACTTTTTGAGCATATTCATAGGACTAAATGACTCTGCCTTGCCCAGTTTGGGCTCAATTTGACACTCCATATGAGTGCACCTTCCTGGTCAAGTTTCTGGACCAGATTATGCAGTTGCAAAGCAAGTGCATTAAATCTTGGTCCATTTCTTGCCAAACTCTCCAGTATTGTAGTTCTTCCTTAGTTAATCATCGCAGACAACTCCATTGACCTCAATCACTTCGCCGTTGAACACCAGTGCACGGCCAAGTTTACTACAGTAAACTTCAGACGATGACTACCATTTAACCATTGTGTCTTTAACCAAGTTACCACCGCAGTTGAGACCTACCCAGGAAGGACTAACCCCCAGACATCGGTTGGCATCGCTTGTGGCATTGTGTGCACTAGAGTGCGTGGTGACCGCCTCTTTGGCATGCCATGGATGCGAGCTGGGTGGCTTCTTGCTCGGGCCCCTCCCCCTCTCGTCTTCTTCATGCGCGTGAGCGTGTCCAGCAGGTAGCTCTCATCATCGTCATTTCCTTGGACCCCTCTCCCCCTCCGTCCGCTTGCTTGCCGATGCAAACCGTTGCGTGCCCATGGACGCACAGTGGCGTTTTGGCTTGGTTCGTCGTTGTCGCCTTCCTTCCCATGCTCCCTGGCCTCCTCTTCCCCGTGGGCTCCTCCCTGTGCCTCTTTGTCGCCTTCTGTCAAGCCCATGCATGAGCACACGCGTCCGCGGCGCCGGACACGTATCCTCAGTGATGCCAGCTCGGCCTCTTCGCCCCGTGGCTATATAATCCATCCATGGTGTCAGTGTCAAAACCGGCGGATCTCGGGTAGGGGGTCCCGAACTGTGCGTCTAGGCGGATGGTAACAGGAGACGAGGGACACGATGTTTTACCCAGGTTCGGGCCCTCTTGATGGAGGTAAAACCCTACGTCCTGCTTGATTAATATTGATGATGTGTGTTACAAGAGTAGATCTACCACGAGATCGAGGAGGCTAAACCCTAGAAGCTAGCCTATGGTATGATTGTTGTTCGTCCTACGGACTAAAGCCATCCGATTTATATAGACACCGGAGAGGGCTAGGGTTACACAGAGTCGGTTACAATGGTAGGAGATCTACATATCCGTATCGCCAAGCTTGCCTTCCACGCCAAGGAAAGTCCCATCCGGACACGGGACGAAGTCTTCAATCTTGTATCTTCATAGTCTTGGAGTCCGGCCGATGATGATAGTTCGGCTATCCGGACACCCCCTAGTCCAGGACTCCCTCAGTAGCCCCTGAACCAGGCTTCAATGACGATGAGTCCGGCGCGCATATTGTCTTTGGCATTGCAAGGCGGGTTCCTCCTCCGAATAATTTATAGAAGATTGTGAACACCAGGATAGTGTCCGGCTCTGCAAAAATAATTTCCACATACCACCGTAGAGAGAATAATATTTACACAAGTTCAATCTGCTGACGTATTTGATGGTGTGACGTCACACCACTAGCAAGCCTTTACTTAAACCATTTTTATTGTACCACCTCAGCGCGTTTAGCGAAGCGGTTTCCTTGGCACGTCTTGTCAAAGCAGAGATCGTGTTCCCCTTATTCTGGGATTCCCATCAATACGGACGTGGGTAACCCAACCGCGCCCGTTGCCACGCCCCCTCCATCGAAGGTGGGTTCCAAACGGTCACAGGGACGGCTCTCGGTATTCTTCCTCTTTATAATGAGACCAAGGCCAGTTCTTTTTCTTCAATCCTCAATCGAATCCGCCCCCTGCCCCCGAATTCCAACACCCAGGGCTCCAGATTCTGGTACCTTCGACCTTCGACAATGTCCGGCTCCGACCTACGGGGCCGGTGGATGCCCTCTTCTGTCACGGAAGAAGACGTGTTAAAGCTGAGAGACGCCAGGTACTTGACCTACGAGATTTCGCATAGGTTGCCTGCCCGAGGGCAAGTTATTCCTTCTCCCGAGCCCGGCGAGAGCGTTGTGTTCGTGTCTCACCTCCGTCGGGGTTTAGGCTTCCCGATGGACCCCTTCGTGAGGGGGCTCATGTTTTACTATGGGCTGGAATTCCATGACTTGGCTCCGGAGTCCATCCTCCACATCTCATCGTTTATTGTCATTTGCGAAGCCTTCCTCCGCACTACCCCTCACTTCGGCTTGTGGCTCAAAACCTTCAATGTGGAGCCGAAGATGATTGAGGGGCGTCATGCAGAGTGCGGAGGGGCGGTCATAAGCAAGAGGGCCGATGCTCCATGGCCCGAGGGCTCCTTTCAGGAGGAGCTCGGCTTGTGGCAATAGGAGTGGTTCTATATCACCGCTCCTAGGGGCAGCAGGCAGAGGCCGCCGCCCGTCTTCCGCTCGGGCCCTCCACAACAGTTGACATCATGGGTCAACAAGGGGCGTGACTGGGGGCCGTCCAAAGACATACCCCTATTGCAGGACCGGATTCGAGGCCTCCAAGAAAGGGAGATCAATCTAGTCGCAGTGGTACAGGTTATGCTGATCCGGCGCCTACTGCCCTGCAAACGTCGCCCCCTCGCCCTGTGGGAATTTAATCCGGAGGGGCCACGAGCTCTTCAACACTTTATGGGTTTGACACCCACGGAGATGTACAAACTGTTCTTCGGATCGCAAGAGATGCGTCCGGACTTGACCGAGGACGCTGGCCTAAGCTGCAATCGCCCGGATACTCAAGTAAGTAGCCCTGTGTCCAGACACATTGTCCATCTATTTATCCTGGGTTTGCCATTTGACCAGCTATCCCTTGGATAGGAGTGGATAGCGTAAGCAAAACTGATACGGTGTCCGGCCCCCCCTCCCTAAGACCACGCAGGATCTCGTGTTAATAAAAATGTTGGAGGTTGCACCTTCGGCGGAGGGCGAAGGGGGGCACAGTGGAACTACCACCTCTGCCAAGGAGGCTTACAGTAAGGAAGGAATCAAGAGTCCCTCCTTCCAGGGGGAGAAGAGGACAGCTTCCGAAGACCCGGAGGCCAAGGCCTCAAAGCGGGGAAAGAAATCTGTACCGGAAGGTCCTGTGCCGGGAAGAGCCCCGGCCGTACTGTCTCCTCGGAGGAATCAGCCCTCTAGCGAGCCGTAAGTAAAGAAGGGGGAATTTTGTAATAGTGGACACCCCTGCTTAATTTCTAAGGGTAACCGAAGTTTTCATCTTTGTAGTTCGGATCTCAGCCCGTCTCAGCACAGCTCATCTTCGGGAGACCTTCGTCTGGAGATGATGGAGAGTGAAACGCCTCCATCTGCCGCCCCATCGTGCGGGGCGAACGACCCTGAGGTGTCGTCGCGGAGGGTCTCCCCGAGTCCGGCGGGGCCAGAGAGTTCGGCACCCATTGGAGTACGGCCGGTGGAGCTGCAGGATTTGCTTAAGAGGGCGTCTATCTTGGAAGATCACCGCGCATTAATGAGTACAGTGATTGAAAGGATCTCGTCCGCCGAGAGCGGGTTGTATGAGGCCGTCGGAAGCTTGCTGACGGGTTTTGAGGTATGCAAAAAATGACATACCTTTTGACAGTTTTGCACATGAAGTGCGCCCTGTATAGATAGTAGCCCCTGAGACTTGGTATGCTGTCGAAAGCGATAGCGTGCCAAGGATCAAAATCTCAGTTATAGAATGTCGCCTTTCCTATGTAGGTGGCGGAACGTTCGGTGGCCAGCCGGACTGATGGATTTGCCAAGCTGAAGAGGCAACTCGACGTTGCGGATGCGGACATCTCGCTGGTCAATAAACGACTTGATAAGTCACAAGGTATGTGGTTGCTCCACGGTCGCCTAGTAAGGGAGCTGACGCCCACTCCTCACAATGTGTGTGCTTGATGCAGATGGTGCTGCTGCTGTGGAAGACCTTCGAGCAGAACTTGCTCGGGCCAAGGAGCAGGCCAGAAAAAGCGAGGCGGCTACCTCGAAGGCAGCGGAAGAGCTAGAAGCCGAGAAGGCTGCTCACTGCCGAAGCAGGGAGGAGATGGCCGGAATGGCCGCAAAATTAAAAGTTGCTGCCGACCGCCAGGAGGTTCTTGAAAGAGAACGCCGAGCGGAGCAAGAGGACCTGAAGAAGGCCGACGCCGAAGCCAAGGATGCCCGTAGTGCGATGCGGGCTATGAAGGAGGAACTGCGTCAGATCGCAGACATTTTGGCTGGAAAGCCCTTTATGCTGCGTAGGAAGTTCACGGATCCGAAGTATGCTCAGCTGGGCCGATTGTACGGTGCGGAGGATCCTTATCTGAACTTGGCAGCGAGTGCGGCGGACGCAGTCGTGCACTTCCGAAGCCAGAAGGATCACGAAATGGAGGAGCTTTTCTAGTCTCAATTCCATAGTCCGGAGCGTCCACTTCCGTTGAGTGATAGGCTGGTTGAGTGGGCTGAGCTGAATCGATTGTCCGGACTTGGCATGACGGATGTGGTCGCTCATCTGTGCCCGGGAAGGCCCAAGCCGAAGAGTTATTTTGGCTTGTTGCAGCAATTCCTTGGTGCGGTGCCGCGTATTGGGGCGATGAAGCGATCGGCGTGTATAGAAGGTGCACAGATGGCTCTTGCCCGTGGTAAGACATACTAGGTGGAAATGGATGCCACCGCTGTTGCATCCCGGGATTCGGACAAAAGCCGATTCCCCATCGAGCACTATTTTGAGGAAGTCCTGCAGGGCGCTCGTTTAATAGAGTCGCAGTGCTCGAAAGATGTTATTCATGCACTCAAGGAATGGAGGCATTTTCTACTTGGGAATCGATGTGAGATATATACGGATCACAAAAGCCTCAAATACATTTTTACGCAGCCAGAACTAAATTTACGGCAACGCCGCTGGTTAGAATTGGTAAAGGATTATGATGTTGGTATCCATTACCATCCAGGGAAAGCAAACGTAGTGGCCGATGCCCTGAGTCGGAACCCCAGCTTCGACGGGAACTATCTGCACAGCTTGAGGCCCGAATTCCATCAAGAATTTGTCAAGCTCAACTTGATAATGGTAGCAGAAGGCACCATATCAAACTTGGAAATACAACCACACCTTGTGGAGAAAATTAAAGAGGCTCAGTCCGGTCACCCCAGCATTGAAGGAATTAAAAGGAAGTTGAGTATGGGCAAGGCCTCGGAATTCGTCATAGACAATGAAGGAATATTATGGTACGGAGAAAGGCTATGCGTGCCAAACATAGAAGACCTTAAACAGCAAGTTTTAACTGAAGCACACACCACTCCATATTCGATCCACCCAGGAGGAACCAAAATGTATAAGGATATTCAGGAAAGATTTTGGTGGCATGGTATGAAGAGGGACATAGCCGCTTTCATTGCATGTTGCGACTCATGTCAACGCATAAAAGCTGAACATCAGAGACCAGCTGGACTACTGCAACCTAACAAAATACCTGAGTGGAAATGGGATGAAATAGGGATGGATTTTATTGTCGGATTACCTCGGTCACGACACGGGAATGATGCCATATGGGTCATCACTGACAGGTTGACCAAAGTAGCACACTTTATTCCAGTGAAGACAACCTACACCACTCAGAGGCTTGCCAGGATTTATCTTTCCCGCATAGTCTGTTTGCACGGTGTCCCGAAGACTATAATTTCCGACAGAGGCACTCAGTTCGTCTCAAGATTTTGGGAGCAATTACAACAGGCTCTGGGAACCCAACTAGCCTTCAGTACCGCATACCATCCACAGACTGATGGACAAACAGAACGCGTAAACCAGGTTTTAGAAGACATGATGAGAGCATGTGTCCTCACCTATGGAACCAGTTGGGAGGACAGCCTGCCATATGCCGAGTTCGCATACAACAACAGTTACCAGGCCAGCCTGCAAATGGCTCCTTTCGAAGCCCTATACGGAAGGAGATGTCGTACCCCGTTAAATTGGTCAGAGACCGGAGACAGCCGCATCTTCGGACCAGATATGCTCAGAGAAGCCGAGGAAAAAGTCAAGCTAATCAGGGACCGACTTAAGACCGCTCAAAGTCGACAGAAAAGTTATTATGATCAGAAACATCGTAGGGTCAGCTTCGAACCCGGTGAATTCGTATACTTGAGAGTATCCCCGATGAGAGGATTGCAACGGTTTAAGATTAAAGGAAAATTAGCACCAAGATTCATTGGACCATTTTGCATAGTGGCATGAAGAGGCACTGTAGCCTACCAGCTAGACTTACCCGAAGACTTGTCCGACATTCACGACGTGTTCCACGTCTCTCAATTAAGGAAGTGTGTAAGCAACCCAGAGAAACAAGTATCTCATGAGAACATTGACATACAGCCAGACCTCACTTATCGAGAACGTCCCATAAGAATATTAGAGGAGTCTGAAAGGAGGACCCGACAGAAAACCATCAAGTTTTTCAAAGTCCAGTGGAGCAATCACACCGACAGTGAAGCAACCTGGGAAAGCGAGGATTTTCTTCGGACAGAGCATCCACACTTATTTAAGGATCAGCTGAAATCTCGGGGACGAGATTTTTCCTAAGGGGGTAGGTGTTGTGACACTCCAAAAAATTTTACTTTGGTTTTCAGCAAAAACTTTGTGGTTTTTGAAAAGAGGCCATTTAAAATTTTCCAGAAAACCTTCCTCTTAAGAAACTTTCTTTTCTTTGGCAAGGTTTTTATTCTGGCTTCAAACTTTGGTGTTTGACCTTTTGAAACTTCTTCTCTGTTGGTTCTCTCTCAAAATTATTTTTGGGAGTTTAATCTTTTTCTTTTAAAAAGAAAGTCCATGAAATTTGGGATTTTCATATCTTGGAACCACCATGACTTGGCATTCTTGCCCATGTGGTAAAACCCCTCCAAAACCTCCCCTACAACTTGTGATCAACCTAAATTCTCTGTCCCAACTAATCCAAACTGGTTTTGGATTTTTATTCCAATTATTTTTCCCTCAATTCAATTCTGAAAATTATTTGGAGCCTGAGAGATTTTCAAAGCAAGTGCCCTATTGCATTTGAGTTTTGACCTCAAACCAATTCTCCTGGATTGTCCTTTGAACCCACAACCCAGAACCATCTTGATCCACTCCTCCTCTTTTCAAATTTTTCAAAATTCAGTCTCTGCAAGTTTGGACCAGATTTGCCAAATTTGGTGAAATTCATATCTACACTCCTCCAAAAATTCCACCAAAATTCAGGCAGCCTATTTGAGCAAGGAGAAGCCACTCCACCAAAAATCAGCTCAAGCAAAAAATCACCAGAGGCCAATTTCATTCGGTCGAACACCTGGTGGGCACTGTTACTGTTCATAGTTCAGAAAATTCAGTTTTCAGTGTCATCTTCAGTCCGTCAGTTTCAGTCACGCGGCCACAGTGCCCTTGGCACGTTCCTCGCCGCCTCTTCCTCTTGTCCGAAGCTGCACACGCGTGCGTGGAGCCTTCCTGGCGTCGGTAGCGCGCTGGCTCGCCCTCGCCGGCGTCTTCTGCGGCGTCGGGACCTCCCGTGGCGGCCGACAGGAGGCACACCACGGCAGAACGCCGTTCCGCGCCGCCCATCGCTCCCTGGCTCTCCGCGTGGCCTCATGCACGCCAGCGCACGCCCGTAGCACAGCCACCGTGGCCGGCAAGCACGGAACGCGCTCTCCGCCGCCGACGGGCCCGCACCATCACCGTTCCGTCGAGCTCGCCCTTAACACCCAAACCCCGGCCAGTTCAACACCAAAACGGACCCGTTGGACCTCCGTGATGATGCTCGACCCCCTAACCACCCCGACCGAACACTGCGCCACCGTAATCGCTCGCCGGTGATCCTCGTTCACGGCAACCACCTCGGACCGCCTATATAAAGGGGTCCCGAGCTCACTCTCGTGCACGCAGCACCTCCACTACTCACCAACACCCCGCCAGGCCACTAGGGGGACCTCGAGGAGGTCTCCTCCCCCAGCTCCGGCCGCCTCGCCCCGCCTCGGCCTCCAGCTCGATTCACTTCGGTGAGGCCACCTTCGGCGCCCAAACCTCGTCCGTAGCCCTCTCTTGCACCCAGTAGTCTAACCCCCACCTCAATTTAATCCTTGCAGCCCTCTCCGACGAGCTCCATCCACGCCCGAACCACCGTCCGCCGGAGTTGAGACCGCCGTCGACGTGCTGCTCACCGGCGACCAACACCGCCACCCACCGTTGCGGAAGGACACGGTGAGCACATTGGTAACCTCTGATCCCCATGCCTCGCCGTGGATCGCCGCCGGCGACCACAGCAGCTCTCGGGCGCCGACGAGCCTCGTCCCTCCCATTTGAAAATTTAAACATGACAAGTGGGACCCGCTGTCAGCCTCTCTGTCATTTCTAAACGAAGCGTTATCTGAAAACGCCTTCTGCCAAATACGTTTTCTCTTCGGGCTGGCGTAATCGCTACCGAAGCATTTTCTGCTTTTATAAACTAGCCCCTGGAAATCTTCTGTTTCATTACAGATAAGTCCCTGGACAAAAACCCTTATAACTTTTAATCAGAAAAGTATTTTTGATTGATTCTTTTTCTGTTCTCTTGGAAATTTTGTCTAGTTTTTTATCAGATTTATTTGAAAAATATTTGGTTTACCTTCTGTGCTCTCCTTGGTATTTACGTTAGCGCATATATCTTCTTTAAACGTAGATACCGAAGGAGGTGACGGAGCCGCGAACTTCACCGAGCTAGGCTCCGACTACTCTGAACCAGGCAAGCATGTTTGAACTTTTGATATGATGAGTGTCTTGGCATGTTTTGCATTTAGTTAGTTTCATGGCATGCCGGTGAGTATACCGATGAACGTTATTTTATGTGATAATGAGGTAAGTGAGTTCGATGATCCATACGTGGATGAATGTGAATATGAATGGCCATGTGTTGGCATGAGGATGGGTACGACGGCAGTGTTGTAGCATGCCAGTCTTACGCCAGACTATGTGACTTCAGTGTCAAACCATATCGGTCCAGTACCTATCATTTCCTTCCTTGTACTACCACATGTTTTCCGCAAGGAATATGGTTTAGTAAGTTCCAAACCGCTTTCATGGTACACGCCAAAGATGAGAGGCCGTGATGATGGTTCCATGGCCCTGGATTAAAGCCAGTCATCCGGTCAGGGGGCATGGGTGTTTCCGGTTGGGACCGAGAGGGGGGCACCCCTTAGAGCGCGCGTATATAAATTTGATCCCATGCTATTCGAGATTGTGATCTCCCCGTCTCAAAAGTTTTTCTTGGACGATGACTAGGGTGATTCCTAGCATCGAGAGGTAGGATGGGTGTGTACCGGTTAGCTGTGTTTTCTTCTGAAATACCGTAAACGGAACTAGTCCTTCGTGACTACGGAAATCCGTTGACTGTGGGAAAAATTTTGTACAAACTCTGCAGAGTCATATATTCCTCCAAATCATCTCTTCCATGTCAAGTTTCGTTCTATCTTATCCTAATCAATTGTCAGCTTTGATGACAGAGACTCCGATGAATCACATGTATGCTAAGTCCGGTTAAATGATTACTCCTGTGGATGGACTAACCCGTTTGTTTTCATGAATTGAATGTTTATTATGAGTATTATTTACTTGTGAATAAAAGCCCTTTATGTGATGTCGCTCAGACGTCCGACTGTGGCATTTCTTTTTAAAGCCCTTTCTGCGATGTCGCTCAGACGTCCGACTGTGGCATTTCTTTTAAAGCCCTTTATGTGATGTCGCTCAGACGTCCGACTGTGGCATTTCTTTTTAAAGCCCTTTCTGCGATGTCGCTCAGACGTCCGACTGTGGCATTTCTTTTAAAGCCCTTTATGTGATGTCGCTCAGACGTCCGACTGTGGCATTTCTTTTAAAGCCCTTTATGTGATGTCGCTCAGACTTCCGACTGTGGCATTTCTTTTTAAAGCCCTTTCTGCGATGTCGCTCAGACGTCCCACCGTGGCATTTCTTTTAAAAGGCCTTTATGTGGTGTCGCTAAGATGCCCGACTGTGGCATCATTTTCCTTATTTTTATTTGTTCACCTTTCGAGGCGTCGCTTCAGACACCCGATCGGTCCTTATTTATGTTCTGTGGAATTTCAGGCGGACTACCGCTGTTTTCCCTTTTTACTCACCTGTTATGCCAGTTTTATTTATTGTGCATTAAGGAATTAATCATGTTGCATCCACGCATGCATTTGTTATATCTTACGTTCGAACTGTCTTGCGAGTACTTTCAAAGTACTCACTGGCTTGTTGATTTGGCCAGATGCTGACGAAGGCGATCTCATGGATGAAGAGTTCGATAGCGAGCCCGACACTTAGAGGAGTCCCAGTCAGTCTTGTGCGACCCTGGATTTGGCCACTGTTTTATATCCGCTTCCGCTACCAAATAAATTCATCGAGCCTCTCCTCGACGCTCGATGAGATGACAGACGTAGAGTCTTGTATTTCTCTCCCCGCTGTGTTTTTTTCCACCACCAGCCTATCCTTGAGTCAGTAGTATGTCTCCACACCACTGTGTTATGTCCGCCATTATGTATGATTATTGGCGTGCTTGTAATAATTTGGTTGAGCAACCGTAGTTCGACCCTGTAATATATTTTATGCTACTGGCTTATTGTATCAAGAATTTGTCTGCCAGTGTGGAGGATTTCTCTCATACTGGACTTAAAAGATTGGCTTTTCAATAAATCTTTTTATTGGAAAACCGGTCGTGACAAGCTTGGTACCAGAGCCAGGCTGACTGTAGGAAGCCACTAGGTGCGATCGCTAATTGGTTATTAGCCTGATAGAGCTAATTTATATTTTTGCAATGGTAGTCATTTTCTGTCAGTCAGCATAAATTTATGATCTGACCCTGCAGAATTTCGCCTACTTTTGTAGATGGCCGACGTCAGCTGCGAGTCTCAGACCTTCGCCAACGTACCCGATGGGTTCGTCAAGCTTCTTTCTTCCATCGTTCAGGTCGCGATGGGGCCATCCGTGCGCCCAGTCTTCACACTCTACCAGCACCGAGTCAACGACAGTCTGACCATGCACCAGGCCGCGGTGCAGTTCAGGGGAGGGCGTGGTGAGTTACGCCGCTTCCGGTTCGTGGGAAGAGCCATGCCTACGGAGAGGCATGCTATGCAGATGGCAGCCCGCAAGGCGATAGCTCGTCTCAGGGATGTCCTTCCCGTGATGAAGACTCGTCGTTACCGTTATCTTCCGTGCCATGTGCCTTACACCTGTCACTACGCATACTCCTGCCCCAGAGGAGAACGAGACGAGGCTTTTGAGATGCTCATTGAGTATCTCCGGGCCCTGGAGGCAGCCTTCGACAACCTGGTGGACGACTTCGTAGCTACCCGCATGGACTCAGTCCATGGCTGTGCTGCCAACAGGAGGGAGCTCCTACCCATCGCTCCGCCACCGACTTTTGTCTCGTCATCAGCATCTTTTACGCCTACTCGTCGCCTGCCTTCTACCGAAGAATTTAACCAAGTCATTGCACCCACTCCAGCGCGCACTACACCAACCTTCGCGCCCACTCCTGTACGTGTTGCTCCGCCCCTGGCGACCGCTCCGCCCGCTCTGCGCAACACTACACGTATGGAGCCCATTAGCGAGGAGGAGGTCGAGTCCCCAACCTCGCTATGCCTCGCCCTCGGTAGGGCAAGGGAGGTCGTCAACATTTCTGCCTGAGTACGCTTAGCTGCCGTGTGTTGTACCGCTTTGTAAGATATGTGCATAGGCTGGGAGAAGTAGCCTGTTTTCGCATCATGTAGGAACTGGAGAAGTGCACTAGCCTTAATAACATGTCAGGATTAGGTACGCATATCCTGAGTGATGTACTGTATAATTACCGCCCGCGTGTAAGATGTGTAATGAGCAGTCCTTCTCCGTGCGCAAGTCGTTTTATTTTTCTTAAGTAAGCTGAGTTATTTAATTCTATTTGCCAGCTTTATGCATTTTATGGATTTGTTTTTGCAACTCTTTCCGCTTTTCTTATGGGTTTTACAAAATATATCCCCAGAGTGAAAAATGTCTCGTCCTTGGACTCGCTCCATGCCAATTCCATCAGAGGAAAATTATGATGCACAACCCAGCAGCGAGTTCACTCAGGGACAGTCAAGCCAACCGGGAAATGAATCGGCACTTTCACAAATGTGCCGCCTTTATGAACAGAGTCAGCAACAACATCGTGAAATAATGAACCAAGTCATCAACATGGGAAATCACCATGGACAGTATCAGCAACATTCCAAGTTATCTGAGCTACAGAAGACACGTCCTCAAACATTTTCTCACACTGACAAGCCTCTTGAAGCCGAGGACTGGCTTCGAGATATGGAGAGGAAATTAATTATTGCAAAGTGTTCAGATCTCGAGAAAGTACTATATGCTCCACACTATCTCACAGGAGCAGCCGCATCGTGGTGGGAGAATTTTCTGCACATGCATCCCAACGAAAATGACATAACCTGGGATGATTTCAAGGAAGGTTTCCGTGGTGCACATATTCCTAAGAGTATTATGAAAATCAAGAAGAGAGAATTTGATGACCTCAAACAAAGGAACATTAAAGTGTCAGATTACAACAGTCAATTTACCCTATTATCCCGCTACGCCAATGAGGAGCGTATGACTGAAATCAAGAAGATGGAGAAATTCCTTGACGGTCTGGCGCCCGCACTTAAATGCCAACTGGTCGTGCACACTTTTCCTGATTTTAAAACGCTGGTGGACAAGGCCATTACTCTGGAAAATGAGAGACGCAGTCTGGAAGATATCCGCAAGCGAAAAAGGGACCAGACTAACCACACTCGCAATCACCGAAGCAAGATAGATTTTAAAAAGGGTGGGACACCCAAATTCTCACCCAATGTCTCACGCCCAATCAAGAATTTTCATGCAAGGGACAAGGAATTCACCTATCGCCCCGGCGTTACTTGTTACGCTTGTGGAGAAGAAGGGCACTATGCCAAACAGTGCCCCAAGCCAAGGAATTCAACCCCAAAGCCGAACAACGACAGCAATAATTCAGCGCCCAAACGAAACAATTTCAATCCCAACAATAACCACAGGAAGGGTCATCTGAACCACGTAACCAAAGAGGAGGCACAAAATGCTTCGGATATCGTACTCGGTACGTTTCCTGTCAACACAATACCTGCAATGGTTTTGTTTGATTCTGGAGCTTCTCACTCTTTCATCTCGAAAAGTTTTGCTTTGCAAAATAATTTTTCGATGCTTCCTTTGGAGAAATCCATAATAATCAAGTCCCCCGGAATTCAGCAAGTTTCTTAGAATTACTGTCAGAATGTGGTCATTGAGTTTGAAGGATTGGAGTTTTACGCAAATCTTATTGTATTGGAAAATAAAGGACTGGATGTCATCCTAGGGATGGATTGGCTAACCACCAATAAAGGTTTTATAGACTGTTTCAACAGGACCGTGATTCTCACACACCACCAAGGGAAGACAATAAGAGTATCAGCCAAGGAAGGAAAAAGACCCCGGCAACCGAGGTTAAATAAGGTGGACGTTTCTGAGCTAAACAAGGTTCCAGTAGTGTGTGAATTTCCAGATGTATTCCCTGAAGAGCTGCCAGGTATGCCACCAGATCGAGAAATAGAATTCCGCATTGATCTAGCACCAGGTACCACCCCCATATACAAGAAACCATACAGAATGGCACCATCCGAGTTGATCGAATTGAAGAAGCAGATAAAGGAATTACTGGATAAAGGGTACATTCGGGCCAGCTCCTCACCTTGGGGATCACCAATTTTATTTGCCAAGAAGAAGGATGGAACGCTGAGATTGTGTATCGACTATCGAGCACTTAACATGGTCACAGTCAAAAACAAATACCCGATGCCAAGGATAAATGATTTGTTTGATCAACTTGCTCAGGCCAAGGTATTCTCAAAGATTGACTTAAGGTCAGGATACCATCAATTGAAGGTACGAACGGAAGATATCCCCAAAACAGCCTTCACCTCCAGATATGGACTGTACGAGTTCACAGTGATGCCATTTGGATTAACTAACGCCCCGGCATATTTTGTTCACCTCATGAACAAAGTATTTATGAAGTTTATGGACAAATTCGTCGTAGTATTCATCGACGATATTCTGGTATACTCCAAAACACCAGAAGAGCACGCAGAACATCTCAGGATTGTACTAGGAGAGCTAAGGAAACACCAATTGTATGCCAAGTTCAGCAAGTGCGAATTTTGGCTAAGACAAGTAGGTTTTCTAGGCCACGTGCTGACTCAGGACGGTATAGCAGTGGACCCAGAGAAAGTCAAGGCCGTACTTGACTGGAAGTCACCAGCCAGCGTAACAGACATACGAAGTTTCTTGGGAATGGCAGGGTATTACCGCAGATTTATTGAAGGATTTTCCACCATATCCAAGCCTATGACACAGTTACTCAAGAAAAATAAGAAGTTTGAATGGACAGAAGCCTGCGAGAAAAGCTTCCAAGAGCTAAAGCGGAAGTTAACAACAGCACCAGTATTAATTGTACCCGATATACACAAGAATTTTGAAGTATTTTGTGACGCATCCAGAAAGGGTCTCGGATGCGTGTTGATGCAAGAAGGCAAGGTTGTCGCCTACGCTTCAAGGCAACTTCGCAAACACGAGGAAAATTATCCCACTCATGATTTAGAAATGGCAGCAGTTATTCATGCACTCAAGGAATGGAGGCATTTTCTACTTGGGAATCGATGTGAGATATATACGGATCACAAAAGCCTCAAATACATTTTTACGCAGCCAGAACTAAATTTACGGCAACGCCGCTGGTTAGAATTGGTAAAGGATTATGATGTTGGTATCCATTACCATCCAGGGAAAGCAAACGTAGTGGCCGATGCCCTGAGTCGGAACCCCAGCTTCGACGGGAACTATCTGCACAGCTTGAGGCCCGAATTCCATCAAGAATTTGTCAAGCTCAACTTGATAATGGTAGCAGAAGGCACCATATCAAACTTGGAAATACAACCACACCTTGTGGAGAAAATTAAAGAGGCTCAGTCCGGTCACCCCAGCATTGAAGGAATTAAAAGGAAGTTGAGTATGGGCAAGGCCTCGGAATTCGTCATAGACAATGAAGGAATATTATGGTACGGAGAAAGGCTATGCGTGCCAAACATAGAAGACCTTAAACAGCAAGTTTTAACTGAAGCACACACCACTCCATATTCGATCCACCCAGGAGGAACCAAAATGTATAAGGATATTCAGGAAAGATTTTGGTGGCATGGTATGAAGAGGGACATAGCCGCTTTCATTGCATGTTGCGACTCATGTCAACGCATAAAAGCTGAACATCAGAGACCAGCTGGACTACTGCAACCTAACAAAATACCTGAGTGGAAATGGGATGAAATAGGGATGGATTTTATTGTCGGATTACCTCGGTCACGACACGGGAATGATGCCATATGGGTCATCACTGACAGGTTGACCAAAGTAGCACACTTTATTCCAGTGAAGACAACCTACACCACTCAGAGGCTTGCCAGGATTTATCTTTCCCGCATAGTCTGTTTGCACGGTGTCCCGAAGACTATAATTTCCGACAGAGGCACTCAGTTCGTCTCAAGATTTTGGGAGCAATTACAACAGGCTCTGGGAACCCAACTAGCCTTCAGTACCGCATACCATCCACAGACTGATGGACAAACAGAACGCGTAAACCAGGTTTTAGAAGACATGATGAGAGCATGTGTCCTCACCTATGGAACCAGTTGGGAGGACAGCCTGCCATATGCCGAGTTCGCATACAACAACAGTTACCAGGCCAGCCTGCAAATGGCTCCTTTCGAAGCCCTATACGGAAGGAGATGTCGTACCCCGTTAAATTGGTCAGAGACCGGAGACAGCCGCATCTTCGGACCAGATATGCTCAGAGAAGCCGAGGAAAAAGTCAAGCTAATCAGGGACCGACTTAAGACCGCTCAAAGTCGACAGAAAAGTTATTATGATCAGAAACATCGTAGGGTCAGCTTCGAACCCGGTGAATTCGTATACTTGAGAGTATCCCCGATGAGAGGATTGCAACGGTTTAAGATTAAAGGAAAATTAGCACCAAGATTCATTGGACCATTTTGCATAGTGGCATGAAGAGGCACTGTAGCCTACCAGCTAGACTTACCCGAAGACTTGTCCGACATTCACGACGTGTTCCACGTCTCTCAATTAAGGAAGTGTGTAAGCAACCCAGAGAAACAAGTATCTCATGAGAACATTGACATACAGCCAGACCTCACTTATCGAGAACGTCCCATAAGAATATTAGAGGAGTCTGAAAGGAGGACCCGACAGAAAACCATCAAGTTTTTCAAAGTCCAGTGGAGCAATCACACCGACAGTGAAGCAACCTGGGAAAGCGAGGATTTTCTTCGGACAGAGCATCCACACTTATTTAAGGATCAGCTGAAATCTCGGGGACGAGATTTTTCCTAAGGGGGTAGGTGTTGTGACACTCCAAAAAATTTTACTTTGGTTTTCAGCAAAAACTTTGTGGTTTTTGAAAAGAGGCCATTTAAAATTTTCCAGAAAACCTTCCTCTTAAGAAACTTTCTTTTCTTTGGCAAGGTTTTTATTCTGGCTTCAAACTTTGGTGTTTGACCTTTTGAAACTTCTTCTCTGTTGGTTCTCTCTCAAAATTATTTTTGGGAGTTTAATCTTTTTCTTTTAAAAAGAAAGTCCATGAAATTTGGGATTTTCATATCTTGGAACCACCATGACTTGGCATTCTTGCCCATGTGGTAAAACCCCTCCAAAACCTCCCCTACAACTTGTGATCAACCTAAATTCTCTGTCCCAACTAATCCAAACTGGTTTTGGATTTTTATTCCAATTATTTTTCCCTCAATTCAATTCTGAAAATTATTTGGAGCCTGAGAGATTTTCAAAGCAAGTGCCCTATTGCATTTGAGTTTTGACCTCAAACCAATTCTCCTGGATTGTCCTTTGAACCCACAACCCAGAACCATCTTGATCCACTCCTCCTCTTTTCAAATTTTTCAAAATTCAGTCTCTGCAAGTTTGGACCAGATTTGCCAAATTTGGTGAAATTCATATCTACACTCCTCCAAAAATTCCACCAAAATTCAGGCAGCCTATTTGAGCAAGGAGAAGCCACTCCACCAAAAATCAGCTCAAGCAAAAAATCACCAGAGGCCAATTTCATTCGGTCGAACACCTGGTGGGCACTGTTACTGTTCATAGTTCAGAAAATTCAGTTTTCAGTGTCATCTTCAGTCCGTCAGTTTCAGTCACGCGGCCACAGTGCCCTTGGCACGTTCCTCGCCGCCTCTTCCTCTTGTCCGAAGCTGCACACGCGTGCGTGGAGCCTTCCTGGCGTCGGTAGCGCGCTGGCTCGCCCTCGCCGGCGTCTTCTGCGGCGTCGGGACCTCCCGTGGCGGCCGACAGGAGGCACACCACGGCAGAACGCCGTTCCGCGCCGCCCATCGCTCCCTGGCTCTCCGCGTGGCCTCATGCACGCCAGCGCACGCCCGTAGCACAGCCACCATGGCCGGCAAGCACGGAACGCGCTCTCCGCCGCCGACGGGCCCGCACCATCACCGTTCCGTCGAGCTCGCCCTTAACACCCAAACCCCGGCCAGTTCAACACCAAAACGGACCCGTTGGACCTCCGTGATGATGCTCGACCCCCTAACCACCCCGACCGAACACTGCGCCACCGTAATCGCTCGCCGGTGATCCTCGTTCACGGCAACCGCCTCGGACCGCCTATATAAAGGGGTCCCGAGCTCACTCTCGTGCACGCAGCACCTCCACTACTCACCAACACCCCGCCAGGCCACTAGGGGGACCTCGAGGAGGTCTCCTCCCCCAGCTCCGGCTGCCTCGCCCCGCCTCGGCCTCCAGCTCGATTCACTTCGGTGAGGCCACCTCCGGCGCCCAAACCTCGTCCGTAGGCCTCTCTTGCACCCAGTAGTCTAACCCCCACCTCAATTTAATCCTTGCAGCCCTCTCCGACGAGCTCCATCCACGCCCGAACCACCGTCCGCCGGAGTTGAGACCGCCGTCGACGTGCTGCTCACCGGCGACCAACACCACCACCCACCGTTGCGGAAGGACACTATGAGCACATTGGTAACCTCTGATCCCCATGCCTCGCCGTGGATCGCCGCCGGCGACCACAGCAGCTCTCGGGCGCCGACGAGCCTCGTCCCTCCCATTTGAAAATTTAAACATGACAAGTGGGACCCGCTGTCAGCCTCTCTGTCATTTCTAAACAAAGCGTTATCTGAAAACGCCTTCTGCCAAATACGTTTTCTCTTCAGGCTGGCGTAATCGCTACCGAAGCATTTTCTGCTTTTATAAACTAGCCCCTGGAAATCTTCTGTTTCATTACAGATAAGTCCCTGGACAAAAACCCTTATAACTTTTAATCAGAAAAGTATTTTTGATTGATTCTTTTTCTGTTCTCTTGAAAATTTTGTCTAGTTTTTTATCAGATTTATTTGAAAAATATTTGGTTTACCTTATGTGCTCTCCTTGGTATTTAGGTTAGCGCATATATCTTCTTTAAACGTAGATACCGAAGGAGGTGACGGAGCCGCGAACTTCACCGAGCTAGGCTCCGACTACTCTGAACCAGGCAAGCATGTTTGAACTTTTGATATGATGAGTGTCTTGGCATGTTTTGCATTTAGTTAGTTTCATGGCATGCCGGTGAGTATACCGATGAACGTTATTTTATGTGATAATGAGGTAAGTGAGTTCGATGATCCATACGTGGATGAATGTGAATATGAATGGCCATGTGTTGGCATGAGGATGGGTACGACGGCAGTGTTGTAGCATGCCAGTCTTACGCCAGACTATGTGACTTCAGTGTCAAACCATATCGGTCCAGTACCTATCATTTCCTTCCTTGTACTACCACATGTTTTCCGCAAGGAATATGGTTTAGTAAGTTCCAAACCGCTTTCATGGTACACGCCAAAGAGGAGAGGCCGTGATGATGGTTCCATGGCCCTGGATTAAAGCCAGTCATCCGGTCAGGGGGCATGGTTGTTTCCGGTTGGGACCGAGAGGGGGGCACCCCTTAGAGCGCGCGTATATAAATTTGATCCCATGCTATTCGAGATTGTGATCTCCCCGTCTCAAAAGTTTTTCTTGGACGATGACTAGGGTGATTCCTAGCATCGAGAGGTAGGATGGGTGTGTACCGGTTAGCTGTGTTTTCTTCTTAAATACCGTAAACGGAACTAGTCCTTCGTGACTACGGAAATCCGTTGACTGTGGGAAAAATTTTGTACAAACTCTGCAGAGTCATATATTCCTCCAAATCATCTCTTCCATGTCAAGTTTCGTTCTATCTTATCCTAATCAATTGTCAGCTTTGATGACAGAGACTCCGGTGAATCTCATGTATGCTAAGTCCGGTTAAATGATTACTCCTGTGGATGGACTAACCCGTTTGTTTTCATGAATTGAATGTTTATTATGAGTATTATTTACTTGTGAATAAAAGCCCTTTATGTGATGTCGCTCAGACGTCCGACTGTGGCATTTCTTTTTAAAGCCCTTTCTGCGATGTCGCTCAGACGTCCGACTGTGGCATTTCTTTTAAAGCCCTTTATGTGATGTCGCTCAGACGTCCGACTATGGCATTTCTTTTTAAAGCCCTTTCTGCGATGTCGCTCTGACGTCCGACTGTGGCATTTCTTTTAAAGCCCTTTATGTGATGT
>NC_041385.1:560254976-560271163 GCF_002162155.2 Triticum dicoccoides
ATGTCGCTCAGACGTCCGACTGTGGCATTTCTTTTAAAGCCCTTTATGTGATGTCGCTCAGACGTCCGACTGTGGCATTTCTTTTAAAGCCCTTTATGTGATGTCGCTCAGACGTCCGACTGTGGCATTTCTTTTTAAAGCCCTTTCTGCGATGTCGCTCAGACGTCCGACCGTGGCATTTCTTTTAAAAGGCCTTTATGTGGTGTCGCTAAGATGCCCGACTGTGGCATCATTTTCCTTATTTTTATTTGTTCACCTTTCGAGGCGTCGCTTCAGACACCCGATCGGTCCTTATTTATGTTCTGTGGAATTTCAGGCGGACTACCGCCGTTTTCCCTTTTTACTCACCTGTTATGCCAGTTTTATTTATTGTGCATTAAGGAATTAATCATGTTGCATCCACGCATGCATTTGTTATATCTTACATCCGAACTGTCTTGCGAGTACTTTCAAAGTTCTCACTGGCTTGTTGATTTGGCCAGATGCTGACGAAGGCGATCTCATGGATGAAGAGTTCGATAGCGAGCCCGACACTTAGAGGAGTCCCAGTCAGTCTTGTGCGACCCTGGATTTGGCCACTGTTTTATATCCGCTTCCGCTACCAAATAAATTCATCGAGCCTCTCCTCGACGCTCGATGAGATGACAGAAGTAGAGTCTTGTATTTCTCTCCCCGCTGTGTTTTTTTCCACCACCAGCCTATCCTTGAGTCAGTAGTATGTCTCCACACCACTGTGTTCTGTCCACCATTATGTATGATTATTGGCGTGCTTGTAATAATTTGGTTGAGCAACCGTAGTTCGACCCTGTAATATATTTTATGCTACTGGCTTATTGTATCAAGAATTTGTCTGCTAGTGTGGAGGATTTCTCTCATACTGGACTTAAAAGATTGGCTTTTCAATAAATATTTTTATTGGAAAACCGGTCGTGACAACTTCGGATGTACTCGGGTCGCTGGTGCTGCATCTAGCCAGCCAGCTCTCTTCCCCCGCGCAAAAGCGGGTCATGAGGCTTGTTAGTGTGGCCATTGTTCTTGGTTTTTCCTGGCCGAGGTGTCTGGCGAGCCATTCGTCTCGGATGTTGTGTTTAAAGGCTGCTAAGGCTTCAGCGTCCGGACAGTCGACTATTTGGTTCTTTTTAGTGAGGAATCTGTTCCAGAATTTGCATGCTGACTCTCCGGGCTGTTGAGTTATGTGACTTAAATCGTCTGCATCCGGAGGGCGGACATAAGTCCCTTGAAAATTTGCTCGAAACACATCTTCAAGCTCTTCCCAACTTCCAATGGTATTTTCTGGGAGGCTTTTAAGCCAATGCCGAGCTGTCCCTTTGAGCTTGAGGGGTAGGTATTTTATGGCATGGAGATCGTCTCCTCTAGCCATATGTATGTGTAGGATATAATCCTCAATCCAGACTTCGGGGTCTGTTGTTCCGTCATATGCCTCTATGTTTACGGGTTTGAATCCCGCTGGAAATCCATGATCCAGTACCTCGTCGGTGAAACATAGTGGGTGTGCGGCGCCCCTGTATTTGGGTGTGCCGTTGTCTTCAAATGCTTGGCGGGTTATATTGCTTCCTAGAGTCTTCTTTTTTGGCCCATAGATAGACCTGGCTGGGTCATCCTTTTTCCGAGGATCTTTAAGCTGATCGTGTGCCGGCTTGTGTGCGGCGCCCCTTGTTGCTCTTGGCCTGTCATCTGGTCGTCTGTCCAGCCAGGCGGCTTCTTTCTTTTTTGACTGCGGGAGCTCTAAGGCCTCCTCGTCAAATTCGGGCAACAGCTTGCGCTTCGGGTAGCTCTTTGTCTGGTGACTAGCGCCATATTTATCTGTGGTGTTGAGTACTTTGCTCCATCTCATTCTGAGTGCGTCCTCCACTGTTTTGAGCTTCCGCTTTTGCTTCTTCAAACTTCTTGCAGTGGCGACGAGCCTTTTATGAAGGTTCGTATGCTCTGGTGATGTGAGATCATCTTCGCCGGGGATGGGTTGCTCGTCCAGTTCATCATGTTCGGATGGCTGCTTGGTGGCGTGTGCGTCGTCCACTGCTTCGCCCTGCTCTAGGGCCGGGTCCGTATGGGTGCCGTTTTTATCGAGGCCGGTCTTCGGGCGGCGCTTGCGTCGCCGTTTTGGTTGTTTGTTGGGGGAGTTGTCCTTCGCCACGTCCCGTTTTTCCTCATTGTCGCTTCCTTTTGGTGTATCCACCATGCATACGTTGTGAGTTGGGGTGGCTTTCCAGTGCCCGGTAGGCGCTGGTTCTTGGTCGTCTTCGGCATCGTCGTCCATACCGTTGATGTCTTCGGAGTCGTAGTCTAGCATGTCGGTTAGATCATCGACAGTGGCTACCAAGTGGGTGGTGGGTGGGTTTTGAATTTCTTCGTCGTTCGCATCCCAACCATTCTGGCCGCAGTCCGGCCAGGGCTCTCCTGATAATGAGAGATACCTTAGCGAACTCAGGATGTCGCCAAAAGGTGAGTGTTGAAAGATGTCCGAGGCAGTAAACTCCATGATCGGCGCCCAACCGGATTCGATTGGTGGGGGCGCGGGAGGTTCGGAGTCCGGCAAGGAGTCCGGCGCCTCGGAGTCACGAGCTTCATGAGGGACAAGGTCAGTGTTCGGCTCTATCGCCGTAGAGGTTGCAGACCCCGAGGCGGCGTCTAACCATCCGTCCTCGATCTGCACAGCCAGCTCTGAATTGAAGATCGGAGCGGGCTCAAGTGCGGCCTCCAGGGTACTGTCCGGCCGCAGAGCTAAATCATGCTCGTCCTGACAGTGCGGCACGCTCGGCTGTGGCTCGAATCCATCGAGGATCAAGTCCCCACGGATGTCAGCTGTGAAGTTTAAACTTCCAAATCTGACCTGACGGCCAGGGGCGTAACTTTCGATCTGCTCTAGATGGCCGAGCGAATTGGCCCGCAGTGCAAAGCCGCCGAATACGAAGATCTGTCCAGGGAGGAAGGTCTCACCCTGGACTGCGTCATTGATGATGATCGGAGAAGCCATCGAGCCTATCGACGACGGCACAGAGGAACTCTCAATGAAAGCACCAATGTTGGTGTCAAAACTGGCGGATCTCTGGTAGGGGGTCCCGAACTGTGTGTCTAGGCGGATGGTAACAGGAGACGAGGGACATGATGTTTTACCCAGGTTCGGGCCCTCTTTAGGGAGGTAAAACCCTACGTCCTGCTTGATTAATATTGATGATGTGTGTTACAAGAGTAGATCTACCACGAGATAAAGGAGGCTAAACCCTAGAAGCTAGCCTATGGTATGATTGTTGCTCTTCCTACAGACTAAAACCATCCGGTTTATATAGACACCGGAGAGGGCTAAGGTTACACAGAGTCGGTTACAATGGTAGGAGATCTACATATCCGTATCGCCAAGCTTGCCTTCCACGCCAAGGAAAGTCCCATCCGGACACGGGACGAAGTCTTCAATCTTGTATCTTCATAGTCTTGGAGTCCGGCCGATGATGATAGTTCGGCTATCCGGACACCCCCTAGTCCAGGACTCCCTCACCTGGCCTCGTCCGAGCTCACCACCAGCCTTGCCTCGCTCCACTACTCATCCCCAGCCACTCGCCCAAGACCCAGAGCCCCTCCTCGCTGCTCTAGGCCACCATGGCCGCCGTGAAGCTAGGCTTAAATCCGAGCCATCCGAGCCCTCCCGCTCCCTCCTGACCTCACCATAGCTCCACCCAGACCCCGGCGGTCCTCCCCGTGTCCTCGCCCCATCGCCGGAGCCACCTTGGCCGTGTGCCCCTAGATCAACCGCCGCCGCCGGCAAGCTCTTTGTCCCCGCATGATTCCACCCTTCCTCTCCTCCCCGGCGCTCATTTCCTCTCTGGATGGATCCGGTGGGCCGTGCCGCGCTTGCCGGTGGCCTTCCCTTGGCCAGAGCTAGCCGGAGCCGACGAGCCCATCGCCAGCAAAGTCCAGCCACGCCTCTGCCTCGCCCCCTCTCTCTGTTCTATCGGGCGCGAGCAAGAAGAAGGAGCGGGAGGAGGGAGAAAGGGGTGGGGCTCGCTGATACATCTCCAACGTATCTACTTTTCCAAACACTTTTGCCCTTGTTTTGGACTCTAACTTGCATGATTCGAATGAAACTAACCCGGACTGATGTTGTTTTCTTTTGACTGGAGACTGCAGGGCTTACACCCACAACATTTTATTAAAATCAAGAACAGCAAGTACATAGAAAGGTTCCTTAAGAAAAGGAACAAAACAGAAGAAGATGAAAGAGAACTATGTACAGTCTAACCTAAAAGAGAAGGAAAATCTAACTATACATGTCACCTCTCAAGGAGGAAGGAAATCAATCCATTTAAGCAGTGCCTCCCTGTGTTTTGACTTGATTCTGTGAGCCAAAAGGGAAATGTCATGGACAAAACCATTTCTCCACTGTCTGAAGGTAGGTCTGATATACCTGAACGCTTTATCATTTCTGACTTTCCAGATATTCCACCAAGTAAGAAACACCACTTCAGAAAAGAAAGGCTTATTGAATTCCTTCCTAGCATGGCATGCAATCTGAACCATATCCTGATTGTTGGGCCATGAAATCTGCAGGTAATTCCAGACTCTCATGCTGAAGTTACACTGAAAAAATAGATGATTCCTGTCTTCAAGAGCTCCTATAGGGCAAAGCACACATTCAGGCCCATCATTGATCTTCCACTTCCTGCGCTGAATCATATCCTTGGTGTTTACTCTATCCATAATGACAAGCCAGGCAAACATTTTGATTGTCATAGTACAGCATGACTTCCATATCCAACATAGCAAGGGGTTAGTTGGAATTGGCTCATGGACCAGATCATAATATTTCTTGGCTGTGTATCCAGACTTCTTTCCATGTTTCCAATACCAGCAATCCTTAGAATTATCATCCAAGGAGATATCAGACAATATTCCAGAAAGTTGATTTAGCTCCCTGTAGGCCATTTCAGATAATGGCAGAGAGAACATGCTATGAAACTCACCTATGGCCATTACTTCCAGAACAGAAGAATTTTTTTGTATGCAAAATGAGAACAGCCTTGGGAATCTATCCTGTAGTGGAATGCAAGAATTATCCACTTCCCAGGAATCTGACCAGAATAGCAAGGAGTCACCTTTTCCAACGCATACTGAAGACACAGCCCTGAATGTATCCATTAGCTTACATATGTCCCTCCACCAAAAAGAGCCACACATAACAGTGTCATGTGGGACTCTCTGATAATAATAACTATCCCAGATCAAATGAACCCATGGAACATCAACTTTGTTATAGAATTTATTGAGGAACTTCATTAACAAGGCTTCATTCTGCAGCCCCAGGTTCAGGATGCCAAGCCCACCCTTTAATTTAGGTCTACATACCAGAGGCCAGGCCGCTAAAGAATTCCCCTTTTCCTGGCCATATTTTCTCCAAAGACACTGTCTTTGTATTCTTTCTAGTTGTTTCAAAATCCCTTGTGGAATAGATAAGCTACAGAGGAAGAATATTGGCAATGAGGAAATAACGTAATTTACCAACTGCAGTCTGCTACCTTGTGGTAGAAACCAAGAGCTAGCAGTCCACCTTCTTTCCATGCAGTCCACAAGTGGCAAAAGGTCCACACTTTTGGGCCTAGTGGTTCCCACTGGAAACCCCAGGTATGTGAAAGGCATCACCCCCAGTTGACATCCAAATTGAGCGGCAAGAACATTGGCATAATTGGTATCCACATTAATTGGGTACATTGAAGATTTGTGGTAATTAATCTGCAAACCAGTTGCCAGAGAAAAGGAGTCTAGAATAGCTTTTAGCATCTCTAACTGAGCAGACTCAGCAGCCACAAACAATAATGTATCATCAGCATATTGAACCACTGGGAAGTCAGGATCATGAGTTACTAGGGGTAAGGAGAGGAGTCCTTTGCTGAGTTGATCATTAATCATAGTCTGCAGAAGGTCAGCAGCAAGCACAAAAAGTAAAGGTGAGATTGGATCACCTTGCTTTACCCCACATTTACACTTGAAATGGCTACCTGGAACCCCATTAAGCAGGATTGATGAGGTTGCAGAGGACAACAATTGTTGTATCCAAGAAATCCATCTATTATCAAATCCCTTTGCCACCATTATTTTTATAATTGCCTCATGCTGTATGGAATCAAATGCTTTTTCAAAATCCAACTTAAGCAACATGATTGGCCTTTTCGATTGATTGCACTGATGAATGTACTCAAAAGTCCATGCAATACAATCCTGAATGGATCTAGATTTGATAAAACCATACTGATTCTTGTGAACACATTTAGTTATTTCATCTTGAAATCTGTTTGCAGCAAGTTTAGTAAGGAACTTCAACCCCACACTTGTCAATGTTATTGGCCTAAAGTCACTGGCAGTCTCAGGTGACAGCTTTTTGGGGATGAGAGTGATATATGCCTCACTGAGATTCTCTAGTTTAACAGTTCCTGCATGAAACTCATTAACCAGGGAGATAAAGTCACCAGAAATGATTGGCCAACATTTTTTCATAAAAAGTCCATTAAAACCATCAGGCCCAGGGGCCTTGTCAATTGGCAACTCCTTGATAACCTGTTCAATCTCCTTGACCTCAAAAGGCTTGGTGAGAACATCCAGTCCCTGTACCCTAGGGATTAGAGAGAGAATGTCATTTCCCATGAAAATTTGTTTGACAGTACCCATTCTTCCTTTGAAAATCTCCAGAAATTCCTTGGCAATAGTGTTATGATCAGAAGACACTGATCCATCTGACAACTGCAGAGTGGCAATAGAATTTTTCCTATATCTTTCAGTTCCATTGCCTGGAAGAATTTCGAGTTTTCCTCACCCACCTTAATATATCTAATAGTGCATCTCTTCTTCCAATATAAGAATTGTAGATGTAGCAGGTGATCATGATGTGATTTCACCAATTTTCTGAAATTGGATTCAGGCAAAAATAAAGGCCTACAGTCTTCCAAATCATCCAGCCACAAAATCACCCAATTACATTTCTCAATAAGACCTTTAATATGAGATAAACCCTCCTGCCATTTCTTGAGAGCAAATCTTAATGATTTCAGTTTATCCATAATGACTATTGATATGTGGGACTTCTGAGACTGCCTTTGCCAGACTTGTTGAACACACTCCATAAAACCAGGTTGATGGATCCAATAATTTTCAAATCTGAAAATATGAGCTTTCGGGATTCTGGTGCTTATGGAAACCACACAAGGGACATGATCCGATGCAGTTTTGGCTAGAGGATTGACCTGCGTGTTTGGATATTGATCAATCCAACTTGCAGAGGTGAAAAACCAATCCAACTGTTCAAGAAGTGGGAAATCCTGCATATTAGACCAGGTGAATCTTCTTCCTTTTAAAGGTAACTCCAGCAGTCCCAAATGCCCAATGATCTCATTAAAAAGAAAAATATCATTGATATCACCCCCAGGAAGATTTCTATTATCCAGAGATCTTATGAAATTGAAATCTCCAAGCAGAAGCCAGTTTTTCTCAGGTTCCACATTTAAATTATAAAGCCAGCTGACAAATTCATCTCTTAAGGTACCTTGACAGGGCCCATAAACATTAACCAGGTACCAAAAATCACCATTATGCATGGACTTAAAACTAATGACAATCCCATAAGGTTTTACTTCCACTAAATCCCCTGAGAAAACATCAGAGCGCCACACGACTAAAATGCCACCGGAAGCTCCCCTAGAAGGGGATTCAATAAACTGGTCAAAACCCACAGGACAAATTCTCTTAATTAAAGCGCATGGGCACTCCGATAACTTTGTTTCTTGCAGACAAACCACTGCACAATGACTCTCAAGAACTTTCTGCCGGACCGCACGTTGTCTTCCATCAGAATTCAGTCCACGTACATTCCAACAAAGCACATTCCAGCTACGCATGGGCATTTGATTCATATGATAACACAGGATAGCATATTAAAAACAGTGGGACACCTAGTGCTGCACAACCCATAACACATAATAGCAAAAGAGCCAAAAGAGCCAAATCATAACCAGAGTGCCAAGTTTCAGAGATAACATAACAGTCAGCAAATTTGACAGGCTCGCTACACCTAGGAAACACATTAAACTTTAACATTTAAAAGTTGCTGGAGGGGGTATCATCCTTAGGATCAGCCATAAGCTTCTCCCTGGAAAGCAGGTTGGGGTCCATCTCCAGCTCAGCTCCAATTGCCTGCAGCACATCGATCGTCGTCTGCGTGTGGACCTCCTCAGGCTTGTCATGACGAACATCGTCAGTGTTTTCCACTCCAGCAGCATCAAGTATCTGTATGGGTTGGGCCTTCTCTTCCATGGGCTTGGACCTTGGGCGTCGTTTAGCAGGCTGTAGAGGAAGCTGCTCAAAGACCATCGATTTGAAACCATCAAGTTTTGCCGCGCTCCTCGTACATCTTCTGACTGAGCTATCAACCAAAGGAGCAGAAATCTTGCGCCTTCCGCGCTGTGCTTTCTGCAGTGGCGTCGCTTCAGACGCAAAACCCACAGGCAAGGGCCCCTCTTCCTGGCCAACAGGACCCACGGGCTCCAAAGACAGCTGATTATTACTGAATCCCACAGGCTCAGCAATATCAGTAGGTTCATCGCTTGCAACTGAGCAACTAGGGGCTGCTAGGGAAGCAAACAAAGAGCGAGCAACGGGGCGCCGATTGACGGACGCAGAACTTGACAAACAAGAGACTAGCGAAGACACTCTGTTGGTATCATCAAAAGCAATCGACCACTTGCGCTTGGAGAAAGTAACTGTCCCAAACTGCTTGAAGAAAAGTGGCCTTGGCACTTCTTTTACAGAAAATTCAGGCATCAAATTCTCAAAAGACCGCTTCCAAAGCAGTTCAGGTGGAAGAGAGGGTCCAGCCACCACCCTAGGCATCCCAATGATGATCTGGTGATGTTGAATCACCGGAGGTTGATAGGGGACAATAGCCAAAGGATTATCTTCCACAAGAGCAGGTTGTTCCTGAACTTCAGCAACCAAATCAACTATCTGTTGTTGTTGAGGCCCTTCATCATGCAGAAGCTGTTCCACAGATTCTGATTGTTCCGGTTGATCAATGACAATTGAGACTTGATCTTGTTCTGGCATTTCTGGCGGATGCGGGTGATTGATATTGTCATCATCGCCCCACTGAGCATTACCCCAATCAGCATCCACTGGATTTTCTGGGGGAAGAGCATGTGCAAGAGGCGCTTCATTCCAGCCAATCATCGGGTAAGGCGGCAGAACAAACGGGATGTTGTCAGGAATGAGATGACCAGGCATTGGATGAGGGTTACCATCCAGAGGCATCGGGTCTTCATCATTAGGCATCTGATCAGCAAAATCTGCCCCAAGAACATAACATGCAACAGTCCAGGAAACTTGGGCACCACCCCACTCAGCATAGTCCCCAAAAACCACATCTCGTGGTACTAACGGTGTATCAGGAAAGCTGGCTTCAACAACAGCTCGTACCAGGTACGGGTCTTCACTATCCCAGGAATGAAATTTTCCAAAAGTACCAACTGCCTGAGAAATATGTTCAGTCGTATGATAATCCAGGGGAATCCCAACAAACATTAACCAACCCATACGAAAACCAGTATTCCCTTTGAAGTTGTCACCCTCATCATGCTTCATAAATCTAACAAATTGATCATTACCCAGATCAAACGGCGGGTGCTGAATCAGGGTGTATCTGACAGTGGGATCTCGAACTTGAAGCAAACCAACCCCATGAAACCAAGGCTGAGCAGAATGAACAAGAATACCTCTGTTCTGAAGAAACTCCACCACTTCCTCTCTGACCGGCCCTAGAGGTCCATCCGGTGCTGGCATGACTTCAGCAACCATATAATCTTCATGGCGACGGGGAGGGCGGGCCGCCGGCGTGAAGAAAGTGCGAGGTAAACGCCGATCACCACCATCAATGATGTGATGTCCCGGAGGCACTAGGCGATGTGGATCAAGCTCGAAGTTGGCCATGGGTGGCAACGGC
This sequence comes from Triticum dicoccoides, assembly GCF_002162155.2. NCBI lineage: Eukaryota > Viridiplantae > Streptophyta > Magnoliopsida > Poales > Poaceae > Triticum > Triticum dicoccoides. The sequence goes on from NC_041385.1 coordinate 560,264,971, forward strand.
AACGAACTTAGGGTTTCTTTGGAACGACCGGATTTATCCTTGGCAGGTGGAATCGGACTGATGTTGTTTTCAGCAGAACTGCCATGATGTTGTTTTATGTGTAGAAAAGAAAAGTTCTCGGAATGTCCTGAAAATCCACGGAGGCACTTTTTGGAATTAATAAGAATTTCTAGGCGAAAGAAATACACCAGGGGGCCCAGGGCCTGTCCACGAGACAGGGGGGCGCCCCCCTGTAGGGCGCGCCCCCTATCTCGTGGGCCCCCTGGACCTCCACCGACCTCAACTCCAACTCCATATATTCTGTCTCATGGAGAAAAAAAATCAGAGAGAAAGTTTCATCGCGTTTTACAACACGGAGCCGCCGCCAAGCCCTAATCTCTCTCGGGAAGGCTAATCTAGAGTCCGTGCGGGGCTCCGGAGAGGGGGATCCGTCGCCGTCATCATCATCAACCATCCTCCATCACCAATTTCATGATGCTCACCGTCGTGCGTGAGTAATTCCATCATAGACTTGCTGGACGGTGATGGGTTGGATGAGATTTATCATGTAATCAAGTTAGTTTTGTTAGGGTTTGATCCCTAGTATCCACTATGTTCTGAGATTGATGTTGCTATGACTTTGCTATGCTTAATGCTTATCATTAGGGCCCGAGTGCCATGATTTCAGGTCTGAACCTATTATGTTTTCATGAATATATGTGTGTTCTTGATCCTATCTTGCAAGTCTATAGTCACCTATTATGTGTTATGATCCGACAACCCCGAAGTGACAATAATCGGGATACTTCTCGGTGATGACCGTAGTTTGAGGAGTTCATGTATTCACTATGTGTTAATGCTTTGGTCCGGTTCTCTATTAAAAGGAGGCCTTAATATCCCTTACTTTCCGCTAGGACCCCGCTGCCACGGGAGGGTAGGACAAAAGATGTCATGCAAGTTCTTTTCCTTAAGCACGTATGACTATTTACGGAATACATGCCTACATTACATTAATTGGAGCTAGTTCTGTATCACCCTATGTTATAGCTATTACATGAGGAATCGCATCCGGCATAATTATCCATCACTGAACCATTGCCTATGAGCTTTTCATATATTGTGCTTCGCTTATTTACTTTTCCGTTGCTACTGTTACAATCACTATTAAACACCAAAAATATTGCTATTACTATCTTTACCTTTTATCACTGTTACCATTACTATCATACTACTTTGCTACTAAATACTTTGCTGCAGATACTAAGTTATCCAGGTGTGGTTGAATTGACAACTCAACTGCTAATACTCAAGAATATTCTTTGGCTCCCCTTGTGTCAAATCAATAAATTTGGGTTGAATACTTTACCCTCGAAAGTTGTTGCGATCCCCTACACTTGTGGGTTATCACCCGCCTGTAAGCGACCCAGCTGGTCGGCCCCATCCACGCTGACGTGGATAAGTGGAGATGTACTCCTGTGAGTACGCTTTACCTTATCGAAAGCATACTTCATTTCTTCTTCAGGCAGGAATGCGTTTTCCTCTCTGTAAACCGTATTTCTGAGAAAGGCGCGTTCTGTTTCTCCGGCTAAGGGCCTGATTCTGAGGATTTTCTTACAAATAAGTCCTTGGCAGAAAAACAATCGTATCTTTTTAACCGTAGCTCCAAATCAGGTGAACCCAAAGCCCACTTCTTCATCTCGTCGAGCCCATTCTGTTGGTCACACTTTCACCATGTGTTAACATTCTGAAAATGACCATTTTTCCCTTGCACATAAACAGCCCCCCTTCGGGAGAGAACTATTTTCGGTAAATCTTTCCGCGGCTTCACAGCATTTCTCCCCGGTGCCTTCTTCATCCCCAGGCAAGCCATAATACCCACTTTCATGATAGTCATGCAGTAGCCATGGTTTTCAACTTGAACCTTTATTAAATGTTTGCTTGTTGAAAAGATGGTTACCGTTGTTCCGGTAATGCTTAAAGTTGCATGTTCACTTTCGTGCTATGTAGTCTTGTACTCTGTTATCATGTTCTACCTGCTAATATTCCTTTCATATGCTTATGCTTGCTAGTAGTACATGTTGATGTTGGTGATGGCCTTCGATACATGACTATCGTCTGTTCCGAGTGACGTCGTTATGCATGTTCCATTGCATCCAGTTGGTTAAATGCTTGCATGGTAGCATTGTTGATATGTCTTGCATGATATTTATTGTTGATGCTAGTGGTCATGATAGGTTTATATGAGTAGTGTTGTACTTGTGATATTCATGCACGTCATTATGCCATGCTCAGTTGGATATGATTCATTGTTGATATGGTCGATAATTATGTTGTACCCTCAGGCTTATGTTGATATCATGCTCATGCATTGTAATTGCATCATGTTATTTTATCATGGCTCGGCATATTTGCATTCAAGTTTGACCGAATTAAATTAAACTTGAACAACTGTTGGCTAAGTCATGGTGACATCATATCGAGTTGACTAGTGCAACCATGCTTACCTTTATGGGAGGGTCCTAACTGGGTCTATTATCATGCCTCTCGCCGGTCCCTCCAACGAGGGAAGGTTATGGGTGTGCGGTACCCTGGCCCGATAAGCAGACATAACCTTGTGTGCCCGTAATTGGATGATAAGCGCTTTTGTCCCCGTTTGGGACCGTTTTGCCACGATGTGGCCATTTTGCCACGACGGCAGCCGTTGGTGTGTGGGGTAGACACGGGGCCACCCATGACTTAGCCTAGTGGGGAGTGAGTCGGAGTGGCCGGTAGAGTGTCATGGCAGTAGGACGATTTTGTCGGAATGCCGTTGGTCCACCCGAATGGGAGTGCGAGGCCATGGGTTCCGTGGTGTGGGTACAGTGTGCTAACCTCTTGTAACACCCACGATGCGGCTATATCTCCCACGTGTCGGAGCACGACTTAGAGGCATAACCGCATGGTGGTTTTGTCGCAAGAAGGGTCATCTTCACACAATCCCATGTAATGAACAAGAATGGGATAAAGAGAGTTGGCTTACAATCGCCACTTCACACAATACATAATTTAAGATCATACATCATTCAAATACACTCATAGACCGGCTACGGTCAAGTTCAATTGAAAAGAAGACAACCCCAAATGCTAGATCCCCGATCGTCCCGACTGGGCACCTCTACTGATCATCTGGAAACGATACATAGTAACGACCAAGGGCCTCATCAAATTCCCACTTCAGCTCAGTTGCGCCATCTGCGCCAGTATCCTCGGCACCTGCATCTGTTTTGGTAGAATCTGTGAGTCACGAGGACTCAGCAATCTCACACCCGCGAGATCAATACTATTTAAGCTCATAGGTAGGAAAGGTTTAATATGGTGGAGCTGCGACAAGCACTAAGCATATATGGTGGCTAACATACGCAAAAGAGAGCGAGAAGAGAAGCAACGCATCGGTCGAGAAGCTAGAAGCGATCAAAAAGTGATCCTGAAACTACTTACGTCAAGCATAACGCAAACCATGTTCACTTCCCGGACTCCGCCGAGAAGAGACCATCACGGCTACACACTCGGTTGATGCATTTTAAAGAGGTCAAGTGTCAAGTTATCTACAACCGGACATTAACAAATTCCCATCTGCCTCATAACCGCGGGCACGGCTTTCGAAAGATTATATACCCTACAGGGGTGTCCCAACTCAGCCCATCACAAGCTCTCACGGTCAACGAAGGAATAGACCTTCTCCCGGGAAGACCCGATCAGTCTCGGAATCCCGGTTCGCAAAACATTTCGACAATGGTAAAACAAGACCAGCAAAGCCACCCGCTGTGCCGACAAATCCCGATAGGAGCTGCACATATCTCGTTCTCAGGGCACACCAGATTGTCCAGACTTCCGGTAGGCCAGCCCAGAGTTGCCCCTGGTGGCCACCGGCGGCCGACAGTTTGGACCAACACTCACAACGAGCACTGGCCCGGGGGGGTAAATAAAGATGACCCTTGGGCTAGCGAAAACCCAAGGGAAAGGGCTTAGGTGGCAAATGGTAAAACCAAGTTTGGGCCTTGCTGGAGGAGTTTTATTCAAAGCAAACTGTTAAGGGGGTCCCATAAATCACCCAACCGTGTAAGGAACGCAAACTCAAGGAACATAACACCGGTATCACGGAAACTAGGGCGGCAAGAGTGGAACAAGTCACCAGGCATAAGGCCGAGCCTTCCACCCTTTACCAAGTATATAAGGTGCATTAAATTAAACAGGAGATATTGTGATATCCCAAAATAACCATGTTCCGACCTGGAACAACCTTCATCTTCACCTGCAGCTAACAATGCTATAAGAGGGGCTGAGAAAAAGCGGTGACATAGCCAAACAATGGTTGCTAGGACAGGTTGGTTAGAGGGTTAACATGGCAATAGGTAGGCATGGTAAACAAAGGCAGGCAGGGCTAACATAGCGAAAGAGCGAGTACTAGCAAGCAAAGAGAGAAGTGATATCGAAGGTATGATCATCTTGCCTGCAAGGTTCTCAGAGTTGTCGAAGGCTGGATCCTCGTAAGCGTACTCAACAGGTTCCTCGTGCACGTACTCGTCTCCCGGCTCTACCCAAAGCAAGAACACAAGCAAGGAACCACAATAAATCATGGTGCAAATGCACAAGCAACATGATGCAAAACATGTCATGATATGCGAGATGTGGTATGCAATGCATATGCGTGCTTCGGGAGGAAAAAGGATGAACAAGGCATCAACTTGGCAAACCAAGTATGCTTCTGGAAAGATGAGATGATTTCGGTTGAAATCGATATAAAGATCACCGGGAACGGATGCACGGTTTGCAAATGGCAAGCAAGACAAGTATGACACAAAGCTGCGTTTAACAGCGCGATGCTACTTAGCATGCAATAAGAAATTATGCTACAGCACCCCAACATAAAAACAAAGCATATGGCAATGATCTACAGGAGATGCTTTACAAAAGAGGAACACTGAGCTACGGCTAATTCACATCATAACAGGTTCAGACAAGCATGGAGAAAGTGAAAAAAATTATCAGGTTGGACATGGCATAAACAGCAGTACGAAGCAATGTTCAGAGCAGGTTATCAACATGCTACAAGAACTTATAATAGCAAAATAAGACATGGCATGAATCTACTCAAAGCATAGATCAAAAGTCCCTTACTGACCATAAGCCAAAAAGGACCAGAAAATATGATGGCACCCACGTAAAGATAGCAAGTTTCGTTAACAGATTTCAGCAAACAAAGCATGGCATTGAAATAATTATGAAGGCACCTTCGCGAGCTCGATGCACTCACTACAGAGCATCTCATGATAAACTAAGCATACATCCATCAAGAAGACATGACATAGAAGCTATACATGGCAAGAAACAACATCATAGCATATCCGGATCAACTACAACAACCTCGGCCAAATTGAATAACATGTAAACAATCTGCCAGGAAACAATTTGAAGCAAAAGTAGAGCATGAAAATGACATGCTAGACTACTCCATAATTGCAACCAGGACCATGGATGGATAGATCAAAACCATGTTTTCAAAACACCCTTACTGAAGTATCTCAAATTATGCATGGATCTCTCTGTAGCAACATGTTTACATGGCATCAAAATTACAGCAGAACAGGAACTAAAATCAGCATTATCTCGAAACCTAGTTTGCATGCTTGTGCTAGTCACCACATTGATCACAAAAATGCGTGGTAAGCACCTCGGTAAAGAAGACATAGCCTATTTCAAAACACATTTAGGGACCAAGTTCATAGGATGCACACATCAATCGTGGCAAAAATGACAAAAGAGCTCGTGGTGATAAGATTCTGAAACTAACATTATGAAGCCCTCTTCCACCAGCATTTCGGGCATCAAGATGGCCTCAAATGTAAATGATGCAATGGAATGAAATGATGCACTCTTCGAGGCGAACAATTCGACATATTACACGCATGAAACGGAGCTACGAATGCAAAGATGTGATGCGATGAACATGCAACAATATTAACACAGAATAAGGACTTAGACGAATTCGGGGGTCGGGGAAAGAAGTCAACCGTGAGGGGTCCGATCGGATCTGGCGCGCGCCTCGAGGATTGCTGGCCGGAGGGGAAGAAGAGGCGGCGGCCGGAGGAGTCGGGGCGCCGGATCCGGGGCCGGGGTGGCCGGATCTGGCGCGGGGGCGCGGGGCGCGGCGCCTGGAGGCGGCGGCGAGCTCCGG
>NC_041385.1:560271772-560286475 GCF_002162155.2 Triticum dicoccoides
GCGGTGATGTGGGCGCGGGTTGCCCACGTGGCAGCCGCGGATTGGCTGCGGGCGTGGCGGCGGACGCGTCTGGCACCGTCCGGACGTGTCCGGCGCGGGGAGAGGAGCGGGGAGCTAGGGTTAGGGTGGATCTGATCCGAAATTCGGGGGAGGGGTGTTTTTATAGGTAGAAGGAGCTAGGAATGTCCAAATGAGGTGCGGTTTTCGCCCACACGATCGTGATCGAACGACGGAGAGCATGGAAGTGACTTAGATGGGCTATTGGGCTGTTTTGGAGGGGTGTTGGGCCGCAACTTAAAAGAGGCCTTTGCGGGAGTGCGGTTAACCGTTGGAGTATCAAACGAGTTCCAAATGACCCGAAACTTGTCAGGTGGTCTACCGGTGCTATACCAAGGCCACTTGGCAAGGCTCGGTCCATTCCGAGAACGTTCAACACCCGCACATGAAAGGATACAAGAGGGGTGCGCCTGTGCATGTGGGAGTGTCGGATTGCGAAACGGACATCGGGGAAAATGCTCGGATGCATGAGACGAACACGTATGCAAATGAGATGCACATGATGACATGATATGGTATGCATGAGATGAATAAAATGCAAAGCAAAAGACAAACCCAACCACAAAGGGAATAAACATATCACATAGCCGAAAATGGCAAGAGTTGGAGTTACAAAGATGGAAAGTTACATCCGGGGTGTTACAACACTCCACCACTACAAGAGGATCTCGTCTCGAGATCTAGGACTGAAAGAACTCCGGATATTCGGAACGGAGGTGATCCTCGCGCTCCCAGGTGGCTTCTCGGTCGGAATGGTGTGACCACTTCACTTTCAGGAATTTGATTGACTTGTTGCGAGTCTTGCGCTCGGTTTCTTCAAGAATAGCAACGGGGTGCTCATGATAAGAGAGATCTTCTTGGAGGTCGATTTCTTCGAAGTTGATAGTGCGCTCAGGAGTCTTGAAGCACTTGCGAAGCTGTGACACGTGAAACACATCGTGCACGTTTGCAAAGTTGGATGGAAGCTCAAGTTGATAGGCGAGGTCGCCTCTTTTGCCAATGATCTTGAAAGGACCCACGTATCTAGGGGCAAGCTTCCCTTTGATATCGAAGCGACGAGTGCCTTTCATTGGAGAGACGCGGAGGTAGACATGGTCTTCGATTTCAAAAGCCAAGTCACGGTGCTTGCTATCATAGTAACTCTTTTGTCGCGATTGCGCGACTTTGAGATTCTCACGAATGACTTTGCACATTTCTTCGGCTTCTGTGATCAAGTCGTTGCCAAGAAGTTGGCATTCACCTATCTCAGACCAATTGAGAGGAGTACGGCACTTTCTGCCATAGAGAATTTCGAATGGGGCCTTGCCCGAACTCGCTTGGAAGCTGTTGTTGTAGGAAAACTCGGCATATGGAAGACAATCTTCCCACTTCATACCGAAAGAGATGACACAAGCCCTGAGCATATCTTCAAGAATTTGATTGACTCGCTCGACTTGGCCACTTGTTTGAGGATGGAAAGCTATGCTGAAACGAATGTTGGAACCCATGGCCGTCTGAAAGGAGTCCCAGAACTTAGAAGTGAAGATGCTTCCACGATCTGAAGATATCAATTGTGGAATGCCGTGCAAGGAGACAATTCTGGAGGTGTATAGCTCTGCCAGCTGAGCTGCTGTGATAGATTCTTTGATAGGAATAAAATGAGCCACTTTCGTAAGCTTGTCAATGACAACAAAGATAGCATCATTTCCACGCTTGGACTTAGGAAAACCAGTCACGAAGTCCATCTCGATATGGTCAAACTTCCATTCCGGAATAGCAAGAGGTTGGAGGAGACCAGCTGGTCGTTGGTGTTCTGCTTTCACTCTTCTGCAGACATCACATTCATTCAAGAATTGAGCAATTTCTCGCTTCATTCGAGTCCACCAATATGACTGCTTGAGGTCATGGTACATCTTTGTACTTCTAGGATGAATCGATAGGAGGGAATTGTGTGCCTCATTCATGATGACTTTTCTCAGATCGCCTTTTGGAACCACAATGCGATCCTCGAAGAAAAGAGTATCTTTGTCATCCAAGCGATAGCACTTGTATTTAGGAATGCCCTTGTCAATAGCACGTTTCACCTTCTTCACCATGGTATCCAGGAGTTGTGCCTCACGAATTTGATCTTCCAAAGTAGGAGAGACTATGAGGTTGGCAAGAAAGCCTTGAGGAACAACTTGAAGATTCAGCTTGCGGAAAGCCTCACAAAGATCCGGTTGAAACGGCTTGAGAATTAGACTGTTGCAATAAGCCTTTCTGCTCAGAGCATCTGCGATCACATTCACCTTGCCAGGAGTATATTCGATACTCGGATTGTACTCCTGAATCATTTCGACCCATCGAGTTTGCCTGAGATTAAGGTTGGGTTGAGTGAAGATATACTTGAGGCTCTTGTGATCGGTGAAAATGTCCACTTGCCTTCCCAATAAGAGATGTCTCCATGTTATCAATGCATGGACAACTGCCGCCAACTCAAGATCGTGAGTGGGGTAGTTCTTCTCGTTGGGCTTCAACTGACGAGAGGTATAGGCCACAACTTTCTTCTCTTGCATCAACACAGCACCGAGACCTTGAAGGGAAGCATCACAGAAAACTTCGAATGGCTTGGATTCATCAGGAGGAGTCAACACAGGAGCTGTGACTAGCTTCTCTTTGAGGGTGTTGAAAGCAACGTCGCACTCAGGCGTCCAGACATACTTGACATGCTTCTGGACGAGGTTGGAAAGAGGCTTGGCAATCTTAGAGAAATTCTCAATGAATCTTCGGCAATAGCTTGCAAGACCGAGAAAACTGCGGAGCTGTTTGACATTCTGAGGAGGTTCCGAATTCACAACTGCAGAAACCTTCACGGGATTAATAGCAATGCCCTTGGCAGAGATGATATGACCAAGGTAAAGAACTTCATCAAGCCAAAACTCACATTTGGAAAACTTCGCATAGAATTGATGCTCTCTGAGCTTGTCGAGCACCAATCGCAAATGTTTGGCATGATCCTGCTTATTCTTGGAGAAGACCAAAATATCATCGAGATACACCAGAACAAATTCATTGGTGTAGGGGTTGAAGATAAAGTTCATCATGCGAGAGAATGTTGGAGGAGCATTGACAAGGCCGAAAGACATGACAGTATATTCATAAGAACCATAGCTTGTTCTGAATGCTGTCTTGGGAATGTCTTGTTCACGAATGCGAATCTGATGATACCCCATACGAAGGTCAAGCTTGGAGAAAACTTTAGCGCCTTTGAGTTGCTCGAAAAGCTCATTGATGTTGGGAAGTGGATACTTGTTCTTGATTGTCTTCTTGTTCCATGGACGGTAATCGACGCAAGTCGGTCTGTGCCATCCTTCTTCTGGACAAAAAGAACTCCACAACCCCAAGGGGATGAACTCGGTCTGATCAAACCCAGACGCTCTTGTTCATCGAGCTGCTTCTTCAATTCCTTCAGCTCCTTGGGTCCAAGCTTGTAAGGACGCTTGCAAATGGGTTCAGTTCCAGGCTCAAGATCAATAACGGACTCGACTGGCCGATGAGGAGGCATACCCGGAAGCTCTTCTGGAAAGACATGTACTCACAAACAACTGGAATTTGAGAAATAGCATCCAATTCACCCTTCTCATTGAGAGAAAACAACCGAATGGTTTCATCACGAGCGGCATAGATGATAACATCCTCAGAAGGGTGTGTCAATTGAATTTTCCTGGTAGCACAATCAAGCTGAGCCTTGTGCTTAGAAAGCCAGTCCATCCCAAGAATTAGATCAATATCAGAATCACCAAGAACCATTGGGGAAGACAGAAATTTATAGTCGCCCATCTTGATGGAAACATCCGGAACCATGTAGCTTGCGTTCATGCACTTAGCGGGAGAGACAACTGCTAACGGTCTAGGCAATTCTTGGAAAGACAAATCATGCTTAGATGCAAATGGTCTTGAGATGAAACTAAGTGATGCACCAGTGTCAAAAAGAACTTTTGCAGGAATATCATTAACAGGAAGATTACCGATGATCACATCTGAAGAATCCTCTGCTTGACCTGCATTCATCATGTTCACCTTTGCAAACTTGGAATTATACTTAACCACTGCATTGCTTGAAGATCTCACAGGAGGAGGAGGAGGAAGGCGCCTTTGATTTAAGCATTTGTTTGCGTAGTGACCTTTCTGCTGGCACTTGTTGCAAGTCACTTCTGAGAGCGGACGATGATAAGGAGCACTTGACCTTGGAGCTTGAGACTGAGACTTGTTCTGATAGCTTGGGTTGGGTGGGCGGGAAGATCCACGACCACCTGAGTTCTTCTGTTGGTAAGGATGACGAAACGGAGGAGGAGGCAGGTAGAACTTCGGTTGCTTAGCTGCCACTTGTGAGAAAGAAGAAGATTGCACAGCATCTCTGATTCTCTTCTTAGAAGCCTCACACTTGAGCTGAGCACCTTCTTGCTTGAGTGCCATATTGTAGAATTGATCACACTGAGTAGGCTCAATAAGAACGAGAGCTAACTGCAGATCCTCTCTAAGGCCACCTCTGAACTGATAGATCATACTCTTCTCATCTGGAACATCTTGCTTAGCAAAGCGAGCAAGTTTCTGAAACTGCTTGTTGTATTCGTACACTGACATGTTGCCTTGCTTGAGATTGCGGAACTCCTCACGCTTGCTCTCAACAACACTGGTAGGAATATGGTGAGCTTTAAAGTCCCAACAGAAATCAGTCCAAGTAATCACTCGACCACCTCTGGAATCCTTGTATTGCTGGAACCAATCAGCTGCCTGATCCTTGAGCTGAAAAGAAGCAAACTTGACATAATCCTCAGGCCTGACATTGCTGCATTCAAAATGCTTGTTGATATCCATGAGCCAATCATCGGCGTTTGTGGCCTCGACACAATAGCTGAAAGACTTCGGCTGATTTGCCAGGAACTGGTTGAGGGTTGGAAACTGAGGCTGATGATTGAACTGCCCTTGACCTTGATTCCCTTGGTTGCCTTGGCCTTGGTTGCGCTCTTGCATGAGCTGGATCATCATCTGAGCATGGGCGTTAGAGGCTGCCATCAAAGCTTGCCATGCCTCCGGAGGCGGAGGTGGAGGTGGAGGGTTCGCCTGACTCCCATCATTGCGATTCGGATTCTGACGCGTTGGCGGAGCCATCCTGAAGAGGGTGACATCCGTTAGCATCTTGATAGACAGATAGACAAGTTGAATCAACGGATAGAAATTGCAACATATAGTCTTCACAATAAACATTCGAACAAGGATGAACGAATGAATTCCAAAGTAAACATCACACGTCCAATAAGGTGAGAAGCCACTTGATAAGAGATTGATGAATGAAATAAACAAGGTACAACTGGAACAAATAAGTGGTAAGGATTACCCAATCACAAACCAAATATTGTTGGAAATATGCCCTAGAGGCAATAATAAAAGCATTATTATTATATTTCCTTGTTCATGATAATTGTCTTTATTCATGCTATAATTGTGTTATCCGGAAATCGTAATACATGTGTGAATAACAGACACCGACATGTCCCTAGTGAGCCTCTAGTTGACTAGCTCGTTGATCAACAGATAGTCATGGTTTCCTGACTATGGACACTGGATGTCATTGATAACGAGATCACATCATTGGGAGAATGATGTGATGGACAAGACCCAATCCTAAACATAGCACAAGATCGTATAGTTCGTTTGCTAGAGTTTTCCAATGTCAAGTATCTTTTCCTTAGACCATGAGATCGTGTAACTCCCGGATACCGTAGGAGTGCTTTGGGTATGCCAAACGTCACAACGTAACTGGGTGACTATAAAGGTAGACTACGGGTATCTCTGAAAGTGTCTGTTGGGTGACATGGATCAAGACTGGGATTTGTCACTCCGTATGACGGAGAGGTATCACTGGGCCCACTCGGTAATGCATCATCATAATGAGCTCAGAGTGACCAAGTGTCTGGTCACGGGATCATGCATTATGGTACGAGTAAAGTGACTTGCCGGTAACGAGATTGAACGAGGTATTGGGATACCAACGATCGAATCTCGGGCAAGTAACATATCGATAGACAAAGGGAATAGCGTACGGGATTGATTAAATCCTCGACATCGTGGTTCATCCGATGAGATCATCGTGGAGCATGTGGGAGCCAACATGGGTATCCAGATCCCGCTGTTGGTTATTGACCGGAGAGTCGTCTCGGTCATGTCTGCTTGTCTCCCGAACCCGTAGGGTCTACACACTTAAGGTTCGGTAACGCTAGGGTTATGAAGATATGTATATGCAGAAACCCGAATGTTGTTCGGAGTCCCGGATGAGATCCCGGACGTCACGAGGAGTTCCGGAATGGTCCGGAGGTAAAGAATTATATATAGGAAGTGCTATTTTGGGCATCGGGACAAGTTTCGGGGTTATCGGTATTGTACCGGGACCACCGGAAGGGTCCCGGGGGTCCACCGGGTGGGGCCACCTGTCCCGGGGGGCCACATGGGCTGTAGGGGGTGCGCCTTGGCCTAGATGGGCCAAGGGCACCAGCCCCTATAGGCCCATGCGCCTAGGGTTTCCACCATGGAAGAGTCCATGTGGTGGAAGGCACCCCTAGGTGCCTTGGGGGGGAGGGAAACCTCCCCTTGGCCGCCGCCCCCCCTAGTAGATGCCATCTACTAGGGCCGGCGCCCCCCCCCCCCTGGCACCCCTATATATAGTGGGGGGAGAGGAGGGATTTAATACCAGCCCCTGGCGCCTCCTCCTCCCCCCGTTACGTCTCTCCCTCGTAGTCTCGGCGAAGCCCTGCTGCTGTGACGCCCTGCATCCACCACCACGCCGTCGTGCTACTGGATCTTCATCAACCTCTCCTTCCCCCTTGCTGGATCAAGAAGGAGGAGACGTCTCCCGTCCCGTACGTGTGTTGAACGCGGAGGTGCCATCCGTTCGGCGCTGGTCATCGGTGATTTGGATCACGTCGAGTATGACTACATCATCACCGTTCTTTTGAACGCTTCCGTGCGCGATCTACAAAGGTATGTAGATACATCTAATCACTCGTTGCTAGATGAACTCCTAGATGATCTTGGTGAAACGAGTAGGAAATTTTTTTGTTTTCTGCAACGTTCCCCAACAAATATCTGCGGGAAGAAATGCTAGAGCTACTTGAATCCCACCTATAAACTCCTGAAACTTTCCGGTTATGCAATCTGGTGTTGGGGATACAGGGGAAGCACAATATCTCACCCAAACTAACAATCCCTACATCCAGTTGTATCCATCCGTCAACACATAACCAAGAAACCTTTGGAAATCGTGTACCTCAACCTTCGAAAAGCATCCGTTATATGAGTTATGGCAATAATCCTGAGCTCGCCCCAGTACTGGGTTATCGGGGTTATCTCACCAACAACTACATAAAAGAGATTTTCGATGTCGGCAAATCTCAGGTATTCCAGAACTGCAACGATAAAATTGTGACGACAACACCTCGGAGCTCAACTCCCCGGGACACTGCCACAACCCCTAAATGTCAGGAGGAACCAAGAACAATGTTCTCGTCACACACCATCGAAACGATTCCAAGATACCCGCGTGATCCTAAAAAATTTTAGTGAAAATTTGAGAAGAGGATAGTCAAAACATCTACGTCGGGAGACCTCTCCAGAGCGACGAAGGGACTGAGGAGTAAAAAGAATCCTACTCTCTGATATATATAATCCTAAGACTCAAAATATTTTTGTTTCTAGACTCAACATCGCCAGCAAACAATCAAGCAGGGGGCTCCTAAGTCGGGGATGGCTCTGATTACCAACTTGTAACACCCACGATGCGGCTATATCTCCCACGTGTCGGAGCACGACTTAGAGGCATAACCGCATGGTGGTTTTGTCGCAAGAAGGGTCATCTTCACACAATCCCATGTAATGAACAAGAATGGGATAAAGAGAGTTGGCTTACAATCGCCACTTCACACAATACATAATTTAAGATCATACATCATTCAAATACACTCATAGACCGGCTACGGTCAAGTTCAAATGAAAAGAAGACAACCCCAAATGTTAGATCCCCGATCGTCCCGACTGGGCACCTCTACTGATCATCTGGAAACGATACATAGTAACGACCAAGGGCCTCATCAAATTCCCACTTCAGCTCAGTTGCGCCATCTGCACCAGTATCCTCGGCACCTGCATCTATTTTGGTAGAATCTGTGAGTCACGAGGACTCAGCAATCTCACACCGCGAGATCAAGACTATTTAAGCTCATAGGTAGGAAAGGTTTAATATGGTGGAGCTGTGACAAGAACTAAGCATATATGGTGGCTAACATACGCAAAAGAGAGCGAGAAGAGAAGCAACGCATCGGTCGAGAAGCTAGAAGCGATCAAGAAGTGATCCTGAAACTACTTACGTCAAGCATAACACAAACCGTGTTCACTTCCCGGACTCCGCCGAGAAGAGACCATCACGGCTACACACTCGGTTGATGCATTTTAAAGAGGTCAAGTGTCAAGTTATCTACAACCGGACATTAACAAGTTCTCATCTGCCTCATAACCGCGGGCACGGCTTTCGAAAGATTATATACCCTGCAGGGGTGTCCCAACTCAGCCCATCACAAGCTCTCACGGTCAACGAAGGAATAGACCTTCTCCCAGGAAGACCCGATCAGTCTCGGAATCCCGGTTCGCAAAACATTTCAACAATGGTAAAACAAGACCAGCAAAGCCACCCGCTGTGCCGACAAATCCCGATAGGAGCTGCACATATCTCGTTCTCAGGGCACACCGGATTGTCTAGACTTCCGGTAGGCCAGCCCAGAGTTGCCCCTGGTGGCCACCGGCGGCCGACAGTTTGGACCAACACTCACAACGAGCACTGACCCGGGGGGTAAATAAATATGACCCGTGGGCTCACGAAAACCCAAGGGAAAGGGCTTAGGTGGCAAATGGTAAAACTAAGTTTGGGCCTTGCTGGAGGAGTTTTATTCAAAGCAAACTGTTAAGGGGGTACCATAAATCACCCAACCGTGTAAGGAACGCAAACTCAAGGAACATAACACCGTTATCACGGAAACTAGGGCGGCAAGAGTGGAACAAGTCACCAGGCATAAGGCCGAGCCTTCCACCCTTTACCAAGTATATAAGGTGCATTAAATTAAACAGGAGATATTGTTATATCCCAAAATAACCACGTTCCGACCTGGAACAACCTTCATCTTCACCTGCAGCTAACAACGCTATAAGAGGGGCTGAGCAAAAGCGGTGACATAGCCAAACAACGGTTGCTAGGACAGGTTGGTTAGAGGGTTGACATGGCAATAGATAGGCATGGTAAACAAAGGCAGGCAGGGCTAACATAGTGAAAGAGCGAGTACTAGCAAGCAAAGATAGAAGTGATATCGAAGGTATGATCATCTTGCCTGCAAGGTTCTCAGAGTTGTCGAAGGCTGGATCCTTGTAAGCGTACTCAACAGGTTCCTCGTGCACGTACTCGTCTCCCGGCTCTACCCAAAGCAAGAATACAAGCAAGGAACCACAATAAATCACGGTGCAAATGCACAAGCAACATGATGCAAAACATGTCATGATATGCGAGATGTGGTATGCAATGCATATGCGTGCTTCGGGAGGAAAAAGGATGAACAAGGCATCAACTTAGCAAACCAAATATGCCACTGGAAAGATGAGATGATTTCAGTTGAAATCGATATAAAGATCACCGGGAACGGATGCACGGTTTGCAAATGGCAAGCAAGACAAGTATGACACAAAGCTGCGTTTAACAGCGCGATGCTACTTAGCATGCAACAAGAAATTATGCTACAGCACCCCAACATAAAAACAAAGCATATGGCCATGATCTAAAGGAGATGCTTTACAAAAGAGGAACACTGAGCTATGGCTAATTCACATCATAACAGGTTCAAACAAGCATGGAGAAAGTGAAAAAAATTATCAGGTTGGACATGGCATAAACAGCAGCACGAAGCAATGTTCAGAGCAGGTTATCAACATGCTACAGGAACTTATAATAGCAAAATAAGACATGGCATGAATCTACTCAAAGCATAAATCAAAAGTCCCTTACTAACCATAAGCCAAAAAGGACCAGAAAATATGATGGCACCCACGTAAACATAGCAAGTTTCATTAACAGATTTCAGCAAACAAAGCATCGCATTGAAATAATTATGAAGGCACCTTCGCGAGCTTGATGCACTCACTACAGAGCATCTCATGATAAACTAAGCATACATCCATCAAGAAGACATGACATAAAAGCTATACATGGCAAGAAACAACATCATAGCATATCCGGATCAACTACAACAACCTCGTCCAAATTGAGTAACATGTAAACAATCTGTCAGGAAACAATTTGAAGCAAACATAGAGCACGAAAATGATATGCTAGACTACTCCATAATTGCAACCAGGACCATGGATGGATAGAGCAAAACCATATTTTCAAAACACCCTTACTGAAGTATCTCAAATTATGCATGGATCTCTCTGTAGCAACATGTTTACATGGCATCAAAATTACAGCAGAACAGGAACTAAAATCAGCATTATCTCGAAGCCTAGTTTGCATGATTGTGCTAGTCACCATATTGATCACAAAAATACATGGAATGCACCTCTGTAAAGAAGACATAGCCTATTTCAAAACACATTTAGGGACCAAGTTCATAGGATGCACACATCAATCGTGGCAAAAATGACAAAAGAGCTCGTGCTGATAAGATTCTGAAACTAACATTATGAAGCCCTCTTCCACCAGCATTTCGGGCATCAAGATGACCTCAAATGTAAATGATGCAATGGAATGAAATGATGTACTCTTCGAGACGAACAATTTGACATATTACACGCACAAAACGGAGCTACGGATGCGAAGATGTGATGCGATGAACATGCAACAATATTAACATAGAATAAGGACTTAGACGAATTCGGGGGTCGGGGAAAGAAGTCCACCGTGAGGGGTCCGATCAGATCTGGCGCGCGCCTCGAGGATCGCCGGCCGGAGGGGAAGAAGAGGCGGCGGCCGGAGGAGTCGGGGCGCCGGATCCGGGGCCGGGGTGGCCGGATCTGGCGCGGGGGCGCGGGGCGCGGCGCCTAGAGGCGGCGGCGAGCTCCGGACGGCAAGGCGCGGCGGCGGGGCGCGGGGCCGGCCGGCGAGGCGGACGGCGGCGGGGCAGAGAGCAGGGCCGCGGCGGTGGGCGGCGGCCGGCCGGGTAGCGGGAGCGGAGGCGCGGGCGCTCGGGCGGCGGGGCGCGGCCCGGGTCGGCCGCGGGAGGGCCCGCGGCGGGCTCCGCGGGCCGGCGGCGATGTGGGCGCGGGTTGCCCACGTGGCAGCCGCGGATTGGCTGCGGGCGCGGCGGCGGACGCGTCCGGCGCCGTCCGGACGTGTCCGGCGCGGGGAGAGGAGCGGGGAGCTAGGGTTAGGGTGGATCTGATCCGAAATTCGGGGGAGGGGTGTTTTTATAGGTAGAAGGAGCTAGGAATGTCCAAATGAGGTGCAGTTTTCACCTACACGATCGTGATCGAACGACGGAGAGCATGGAAGTGACTTAGATGGGCTATTGGGCTGTTTTGGAGGGGTTTTGGGCTGCAACTTAAAAGAGGCCTTTGCGGGAATGCGGTTAACCGTTGGAGTATCAAACGAGTTCCAAATGACCCGAAACTTGTCAGGCGGTCTACCGGTGCTATACCAGGGCCACTTGGCAAGGCTCAGTCCATTCCGAGAACGTTCAACACCCGCACACGAAAGGAGACAAGAGGGGTGCGCCGGTGCATGTGGGAGTGTCGGATTGCGAAACGGACAACGGGGAAAATGCTCGGATGCATGGGACGAACACGTATGCAAATGAGATGCACATGATGACATGATATGGTATGCATGACATGAATAAAATGCAAAGCAAAAGACAAAACCCAACCACGGAGGGAATAAACATATCACATAGCCGAAAATGGCAAGAGTTGGAGTTAGAAAGATGGAAAATTACATCCGGGGTGTTACACCTCTGCAGAGTGTGTGTTAAATCTATTGATAGCCGTGCCCGCGGATAAGGGTCCAGTTCGTGTCAGTCACACTATGGGTCAACTGTAATAATAATAATGTGCTTACACTACTAGGGAAAATCCTAGCAGCAGCACGGGTTTTAGGCCTATCAGTAGCGCGGGCATGAGCGCTACTGATAAGGCGTTACAGCTAAAGCTTAGCAATAGCATGCCTAGACCCACGCTATTGCTAAATTGACTTAGTAGTAGCGCTTCTATAGAAGAGCGCTAGTGGTAATTAGTAGTAGCACTTCTCCTTGCCCGCGCTACTACTATTATTTAGTATTTTATTTCTTTTTTATTTCATGTTGTATTCATACACCTTTACACAAGTTTTCATACAACAGGAATTTAGAGATTGTTTTTACATCATAATGATTTATTACATCACGGGGTGAAAGAACCGTGGACTAGTTTCAAGTGGATGTCCATTCACTTGAAACTAATCCGCGGTTCTTTCACCCAATGATATAATAATATCATCATCATCATCATATCATTAATAACTTATCATCATAATACATCATTGTCATATAACACCTCCTCAAGATTAACTTAGCAAATTGGTCACTAGTCGTAATCACAAGTACTCCTCATTATCAACTCTAACACATTACCACATAATAAAATATTGTACCTCATAGGACCTACTATACATTCGATTAAGACCTACTACATTTTATAAGGTAAAATAGCAAAAAACAAGATAGCCCTTGACTCTCCATTATGGAGAATGGAGATTAGCTTGTCTCCAATTCTTGCCTTTCGCTGAATGTTACTTCCAAGAACCTCCTTGCGAATGTCCATACATTTCTTCAATTCTTTGATGAACATGTGTTCACCGGTTTTAGAAATCTGATATGCACAGGTGAGCTCCCTAGATTTACCTAGCAGTATGTTCAGAACTGTAAGGCGACCATTCAGATACATCAGATGAGGCACACAATCCATCGGGAGTTTCTGTTGAAAAACATAGTAATAACTTCGTAGTTAGCAATGATGTACTAGTTTTAGAAGTATGCAAAAGATGCATGGATGTCGTAATAGTAAAAAATCTTACCAGGGTATCTCCAGAGAAGTTATCGTCGTTCAACACGTGCACTAGTGGCACATATTCACCATAATTTGGAGGAGTTCGATAATAGTTATTGTAATCCTCAAGAAGAGTACAAAATGCGACCAGATGATTTTTCTCCTTATAAGTTAATTCAGAGCCATCGGTGTAGTGGGTTTTGTCTACCATCTTCCGCACAGTCTTTGAAGAATGAAAATAAGCTGTGAATGGAAATAAGTTTTCAACTATTTTGAAATAAACAATATAAATTAGTTAATAACTATGTTTGAGAAACTCACATAGCGGTACAATCGGAGGCGTATCAACAAGGACCCAAATGTCCATATTGTCTTGCTCAATGTCAGGATCACCAAGATCCATGGTGACAATCATACCCTCATAAAAACCATACATTTTGCAAAGTGGTTCCCAATTTTGGCAACCAAAATGGGTTACGCTCTGAGCATTGCATAGATTTACTTCAAAATCCATATCATGATGGGTCCTTAAGTGTATTTTCTTTGTTTCAAAATTTTCATGGTCTTCAAAACCCATCCTCTCCAAGACATAGCGTCTTGCATGGCATGGAATAAGCTAGTCGAATTGTAAAAGATGAAAATTAGACATTGAAATAGTTGAAGTCATACTTAATTACGAAAAAAACACTTGTCGTTGTTGCGTACCGTTTCAACATCGAAGGTCTCCTCGAGCTTAATGCTGAAGCGTCGATCTTCATCCAGCTCAACGAACCTGTCGCACATACCTCGATCATCGTGGCACCAGCTGCACTCCCCGGGAGACTGTCATCGTCCGAGTACGACATTTCCTACGTTCATAATTCAAAGATTAAACTTGTACATATTCTAGCGCAAGTCATGCCAGAATTCATGGAAAAATCCGGTATGACCTTTGCTAAAAAAGGACATATCGAGCGCCTGAAATTTGCCGGAACGGAAATTAATCAACACTCTGGCAAAACATAGGCCACTCGGAGGTGTAACCAAAACATGAAATAATTGCTTAAACTAAAAAATAACAACAAATATGACATGTTCAACTAGTTCTATTAACTCAACTAGTTCTTACTAAATATAAACTTACTATAAATAGAAAAAAACTAGTTCTTTCTAAAACTAAAGTAGTTCAACTAGTTATTAATTTACTTATTAAACTAGTTCAACTAAAACTAAACTAGTTCTATTAATTCAACTAGTTCTTACTAAATATAAACTTACTATAAATATAAAAAAACTAGTTCTTTCTAAAAATAAAGTAGTACAACTAGTTATTAATTTACTTACTAAACTAGTTCAACTAAAACTAAACTAGTTCAACTAAAACTAAACTAGTTCTATTAATTCAACTCGTTCTTACTAAATATAAACTTACTATAAATAGAAAGAAACTAGTACATCTACTACTACTAATTAACATCTACTACTACATCTACTACTAATTAACATCTACTACTGCTAATTATACAACTAGTTTACAATCACTACTACTAATTAATATCCACTACTACTAAAAATCATTATCTATGAACCCTAAAT
>NC_041385.1:560286486-560314077 GCF_002162155.2 Triticum dicoccoides
GGGGGAGACGGCCGCGAGGCGGGGTCGGGGGAGACGGCGGCGAGGCGGAGGCGACGAGGGGGAGAAGAGAGAGTGGGGAATTGGGGGAGGAAGCAGAGGAGAGGGCCGTGCGGGGGGTTAGGTGAAAATAGCTTTAACAGTAGCGTGGGAAGGAAAAACGCGTTGCTGCTAAGGTCCGTAGTAGTAGCATCGTTTCTAGAAGGGCGCTACTACTATACCTAGCATGTCGGGACCGGTGTGGCAATTGTAGTAGTAGCGCATTTTGTTCCTGCCGCGCTACTGCTAAGGTGGTAACAGTAGCATGGTTTATCCAGACGCGCTGCTGCTAAGTAGCAGCAATGCCTCATTTTAACAAGCGCTACTGGTAAGATTCTGTGTATAAGGTTTTCCCTAGTAGTGTTAATAACAACCCCGGTTCGATGATGAGATAAGTTGGTTATGTGATCCGTGAATGATCACCGTTTGGTTACGAGGTAACCCGTTGAACCAAGAGTGGTTCCGTTTGTGATCTATGAATGATCACCTTTTGGTTATGAGGTAACCCGTGTAACCAAGTGTGGTTCCATTTGTGATCCGTGAGTGATCACCGTGGTATCGAGGATACTGAATTGTTGGACATTCGTGATGTTGTGCGAGAATCGTGGGTAAAGATCAAGCTCCTTGTACGTGGTCATTTAATGATTACTGCGGTATTGTTTATACCAAGCTTGATTTGATTCTAAGATGATCGTGTGATGTCCGAGGATGGTAAGTGGTGCATGTGATGGTTACGAGGTAGCCCGAGCAGAATAAGTGGTGCATATAGTGTCATCATGTTGCATGCTAGTATCGCCAGATTCATATGTTCATGCCATGCTCATATTGTTCTAGTTGTACCATGTTCATGTTGTTCATGCCATGTTATTATGATGATCTCATGTTAATTCCTGCTTAACCTATAATTGCCATGATGTTGTTTGTCTTGAATGCTTCTGGTTATTGTGAGCTTGCAAGTACATTCAATGTACTGACCTGGCGTGTCATGCCAGCTTGCAAGTCAAGCCGGATTTGATTGCGTGTTTGCCATGGATTCTTTGTTTGCAAGCTCGGATAAGCGTTTCACCCAGAGTCCTTGCAGAGTGGAGTTGACCACCGTCATCGTTGTTCCGCTGCTAGAAGTTATTCCGCTGCTTCGAGTTGTTATGCTGCTTGCATAGAGCAACAGTGGCAGGCGTAGTGCCGTCGTGCCGATGTTACCCCTTGTACCCAAATAGTTTGTAATAAAGAGCTGGTTTGTTCTATGCTAAGCAGTGTCGTATTCCAGAAGACTTCTCCTCGATCTCTGGGCTGGAATACGGGGTGTTCCGGTTTCTTTGAGCCGGGGTGCCACAAATCCTTCCAGCTCACATTAAGCAGGGACTTGGTCATTGTGTTGATAGCGTTGTCATCCATTTCTATCTGTCAATGGAGTTGGGGATCTTTGACGCTGCTAGTATATTTGCACATTAAGCTGGGCCGGCGGCTCAAGGGTAAGATCCTCCATGTGACCCAGCATCGGACTAGATCGATTCCAGATAAGTCGTTGGCCATTAAGGCTCTAATCTTTGAAAAAATGGCTATATAATTGGCACGTGCTTCTGCGCTAATTCGCTCTGGAAGATGGTGTCTGTTGCTGAGCCGGCTTTCGCGGAAACCCGGCAGAGGATTTTCATCTGATGGGGATGTGTCTTGACAATAAAACCATGTCTGGATCCAGTCCTTAGGATGACTGGGAAGTGTGGGAGCAGGGAAGGTGACTTCTTTCCGCCTCTGAATGGAAATGCCGCCTAGCTCTAGGTTGGGCCCATCGGTGAACTCAGTTTGCTGGTTTAAATAGTAAAATTCCGGGAACAATTCTACAGTGAGCTCTTGTTGGAGGTACACCTCACAGAACACTTGAAAATTGCAGATGTTTGAAACAGAGTTGAGCTTGATATCTTGAGGATGAAGTTTGAAGAAGTGCAACACGTCACAGAAGAATCTTGAGCTGGGTGGGGTGAACCCACGAAGCATGTGATCAGTAAAAACAACAACTTCGCCCTCCTTTGGGGCGGGGATGGCTTCGTCTCTAGGAACCCTTCAGTGGATATCCTCTTTTGGGGCTAAGACGCCCACTTTGACATGGTCATTCAAGGCTTCTTCCGAGACAACCCAGTTGCAGGAACTAACAGTTTTTGTCATTTTTGATGAAAAGCCAAGAAGAAAGGAGATTGACGGGTTAAGAATGTGATGTTAAGCCGGCAAGTGATTTAAGGACAGGTATGCAAGGCAGGAATAATTGACCTTCAATAAGAATAAGTGCTACAAAAGGTTGGCATGGTTAAACCGGTGAGAATAGTCGGGTTACGTCAGAATACTACATTAGCGGTTTAGAAGTACTCAAAGATAAGCCGGTAACTATTTGGTGAGCTACAAGCTTGTCATTTAAGCCATCATGGGGGGCTAATGTCTGTAGATCTAGAGTGGAGCTGAATTTTGCTAAGTCTTCGGTAAACAAGTTCCACAATTTTGGATCTACAACAGCTCGAAAATGAAGAATATAGTTTAACCTAGTTACAACAGCCGAAGAACACGCGAGCTGGGACTTGAGTTTCAGCAGACGTAATGCATTTATGTTTTGAGATAAGGGCTAAAACTGCCGCTAGTCCTATACTACGGTTGGATCAAACAAAGTCATCGGTGAGGAATGCTGGGGAGATGGTTGATGAACGCCGAAGAACTCCGATGAACGGAGGAAACCCTAGTGCAGATCTAAGGTGAAGCAGAAAAGGTACCTGTCAGTGATGATGAATAGTGGAGGAGCGCCGCGGTTTCTGGACACAATCAGGGTGATGCAGCGCTGGAGTTGATGACGCTGGAGACGGCGGCAATGGAGCTCGGGCTGTGCTGGATGGCGCGAGGAGGAAGAGGAAGACATGAGGGCAGGGGTGAAAAGTGAAAAAGAGGACCCCCTGCCCCTATTTATAAGGGAATAGATAGATGGCATGCACGGGAATCGAGGAGACCAAAAAATGATTATGTGGCTATATGGACACCTCGATTTTCTGGAGGTTCATTAAGATAAAGATCAGTTGAGATATCCTAGGCCTTGCGCAGAATTAATGCGCGTGACGTCATGGCGGGTTACTACGGTTCGATGATGTGACGTCATGGCAGGTTACGGTGACTTGGTGAAAGTTGATGAAAGAAGAATCTGCTAAGTCAAGTGATGAAGATTGATGTGAAGCAGTTCAAAGCAACCCGGGGCCTAATGTTGGGGATATAACTCCTAGGTATGACCCGCCCAGGAGGGGCTGGGTCATGTCATTGGCGACTTAAGCATGAAGTGGTGGTTCGTGAATCAAGCTGGTTGAAGGCCCAAGGCCCAGAGGCGACTCAAGGCCCAGAGGCGACTCAAGGCCCAGAAAGATGAACCTCCATATGTTTAACTTGTATTATAGGGCAAGTTTAGTTGGAAACCGAGCCGGTCACGCTTGTGTGAGCCGGTCGGGACTCTGTAAGCCGCCGGGCATCAACCTGTATATAAAGGGGTGACCCGGTGGCGTATCCCCTCCTTGGTAATTGAAACACAAGCAATACAATCAAAAGCAGGAGTAGGCTTTTACCTCGTTGAGAGGGGCCGAACCTGGGTAAACTCTCTGTGTCCTTTGTCCCGTTTAACCCCTTTAAGCTAACCTAGCTTTGATGGCTCCACACCTAAGTCCTTTTGCTAGGGCATCTACCATGTTAAATCCACGACACATCCCATAATGTGATTGGGCCAACCAAGGCCCGAGATAAATTTTGGCATGTTAATGGCTCGTCGGGTAATTGGGCCAATCATGGGACGAGGTATATTTCGGCATGCTGTCGACCTGTGAAATGTTTGGCACAATTCAGGCCCAATCTACTTTTCAACCTGTTAAAAGCCCATGGTATTTTCTGACCCAACTAAGGCTCGCGGTTTACTTAGCCTGTAAAAGGCCTGAAACTACTTGGGGTCTAGTTTACATTTAGGTCTGCTAATGGTCCAAGATGATTTTGGGCCCATGTTTCGGCCCCTATATAGCAAGTCACAGGCCGGGCCATTTGCGTAGCATAATTTTTTTATATAGCACTGACGGGTTGGTAATGTTTTGGCTCGTTGGCCTCCATCAAAGCTTGCAGCCTTTTCAGAGAGTGAAGATAGCATATACAGTAAATAAATTAGAGCATAGTGACTAAGAATGAACCTAGACTATACAATAATGAAATTACGACATATTACATCCACTGGGCCCCACTACACATACCTTAACTTGAAGATGTCAGGTCCCGAGGGCATCATCACCATCGCCGATGACTACAAGAGGTCTCTCTAGTGCGCCACAGCCGGCTCCCGGCTGACCGAGTCCCCGGTCATCACTAAAGAGAAGCGCCAGCTCAACTGGTTCATGGCCCTGTGACACAAGTAGCCGGTCGTGCCAGCTCTGAACAAGCAGCCGGCTAACAAGGCAGCATTCCGGTCGTCCAAAGACACCAAGAGGGTTCCACTATACCTGGTCAACATTGTCATGGGCACCCACCTTGACAGCAAATAGGAAGGCGAGCTCGTCAATTTCCTCTGTGAGAATCGGGTGAAAGGATCGAGAAGAGGTGTCTACAGGGGGGGATTAGACACTAAGCAAGAAAAGTTGCAGTTTTTAATTTCTTTAAGTTGAAGTGGAGTTTTGGCACAAGTTTAACAATCACAATACATATCAAGCAAGCATGCAAAGAGTATATGAGCAGCGGAATGTAAAGCATACAAATTGCAAGAATGTAACGGGATGGGATTGGAGTGTGCAAACGCAATTGGAGACACGGATGTTTTTGTCGTGGTTGCGATAGGTGGTGCTATCGTACATCCACGTTGATGGAGACTTCAACCCACGAAGGGTAACGGCTGTGCGAGTCCACGGAGGGCTCTACCCACAAAGGGTCCATGAAGAAGTAACCTTCTCTATCCCACCATAGTCGTCGCCCACGAAGGACTTGCCTCACTAGGGTAGATCTTCACGAAGTAGGCGATCTCCTTGCCCTTACAAACTCCTTGGTTCAACTCCACAATATTGTCGGAGGCTCCCAAGTGACACCTAGCCAATCTAGGAGACACCACTCTCCAAGAAGTAACAAATGGTGTGTTGTTGATGAACTCCTTGCTCTTGTGCTTCAAATGGTAGTCTCCCCAACACTCAACTCTCTCTCACAAGATTTGGATTTGGTGGAAAGAAGATTTGAGTGGAAAGCAACTTGGGGAAGGCTAGAGATCAAGATTCATATGGTAGGAATGGAATATCTTGACCTCAACACAAGTGTAGGTGGTTCTCTCTCAGAAAATGTATGTTGGAAGTGTAGGCATGTTCTGATGGCTCTCTCCACGAATGAAGAGTGGGTGGGGGGTATATATAGCCTCCACACAAAATCTAACCGTTACACACAACTTAACAATCTCAGTGGGACCGAATCGTGAAACTCGGTCCGACTGATTTAGCAAATAATGTGACCGTTAGGATTTTCGGTGGGACCGATGTGGTTAGGGTTAGGGCATAACGTAATCTCGGTGAGACTGATTACACAAACTCGGTGGGACCGATTTTGGTAATAAGCTAACCAGAGAGTTGGTCAGGCAAACTCGGTGGGACCGATTCGCTCATCTCGGTTAGACCGAAAGGTTACAAAGGGAAACAGAGAGTTTGCATTGCAATCTTGGTGGGACTGATCGCTCATCTCGGTTGGACCAAAACGTTACGAAGGGAAACAAAGAGATTACAATCCCATCTTGGTGAGACCGAGATCCCTATCGGTGAGACCGAAAAGACTAGGGTTTGTGGCAGTGGCTATGACATCTGAACTCGGTGGCGCCGGATAGAAAGAATCGGTGGGGCCGAGTTGGACTTTTGGTTTGGGTCATATGTGGATGTGAGAAAGTAGTTGAGGGCTTTGGAGCATATCACTAAGCATTTTGAGCAAGCAAGCCATTAAGCAACACCTCATCCCTCCTTGATAGTATTGGCTTTTCCTATAGACTCAATGTGATCTTGGATCACTAAAATAGAAAGTGTAGAGTCTTGTGCTTTGGGCTTGAGCCAATCCTTTGTCCTTATCTTCTTGAAGGGGTTCCACATCCTCTAGTCCATGCCACTCCATTGCTGAACTTATCTGAAACGTACTAGGTAAAGGTATGAGTCCAACAAGAGATATGTTGACATTAATTACCAAAATCACCCAGGGAGCACTTGTGCTTTCAATCTCCCCCTTTTGGTAATTGATGACAACATACATCAAAGCTTTAGATAAAGATATAGAGAATAATAAGTAAAGCTTTGGAAAGACATGTAACGTGCATAGGCTCCCCCTACATGTATGAAATCATGTAAATATGGAATATGGAAGCAGGTGAATGCATAAGCATGACAGAGTAAGCAATGTGTTACATGTATCTTGGCTATATGCATCAGAGCACAAGATGTGAATATGGGAAATGTACCTTCATGCTCATGAGTCCTTCTTGCAAACAGTATGTACATCATCAAGAGATCCTCATACACATGACTGTGGTGCATATACTTACCTTGTGGTCTTGAGTTGGCTTAGGATGGAATGAACCTACATAAACAAGGTTAGATAACACAGATGCACCTACTAGCCAGAGCAAACAAAAGAAACCACAAGAGTACGAAGACTGGGATGACATGTAGAGAGTGAGTACTGAGTAGTCCATTTGATATAGACATTTCCCCAAAGGTAAATGTGTGCAATGAATTCAATGATTTCCTTCCCTTAGATGTCTTGCTCCCCCTGAATCTAGCATGGGATACTGGGAGAAGATAGGGAACAGAAAAACAGAGCTCAAAGAAAAGAAACAGAGCTAATGCAAACAAACAAATATGAACATGTCTTTCCCCTCTTAAAGACATGTGACTTCTCCCCTATTGAACACCAAGCATCTCGGGTCCTTGATGATTACTCTCTCTCTCCCCTTGAGTATTTCTTCCCCTATAGATATGATTAAGCTTTGATGTGATCTCTCTCTCCCCCTTTGACATCAATTTCCAAGAAGGGTCCTTCTGGAATTTTGTTACAAGAGGGTTTGGTCCTTGAGGCACAAAAACAAATTAGTAAGTTGAATGTGATGCTGGTAGAGGACAAGTTTCATTTAGTGGAGCTGGAATAAAAAGAACACGGGAACAAGTGGCAAGCTGTTTTTCCTGTAGTGAAATCGGTGGCACCGAGTTGTGTGCTTCGATTGCACCGAAAGGGTTCGGTTGGACCGAAAACAACAGGCCGGTGTGACCGAGTTCATCCCAGAGAAAACGCTTGTCACCTCATCTCACTAGACAAGCAAGATCTCACAAGGATTTGCAAGGAATTGGATGCAGGGAATGCAGAACAGAAAAAGAAAGAAAAAAAAGGAATCTAGATGAAGTTTTTTTTTGAAAGGGGAAACAAATATGCATGAGACAAATGCAAGAGCATAGAAAATAACACAAGAGAACTTCATCTAGAATTGGTCGGCGACAAAGTCACCTATGTTAGAGTATATTGACATAGGAGTCAAGTGAGATCACTTGATCATAGGTCATACTCATCGTTTAAGCTTAAAATGGGGTTACCATTTTTCGTTTAAGCAATTTGATGTTTTCACATCTTGTTGAGTTGCTTTGACTCATGACTTGTAGTAAATCTTCTCTAAGATGGAATAGCATACCTTGGATGGTGGTGTTGATCGTGATCATGTAGTTGAACTTGTGTGGGTTGCTCAAGGTTGATGTAGCTCATCAAGAGTTGGGAGCACCACTTGGAATTTGAGTTCATCTACCTACATGGGTTAGTTTTGCAAGGAAGAGCACTTGTGTATCCAAAATGACAATCATGAAACTTAACATAGAATTTGTTAAAGGATATGTTTGAATGGTTTCGTGCTTCCTTGTTTTCAACCACCATTGTGTAGAAACTTGGTGATGTAGAGATTGTTCAATATGTGAGTGAGTCGCAATCTCATAGATTTAGATTCATCCAAGTACCTACAAGGGTTAGATAGCATGCAAGGGGGCAAATTTATCCAAGACATTATATTTTCATTATAAGCGAAATATCAAGGATTAGTCATAGGCTCATGTCTTGCATGTATCCAAAATGGAGTTCCTACTCCAAGTTTGAAGCATCAATGATGTTCAATTCACCTTTCAACCTGCAAAACACTTTCTCATCAAGTGGTTTAGTGAATATATCCGCCAATTGCTTGTCGGTACGAACATGCTCAAGGTTAATGTCACCCTTAGCAACATGATCTCGAATGAAATGATGACGGACTTCAATATGCTTAGTTCGAGAGTGTTGCACTGGATTGTGAGCAATCATGATAGCACTTTCATTGTCACAAAGTAATGGAACATGTTTCACATATATCCCATAATCCTTAAGGGTTTGGGTCATCCAAAGTAATTGAGCACAACATGAACCAGCGGCAATGTATTCCGCTTCAGCGGTGGATAAGGATACCGAGTTTTGTTTCTTGGAAGACCAAGACACAAGGGATCTACCAAGAAATTGACAAGAACCCGAAGTGGACTTTCTATCAACCTTGTCACCGGCATAGTCCGAGTCGGAGTAGCCAACAAGATTGAAAGAGGCCCTCTTTGGATACCAAATGCCAAAATTTGGTGTATGAATTAAGTATCTCACTATCCTTTTCACGGCCTTAAGATGACATTCTTTAGGAGCGGCTTGATATCGTGCACACATGCACACACTTAGCATAATATCGGGACGTGAAGTACATAGATATAATAACGAACCAATCATAGAGCGGTAAACCTTTTGATCAACCGGTTCACCATCTTTGGTCAAATCAAGATGTCCACTAGTAGGCATGGGTGTAGTCATACCTTTGCATTCTTGCATGTTGAACTTCTTGAATAAGTCCTTGGTGTACTTTGTTTGAGAGACAAATGTACCTTCCTTAGTTTGCTTGATTTGCAAACCAAGAAAGAATTTGAGTTCACTCATCATCGACATCTCAAACTTCTCCGACATTAGCTTTCCAAACTTCTCACTAAAGTGAGGGTTAGTCGAATCAAATATAATATCATCAACATAGATTTGGCATACAAAAAGTTCTCCGTTAACCCTTTTAGTAAAAAGAGTAGAATCAATTTTTCCAATTTCAAAGCCTTTTTCAATAAGGAACTTGGTCAAGCATTTATACCATGCTCTAGGAGCTTGTTTAAGACCATAAAGAGCTTTGTGAAGTTTGTACACATGATTAGGTTTCTTAGGATTGAAAAAGCCTGGAGGTTGCTTAACATAAACTTCCTCTTCTATTTCACCATTTAGAAAAGCACTTTTAATGTCCATTTGGTACAAGGTGATATCATGGTGATTAGCAAAGGCAAGTAAGATGCGAATGGACTCAAGTCTAGCAACAGGGGCGTATGTCTCACCATAGTCCATACCTTCGACTTGAACGTGGCCTTGGGCGACGAGATGTGCTTTGTTGCGAACTACTTGTCCATCTTCATCTTGCTTGTTGCGAAACACCCATTTGGTACCGATGATGTTGTGGTTGTTGTCGGGCTTCTCAACCAATGTCCAAACTTGATTTCTCTCAAAGTTGTGTAGCTCTTCATGCATGGCGTTTATCCAATCCGGATCTTCCAATGCTTCCTCAACCTTCATAGGTTCAATGCTAGAGATAAATGAATGATGTTCACAAAAGTTAGCTAAATGAGTTTTAGGGCGAGTGATTCTCCCGGTTTGGATATCATTGTAGATTTGCTCGACGGGATGGTCTTTAGCAACTCTTGCTCGAACTCGTGAAAGCTTTTGCTTGGATCTAGGTGGAACATCTTCTTCATCTTGTTCTTCTTCTTGGCCTTCTTTGTTGTTGACGTTGTCGTTCTCTTGTCATGGTGGAGAAGGAGGTTGTTGATGTTCATCTTGGTGTACTTCCTCGTTTTCTTCATCTTGGTGTGTCCCACTTGTGGATGCTTCCGTATCAACCCTTGGTTCACCTTGTCGTGAGGTAGAAGATTCCACTTGGACGGACGAAGTACTCTCCTTCACCTCCGTTGGACGAATCTTGCCAATAGACAAGTCTTGGATTGCTTCCAAGGGGTCTTTGTCTCCTACATCAATTGACAATTGCTCTACTTGTGAGCCGTTGGATTCATCAAACTTCACATCTACCTTCTCTTCAACCTTTCGGGTGAAATTATTGTAGACACGGTAAGTGTGCGAGTTTGAGCCATAACCAAGTAGGAAACCTTCATGAGACTTAGGAGCAAATTTAGAACGATGATGCTTATCAAGAGTGTAGCTCTTTGAGCCGAATACTCGAAAGTATCCAACTTGGGGTTTGTTACTAGTGAGGAGCTCGTATGTCGTCTTGCCGAGTAGCATGTGAAGATACAAGCGATTTGTTGCATGGCAAGCTGTCTCAACCGCTTCTGCCCAAAAGTGCTTCGGCGTCTTGTACTCATCAAGCATCGTTCTTGCCATTTCGATGAGCGTACGGTTCTTCCTCTCAACAACTCCATTTTGTTGAGGTGTGTACGTAGTCGAGAACTCATGTGAAATCCCTTCTTCGTCAAGAAAGGTGTCCACATTTGCGTTCTTGAACTCCGTTCCGTTGTCGCTGCGAACCTTCTTGATCTTCACTTCAAATTGATTTTGGGCCTTCCTAGCGAAGTTTTTGAAGATATTTTGGACCTGTGATTTATCAGCGAGAAAGAACACACACGTAAATCTTGAAAAATCATCAACTATAACTAGACCAAAAGAATTTCCACCGAGACTTTTGTAAGCATTGGGACCAAAAAGATCCATGTGAAGTAGCTCGAGCGGCCTCCTTGTGGTCATGATGTTCTTCACGGGATGCCTTTCTCCAACCTGTTTACCTGCTTGACAAGCGCTGCAAAGTCTATCCTTATCAAATATGACATTGTTAACGCCAAGGATATGATTTCCTTTAATAAGCTTGTCAAGGTTTCGCATGCCCACATGTCCTAATCATCTATGCCACAACCAGCCTTTAGAGGATTTAGCAATAAAGAAAGTTCTAGGTTGAGCCTTTTTAGTGAAATTGACAATGTAAAGATCACCTCTACGAATGCTGGTAAAGACCATTTTATGATTATCTCTATGAAACACTTGGCAATCTACTTCAGTAAATAGGACATTGAAACCGAAATCAGCAAGTCTAGATACTGAAAGTAAATTATATCCAAGAGATTCAATGAGCATGACATTTTGTATGGATCTATCATGTGAGATGGCCACCTTACCGAGGCCAACCACCTTACCCTTTTAGTTATCACCAAACGTGACATACTTTCGAGGGCCGTCATTTTCAGCAAGCTCACGAAACATATCTTTATCTCTGGTCATGTGATCGGTACATCCACTATCAAGAACCCATTCCTTTCCTCCTGCCATATATCCCCGAAGATTTGCCATAAGACCAAAGTGTCTCATTGCATCATCAAGATCAAAGTCACTATCATCATCCTCGTCATAGTATCCATGTTCAACATCGTCATGTGGTGGATCAAATCCTAGAGAGGGTGATTCGTTATAGTGAGTTTGACAATGATCTTCTCTATGAATTCTAGTACCTTCGGAAATAATATCGCTAATGATTCCAACATCTCCTTTGGCACGCATAAGATTTGTAAGCTCAAATAGACAATCACCAAACATGGGATCATTTGAATTCATCTTACTCAAGGCAATAGACTTATGGAGAATTTCATCTAGATTTTTCAAGGAATAATTTGGAAATCATTCCTCAAGAAATTTCCATATGGTGTAGGCACACTTAAGAGTAGGCAAGCAACCTATTAAGTTTCTAGGCAAGCCTCTAGTGATAAGATCAATAGTTCTAAGATTGTGAATCATGTCAATTGACTCATCAAGAATAGGATGCATAGGATCAACATGAGGTGCACAAGGGCTATCAATGTACTTGTTCAAATGATATTCATTGAAAATCACATGCATCTCATTTTTCCACTCATAAAAGTACTCTCCATCAAGTATAGGCACTCTATGTCTAAGACTTCCCAAAGTATACTCATCCATCTTCCTCCAATGGTGATTAAACCAAAGCAATGGAGACCAAAGCTTTGATACCAATTGAAAGGATCGAGAAGAGGTGTCTAGAGGGAGGGTTAGACACTAAGCAAGAAAAGTTGCAATTTTTAATTTCTTTAAGTTGAAGTGGAGTTTTGGCACAAGTTTAACAATCACAATACATATCAAGCAAGCATGCAAAGAGTATATGAGCAGCGGAATGTAAAGCATGCAAATTGCAAGAATTTAAGGGGATGGGATTAGAGTGTGCAAGCGCAATTGAAGACATGGATGTTTTTGTCGTGGTTCCGATAGGTGGTGCTATCGTACATCCACGTTGATGGAGACTTCAACCCACGAAGGGTAACGGCTGTGCGAGTCCACGGAGGGCTCCACCCACGAAGGGTCCACGAAGAAGTAACCTTCTCTATCCCACCATGGTCGTCGCCCATGAAGGACTTGCCTCACTAGGGTAGATCTTCACGAAGTAGGCGATCTCCTTGCCCTTACAAACTCCTTGGTTCAACTCCACAATCTTGTCAGAGGCTCCCAAGTGACACCTAGCCAATCTAGGAGACACCACTCTCCAAGAAGTAACAAATGGTGTGTTGTTGATGAACTCCTTGCTCTTGTGCTTCAAATGATAGTCTCCCCAACACTCAACTCTCTCTCACAGGATTTGGATTTGGTGGAATGAAGATTTGAGTGGAAAGCAACTTGGGGAAGTCTAGAGATCAAGATTCATATGGTAGGAATGGAATATCTTGACTTCAACACAAGTGTAGGTGGTTCTCTCTCAGAAAATGTATGTTGCAAGTGTAGGCATGTTCTGATGGCTCTCTCCACGAATGAAGAGTGGGTGGAGGGGTATATATAGCCTCCACACAAAATCTAACCGTTACACACAACTTACCAATCTCAGTGGGACCGAATCGTGAAACTCGATCGGACCGATTTAGCAAATAATGTGACCGTTGGGATTTTCGGTGGGGCCGACATGTCAACTCGGTGGGACCGATGTGGTTAGGGTTAGGGCATAACGTAATCTCGGTGAGACCGATTATACAAACTCGGTGGGACCGATTTGGTAATAAGCTAACCAGAGAGTTGGTCAGGCAAACTCGGTGGGACTGATTCGCTCATCTCGGTTAGACCGAAACGTTACAGAGGGAAACAGAGAGTTTGCATTGCAATCTCGGTGGGACCGATCGCTCATCTCGGTTGGACCGAAACGTTGCGAAGGGAAACAGAGAGATTACAATCCCATCTCGGTGAGACCGAGATCCCTATCGGTGAGACCGAAAAGACTAGGGTTTGTGGCAGTGGCTATGACATCTGAACTCGGTGGCGCCGGATAGAAAGAATCGGTGGGTCCGAGTTGGACTTTTGGTTTGGGTCATATGCGGATGTGAGAAAGTAGTTGAGGGCTTTGGAGCATATCACTAAGCATTTTGAGCAAGCATGCCATTAAGCAACACCTCATCCCTCCTTGATAGTATTGGCTTTTCCTATAGACTCAATGTGATCTTGGATCACTAAAATAGAAAGTGTAGAGTCTTGTGCTTTGGGCTTGAGCCAATCCTTTGTACTTAGCTTCTTGAAGGGGTTCCACATCCTCTAGTCCATGCCACTCCATTGTTGAACTTATCTGAAACGTACTAGGTAAAGGTATTAGTCCAACAAGAGATATGTTGACATTAATTACCAAAATCACCGAGGGAGCACTTGTGCTTTCATCGGGGTATCTTCGCATGGTCCCCCAAAGACATGTCGGGTGTTCTGAGGGATTTCTTCGAGCACCACCTCCACATCCGGCCGGATGCCAAGCCGATCAAGCAACTTCTTCGCCGTTTCTCTGAGGAGAAGCAAAGAACCATTGGTGAAGAGATCGCCCGGCTTCTCGCAGCCAGCTTCATCACGGAAGTTTTTCACCTATAGTGGTTGGACAACCTAGTCCAGGTGCTAAAGAAGAATGGAATCTGGCGCATGTGTATAAACTACACTAGCCTGAGCAAGGCCTGCCCCATATCGATCAAGTCATCAACTCCACGGTCGGTTGTGAGCTACTCTCTTTTCTGGATTCCTACTCACGCTACCACCAGATCAAGCTGAACCCGGCCGAACGGCTCAAGACATCCTTCATCATCCTGTTCGGTGCCTATTGCTACATCACCATGTCTTTTGGCCTGAAGAATGTAGGCACCGCCTTTTAGTGTTGCATCCAAAAGTGCCTCCTCCCCCAAATCGGCAGAAACGTGCATGTGTACGTCAACGTCATCATGGTGAAGACCAAGAAACACCTCACCTCCTGGACGACCTCAAGGAGACGTTTGCCAATCTGCGCAAGTTCTAAGCCTGGCTGAATCTAAAGAAGTGCGTGTTTGGTGTGCCAGTCGGCTAGCTCCTTAGTTTCCTTGTTTCAGAGCGAGGGATCGAGGCCAACCCCGAGAAGATTAAGGCCATCAAGCGCATGCACCAGCCGGCTCACCTGCAGGATGTCTAGAAGTTTACTGATTGCCTGGCTTCCCTCAGCCGGTTCGTCAGCCGGCTAGGGGAGAGGGCCTTGCCCCTGTACCAGCTGATGAATAAGATGGATAAGTTTACCTGGACGCCGCAGGCGGACGAGGCCTTCCAAGACCTCAAGCCATGCTCTCCACCACACCCATCCTGCCCGCGTCGGCTGCCAAGGAGCCCATGATGATATACATCGCAGCCACCACCTGCATGGTCAGTGTGGCACTTCTGGTAGAGCGCCCTGAGGAGGGCAAGGTGCAATATGTCCAATGATCGGTGCACTACCTGAGCGAGGTGCTCTCCCTCTCCAAGTAAAACTACCCACACTACCAAAAGATATGCTATGGCGTGTACCTGGCGGCTAAGAAGCTGAAATAGTACTTTCAGGAGCACCCCATCACAGTAGTGAGCACTGCCCCCCTCTTAGAGATCATAGGGAGCCAGGACGCCACCTATCGGGTGATACATCTCCAACGTATCTATAATTTATGAAGTATTCATGCCATGTTTACAACAATTCTATATGGTTTTGGTATGATTTTAATGGAATTAACCCAGACAGACACTGTTTTCAGTAGAACTACCGTGGTGATGTTCTTTGTGTGGAAATAAAAGTTCTCGAAATGGGATGAAACTTTTTGACGATTTTTTTGGAACAAAAGAAACCCTCGAAGCTTCGTAGGAGGGATAGAAGAGCCAGGAGGTGCACACGAGGCACCAGGGCACGCCCAGGGGGGTGATGGTGCCGTGGTGCCTCATGGGCCCATCTTAGCCCATCTCGACGTGAGACCAACGCCAAAAAATCCTATAAATAGAGAAACCTCCAGAAATAACCCTAGAACTTTGACTCCGCCGCCGCAAGCCTCTGTACCTACATGATATCATCTACATCCCTTTTCCGACACCCTGTCGGAGGGGGAAATCATCACCAGAGGCCATCTTCATCATCCCGGTGGCCAAAAGGAATCCATGACATTACTACCTAGGAAGTTTTACTCCTGAAAGGGTGTCTAGCACATGTTTGAACCGAGCTGATAATCTAATGTAGAAATTTCTAAGGGGTAAAGTTGGTAAGCACTTGGTTGTAGCATCATCATTTGAATTCATATCCTAACCCCAAGCATCTTTTAAACTCTCTCTTCCCACCCTTTCTTTAAAACTAAGAATTTTTATCTCACGTGTGGGAATCTTTCCCAAGATTTTAATTACAACTACTAAGCAAGAAAGTAACTAAGGGATGAAACTATAAATCTTTTTGGAGTTTTTGATAACTCTGCAAATTAAATACACTGAAAAGAATAAGAAACTACAACTAGACAAGATATAAAACAAGGAAGATAATAAAAGTGAAGCAAAACATATTGCAGTCAAAGCTCCTAAGCGTAGGAGTTTATAGTATCCAACAATCTTTCTCTTAGTGAGAAACCAAGGTATCAATCCATGGAGGCACTAGTATTCCTGCATTGGTCCTCGAGGATATAGCATCGAGTTGTTTTCGTACCACTGTCACATTGAGTATGATTAATATTATACCTAGTTGATGGCGATATGAAACTGTTATGTCATCTATAGCCATCATTTATAGTCACTCATATAGGAATGTGGGCTATAAGGTTGACTATTACATTAGTATTTTTTTCTACTTCTCTCTTTCTCTTTCTTCACATTTATTGCATTTGCCTAGGAGTACGTATATAGCTAGGCTCTTACAGCTCCCCTTACCTCATCTCTCTCCTCTTCACATTTATTGTATTTTCCTAGGAGTACGTATATAGCTAGGCTCTTACTCCCCTTACCTTATCTCTCTCCTCGACATAGGCAAAAAAGTCATGTAAGCATACTTATAGCCCACTATTGTACTTCCTCTTAGTCTACCTAGAGTGGGAGTAACATATATGACACAGACTACCCATAGCGGAGAGTAACCTCTATAGTGAGGAGTAACATATGTGTAGTGTCATGCAACACTTCATTTATTAGGTTGTAGACTCATCTTGTCTTGGGGACTACCCACAGTGGGGAGTAACTTAGACTAGTAACATGCATATGTTACTAGTCCATGTTAACTACCTCTATAGTGGGGAGTAACATATGTGTGGTGTCATGCAACTCTTCATTTATTAGGTTGTAGACTCATCTTGTCTTGGTATGTGTGATGTTACTCATAGTATAAGTAACTAGTTATGTTACTATATGCCTCTCTTTCATCATTAATTACTTGTCAAGCCATCTATTTTGTCTAGATAAGTGTGATGTCACCATCTATGTTACTCCCGCAGTGGGTAGTCCTAGCTATGTTACTCAATTTGTCTCTCTCCTCATTAATTAGCTGCCACATCATCTTTTTTTGCTTAGGTGTCATCTATGTTACACTCTATGTTACTCCCAGTATGGGTAGTCTAAGCAAAAAAGATGATGTAACAGCTAGTTAATGAAAGAGACAAATTGATTAACATAACTAGTTACTCACACCATGAGTAACATCACACATACCAAAATAAGATGAGTCTACAACCTAATGAATGAAGTGTTGCATGACACCACACATATGTTGCTCCCCATTATAGTAAAGGTAGGAGTAACATAAGGTCCAACTCATCAAATTTGCTTATGTGGCAATGATTTAATGAAGAGAGAGATGATTTGAGTAACATAACTAGTTTCTCATAATAGGAGTAACATCACACATACCAAGACAGGATGAGTCTACAAGCTAATAATGAAGTGTTGCATGACACCACGCTTATGTTGCTCCCCACTATAGAGGTACTCCCTCCGGTCCTTTTTACTTCGCGTATGAGATTTGTGTCAAGTCAAACTTTGCAAAGTTTGACCAAATTTATATTAAAAAATATCAACATCTACAATACCAAATATACATACTATGAAACTACATTTCACAATGAATCGAACAATATTGATTTGGCATCGTGAATGTTGATACTTTCTTCCATAAGTTTGGTCAAAGTAGAGATACTTTGACTTCGGATAAAACTTATATGCAGACTAAAAAGAACCGGATGAGTAGTAACATAGAGTAGTAAGATATGCATGCATGTTACTACTCTAAGTTACCCCCCACTGGACTAGTGAAAGGCAGACCCTCTCGTCCCCCACATCACCCCGAGCGAGGTGACCGGGGGCTCCTTCCTTCCTCCCTCCAGCGCTCCCCCCTCTCCCTTCCCTCCTCCCGCCGCCGCCAACGAGTGCCGTCGGGCCTTTGCCTGCGTGGTGCTGGCGGCGGCGGGTCTATCCTTTCCCACGCATGGATTCCCCTTCTCGGGCGGTGACGGCTAGCGGCGATGCCTTTCGGCCGACGGCGGTGTCGCGTGCCATGGTGGCTCTCGACGCGGCAGCACGACCGTTGGTCGTGGGGCAGCGCGGTGGCGCTGGGGGCTAGCGGCGCCCGCCCGGCCCAGATATGGGCCCGTTTGGGCCCCATCTGGGTTGGGGCGGGCCGATGGCTCGGCGCTCGACGGCGTCGCTCCCTGGTGGTGGGGCGAGGCGGCGACAGTCTGCGGGCGGTAATCACCACGTCGGTCAGCGAGTTGCAACGAGGTGACAGGGACTGTCCGGGCCCAAGTGGGCCCTGCCAGGCCGTCGGGGCCTGGCAAGTCCTTGTCGCCGCGCCAGATCGGCTCCGCACATGCGGTGGAGGTTGTCCCTTCCCCCCGGTCGAGTGGTGGTCGCCCGTGGCCGTTGTCTCCTTTCCCTCTCTAGGCCTCCTGTTGGCAGCTCCAGAGAGACGGCGATGATGGTTCGGTAACCGTGGGGGCACAGGCTGGTGGGCGGCTGAGTGGGTGGTGCACTACAAAGTGCCTAGGGTGGTGGTGGTGGTTGTGGATCGGAAGAAATCCCTGGGGCACAGGCTGGTGGGCGGCTGAGTGGGTGGTGCACTACAAAGTGCCTAGGGTGGTGGTGGTGGTTGTGGATCGGAAGAAATCCCTGGTGGCTTGCCCGGCACCGACGCGGTGACGCCTGCGGGCGCCGCCGGACCTTCCTGAAGGGCGTCGGGTATATCCCTTCCCCACTGCCCCCGCGTACCGGGGGAAACCCTAGGACATGTTCGGGCAACAGCGACGGCGTCGTCGCATTCCTTCTTGAAGGTGTTACTTGGTGCGCGACACTTCAAAATGTTGGGGACGCAATGGCACTTCTCCAATGGGTGCAGCGGTTGTTGGTCTTCTTCTCTTCGTCGGTCTGCCGGTGTTGGCATATGTCTCTCTCTTTTTTTAGCCTTGTTTATGCTACGGTCCGAGCGAGTTGGATGTATCGGATGGTTGCTTTATAATATAAAGCGGGGAAAAGTCTTTATCGTGAATTACTCCCCAATGTGAGTAGTCTTTACTGATCTAAGTTACTAGTGGGCAGTTTGAGCTATCTGCCCGTCGACGAGACCCGCATTGAATATGTGGCGGAGGTGTCGATGGACCCTTTTGAATGATCATCAATAATTTATTGGAAAAGGGTAGCTGCTAGAGTACTTTTTTGGTCAAACTCTATCAAAGAAAAATTATTGGGGGAGAGAAGAACTGCTGGAGATACTCTTGTTACTATTCTCATCAAAAGAATAACATCAGTTTCTCTCACAAAAGACGCAAGAGATTATTACGATGCAGTGAGCAAACCAATTTCTAAATTTCTAGAACCTAAGTTCCATACGACCAAAATTCAGCCCAATTTTTTTAGGAAAGCATTCTACTCAGTCTATCAAAATTGTACGGAGTAGAAAAGAATCAGTCTGCCATGTATCTTTTTGCTAACACTTCCGTCTTGTATTAGTTTCGGATCTCGCAAAACTCCCTGCAATCTTCTGCACTCCACACGGAATTGTCGACATCTGAGAGCAATGTGCGAACAGAGAACAGTTAGCTAACACGTCACTACAAGAAAAAGTAGCTTGGAAGCTGCAAATAAATACTCCCTCCGCCCCAAAGTAAGTGTCACTATAATATGCATAGGCTGAACTTTGATAGATGAAAGATGCTACAATATGCTACTATTAATACATAGATGAAAGATGTAACATGGAAACTTTGTACTTTTAACATAGGCTGAACTGAGAAAATAACCCTCTCTTACATGCGTCGTATCTGTGAAGGTCCCAAAGGTGCTTCAAAGAACACTAATCTTTTTATATATGCTTATAACAAGATGTAGTCATTACCAAGAACTACACCCAAAACTGATCCGTATATGGGGTACAAACAAGTTCAACATGTAACAGGCTAAAATGATTACTGAGAAGGGAGCCATACCTGATTTGAAGTGGAAACAAAACACATCGATTTTTTCAGAGTAGCTTGGATTGAAGAATTTCAGATCTAGAAAATTGAAAAGCGACACCTAGCATATTAGATGATTGAGATCTATAATAGGGGAGCAAAGAAAATTATTGGGGAGCAAAGAGTTCTTACAATATTGGTAAAAATGATTACCTGTAACACTGAAGGAGCACTGTTGCTGCCTTCCGAATGCTCAGACAAAAATAAGAGTTTTCAGTATCTTTCAAATGAGAGATCCATCGTAATTCTCTTTGGGTAATGATGGTATAGGTCAATATTTGACTCTGGTGGAATATTTTTCAGTTGCCAGAAGAAACTACTTCAGCAAAAGAAACGCCCGATGGCCTGAAGATGTCATTCTCTCTGACTACTCTGTTGAAGTCAAGCTTGAAGGAACGTGAACTATATGTCTTGTTAAGCAAACTTATCGGGATCCTCAGAGTTTGCTTTCGCCTGCCTTTCCCCTTTACAAATATCCTAAAGCTACCCTCATCTTCATTCTTCATGCTGCCTCCCAGCTTCGTTCCACCAATATCAAATATGCTATCTCCTGGCTTGTCAGGATTAAGTGCAGCATTAACAGCATCCTTTAGCTCTTTGTCATGTTCCTCTCCCAAAAATTTATTGCTGATCAAATTACCACTGCATACCTCCACAGGGACCTCCACTTCCTCCCTTACTGCAACCATATTGCTGTCCAGCAAAGGTCCTATACTAACAACAGCTGCATCAGATAGAACATGTGTATCTGCTAAAGACTGAGAAATAGTGTCAGCAACATGTGGGCTGGGGGTGTAAGCGACTGGATGATTGTTTGACCATGCTGGTCCAGGCACAAACTCAGATACAGCTGGGCTCATGTAAGGTTGCCATCCATAATGGTTAGGGCGAAAAATAGTGGTGTTCATGGGAAATGTGCTGCTTGGAGCCATCTGCGGTTGACTATATGGTGGATAAAGAAATGGCACATGATGCAAGAGATTAGGAGACCGAGGAGCAGGAGGGTACAAATGATGTGGGGATGTGCACAGCGGAGGACCGTTTGGCACCATATTTGAATGTCCAGGATGCATGGAGACATTCATAGGCCAAGGGCCGACACCTGGAACAGCACCTGGTGGTGGGAGACCGACACTTACAGCAAGTGGGCTAAGGATAGCTGGAGGAGACGGATTGAATGGAGGTGCAGCAGCAGATAGCTTCTTATTAGACATCTCTCTTATATCAATATTACTTAGAAGCATGTCAGGCTTTGACTTCTTACTTTCAACACCTCCAACGCCTCCCTGCATACTTGTTGTATGCGCTGAAACTGTAATAGGTTCACTATTAGTAGGTAGAGATTCTTCTAGAAATTGTATGCCAGACTTTCCACTATTTTCAGCTTCTGTGGGTACTGTTGAATCTGAGAACTCAGTGGCTGCACCAAAATTGTCACTACTTGTTGGTTCTTGATCTTTGTTATTACTGAGTAAGGTCGTGTCTGTTTTAATATCTGCAGGGCCACCGCCAGAAGGTTTCTCAGTATTTGATGTTAATTTATCTGGTAAACTATCTTTCCCCGTGTCGTCAATCTCATGTTCCCTATGTGACTCTTCTCTTTGTTCTGAATGCTGCATTTCTGTTGGCACAATGTTTACCTCTTTGGAATTATTGGTACTTGAGGACACGGACCTCTGGTCCACTTGAACTGTATCTACCAAGGAATCCTTCATTTCTTGTGCGATAATTTGACCAAGTGATGGTTGCAGTACATCATCTTTAGGTTTTTGTATTTGAGTCTTGGCTATTGTACCTGGACGTGCCAATGCAACATCTTTGTATGATGGTGGGTTTCCGGTACTTTCAACCCAAGGTCCATGTGGCTCACTTCCTTTCAGATCTGCCGAACGATTGTGCACATGTGAATAAGCTATTTGGGATTCTTCTTTACCACCCATCTGCTCTGTGAGCCTAGAAGTATCTTGCACTTCTGAGGATGCTGTCCCTGGCTTAATCCGGTAGGTCATAGCCTTGTATATCTTGCGACCAAACCTGGAACTTGATGTCTGGACTTTCGTATGCTGCTGAGGATCTGCGTATGCTGCAGGTACAATAGTTTTCTTCTTTAAGAAGTAATAACGGTTATTTGAATAGGAATTCCTTGGCTTATATTGGGAAGCATCTGTTGGAGCATGATTCTCAGGGTCAGACGTCCTTCTGATGGCAGGACGGTAATGCTTTATCTGTTTTCCTAAAACTGCAGCTGTTTTAGGTCTTTGAACAGGCTGCCAACCATCATCCTGTTCTTCATCAAAAACTTCCTCAGGTGAACTGATGTTCACCTCAGCTCTCTCTACCAGTTGTTCAGAAGGTGGTGAAGCCTCCACGGATAAAGGACTCTCTTTAACCTCAGTTTCAGGAATATCCATGATCTTAGCACTATCATCTTGCAAAGGCCCCCTAATTCGTTTTTCCTCGTCTGTGATTGCAATAGCAGAATCTCTTGGAGATATATCAGGACTTTCTATGTTTAAATTCTCACTCGAATGTGATAAAACCTGACAGGACGAGTATACAATGAATAAATTCTGCCATGTACAGTAATGCTAAAATACTAAATGTCAAGTTACTCGAGTGATAACATGAATGCTTTCATGGAAGAAAAATGTAGTGTAACTTTTAGCATTGTGGAAAAAGGAAACCAGGTTCATTGAGTTCCAGATATACAGGAAGGGCCGGAATTGTGTACTTTGAACACTGTCTGAATTGGTAGAACTGAAACTACATAGACAGAGTAACCATCGAAATTACCTGACCAGATTATCTAACATCCACACTTACATGGTAGCGATATCAAATACTACTTGATTGGATAGGGTAGTATTAGCCATAGATATTCCAGTGAGCTGCTATCATGATAAGAGCTCCTCAGGAATAGAAATCAGAGAGAATTCCTTATTTAACACTGTGCTATATATTTTTGCCCTATTTGACATTAAAAAACAATTCCTTCCCTACGTGACAGAGTCTAAATTTTATGCCTTTTATAACACTTTCCTTCATTTTAAGCCTTAACGGTGTTAAATGACACATGAAAAGACCCTTTTGCCCCTCATGTGGTATATGACAAAAAATTTAATAAATGCTAATGATGAAATACTTGTCCAGCCGGCTTGGTTTCCTCAGGAATAGAAATCAGAGAGAATTCCTTATTTAACACTGTGCTATATATTTTTGCCCTATTTGACATTAAAAAACAATTCCTTCCCTACGT
This sequence comes from Triticum dicoccoides, assembly GCF_002162155.2. Classification (NCBI taxonomy): domain Eukaryota; kingdom Viridiplantae; phylum Streptophyta; class Magnoliopsida; order Poales; family Poaceae; genus Triticum; species Triticum dicoccoides. The sequence continues at coordinate 560,309,632 of NC_041385.1, forward strand.
GACAGAGTCTAAATTTTATGCCTTTTATAACACTTTCCTTCATTTTAAGCCTTAACGGTGTTAAATGACACATGAAAAGACCCTTTTGCCCCTCATGTGGTATATGACAAAAAATTTAATAAATGCTAATGATGAAATACTTGTCCAGCCGGCTTGGTTTTTTGTATGCGGGTATGTAGCTGAGTAGCTGCATGCAAATCGCTGACTGCATGTGTGTATGTGGCCGGTTTGGTTGCTAGGTGCATAGCCAAGTTCCAAATTTTTTGAGCCAGTTGCCGGCTGGATGGATGGATCAAGATGGAACTGAGAGAATCAGCTGGTTAGTGTGTGCTGGCATGCATGCACATGAGTTGTTAATTGCGGCCGTTCGTACGTGGTTGTGTGGCCGTTGAGCCAGTGCTATCAAGTGTTTGGCGTGGTCGTGCTTAGTAGCCGACGGGGATGGATGCATGGATCAGGGAGCAGGCGACTTGCGCCAGATGGCCGGCTCATATTACACCAAGGGTAAAAATGTCTTTTTATGTGTCATTTAACAACATTAGATGGAAAAACAGCTGAAAGTGTCATAAAGAGCATAAAATTTAGACTCGATGTTATATAGGGAAGAAAAAGTTTTCCAATGTCAAATAAGGAAACAAAATTTAAGATAGTGTTAAATAAGGAATTCTTTCTAGAAATCATATTGGTAACACTACAAAATAAATGAGAGCCACCGGCAAAGGTTCAATCCAAGAAAGATATAAAATATTATTGCATGTTATCTAGTTAGTCATTATGTAAACAGAAATATACTTTTTTGCTGCCTGTCAGCAATATTAACAAGAAATAACTTTGTTGTGAACAATTGTAAGTCTCCCTTTTCTCTTTGAGAAACTGACCAATTGCACTATGAGTTAAATATTCATTTAATACTATTACACTATGGTAACCATCTCGCAGCTCTTATTTCTCTCTGCCTTAGTTAAACTTGTTCCTTAATGAGAACATAATTATTGTCTTGAAAACAATTTTAGCCGAAGTAAAAATTAGCAACTAACCTTTATGCTTGAGTACCTCCTCTTGCCTGATTCAGAATCTCTTCCTCTGTTTTCTTTGTTGGGATTGATGTAATCAAGAAGATCAGATACACTGCAAGGGCAAACAAATACAGTTACTATAGCATCTGTATAGTCCAAAACAGTGTACATTATCCAAATATCTATGATAACTGATACCAGATTATGTGCTGTGCACTAGCTAGCACAACACAATAGAAGTTTCTCTAGGATTAATTTTGCTTTCATTGGCAGAACTAAATCGCACCTTAGGTGTCCTTTACTAGCTATTGATGCATCGGGTTTTCGAGTTCCATTGCGGGCAGCTTCTTGTTGCTCAATTACTTTTGATTCAAAGTATTCAAGCCAGGCTGCAGCATCCTGTGACGTGGAAGGCAACAATGTTAAGATTGTCCTTGCAAATAATTGAAAAGGGAATGGTTCTCTTCATATAGCTAAAGGTAATAGTTCAAGTGGGAAAAGAATCGAGGTACTTCTGTTACTAACTAGATGCCGTTTGGGCATTGACTGGCTCTCGAATGCACAATTAGTATTACAGAAGTACTTTGATGGAAAATCTACTAATATTATTTTCATATTTAAAATAAAATACATTAGTTTATATTAGTGCTCAAAGTTAATTCTTTTATACTAAATGTATTCTAAAATGACATCCATTGGTAAGAGAGGGAGTAGGTTTTCAGCATTGCAATAATATCATTTAGTATAATCTCATGCGTTTTCTCAAAAATAATATCATTTAGTAGAAGTAAACCTGAGTCCGAAGATCATCTGGTCCAAGCTTTGCACGAAGAATTTGCAAGGTTGTCTGCTCATGCTGAACACTCAACGAATAAGCTTCCATCAATGAGAGAGCAATGGCGATAGCATGGTAGCTTGCAGCAGTCTACAAAAACAGAAGAATATGTCACTTGAATCTAACAGTTAATCATGGAAAATGATAAAAAAACACTTATTTCTGGGTCTGAAATGCATCGAGGCACTTTTGAGTTTTCTTGAGTTGGGGAACATGCGAGCGACTACTTCTCCCATGCTCCCATCATTGTCGGACGATGAGCCAGCACGGACACCCTCCGTCACTTCCTCGACTTAGTCCTCCGCACGCAACTTGGCGGGGCATCCAACACCGTTTACCCTGCCGCCGCGCTGGTCGCCAGGGGTGGGGCTGTGCATCCTGAGCCACTTGCGCAACAGCCGAGACCACCCACTCCTCAACCGGTGCAGCAGTCGCCACCCCCGTCAACGCACTAAGTGGCTAGGGCGCGGGTGGTGCTGCTAAGCTTCATGCACTAGCCAATGCAACCAAAAGTCCGAACTGATGAAGAGGGCTAGACAATCCACATATACACTTCAACAGGTGCGACCGGTGCCGGCTACCCGCAGGGCCAGAAAGGTCTTCCCCCGGCAGCCTCCACGGCGAACCGGAGCATGAAGAGGATGCGGCTTCCATGACGTGAGGTGGCGCTATCCGCTCAGCCGACTGTGTCGCTAGTGCTGGCACCTCCGGTAGTCTGGCTCCATCTAGCTCTTTGAGCTCGGACCAGGTGGTAGCGGTGCCCATGACGTCTCTTCAGGCCACTCAAATGCTCATCTTGCCTGTGGTTGTAGCGGCTAACCCCATTGTTGCAGGCGGCGAGTGGGCCGACCCATGCCCACTCTTATTGGTCCGAAAAGGCACATCCTCGGCTATTGTCGGTACAGCTCGCCTGCTTGACATGATCAAGGCCAAAGCCAAGCAATGGGTGTCGACGGGTGCGAGGGGTCTGGCGGCTTTGCTCCAAGTGTTGGTCGTGTATAGCGATTAGAGGGATCATGCTGTAATTAAAGGGTGTTGCCCTTCTTAAGGCTTCTACAAACTCTTCTTTCTACCAATCCACTGAGACACAAAGCTTTTACCGAAAAAGGGTTTTCCCCCGCTTTGTATTCCAAAGCAACCAACACCATACACGTAGCATTGCTAGGGCGAGCAGCACATCAAACCCAAAAGGAAAAGAAGAAACAAATGCCAACAACAGCAGCTCCACAAAGCGCGGATGACCCGCCACCATTGCGCCCTCCGGAAACAAACCACCACAGCCCGAGGCTCCGATCCGCCGCGTACCAAGCAGCACCTCCAAGAAGGGATGCGACGTCGACGACGTGCCCGGACGTGTCCTAGGGTTTCCCCCGGCACGCGGAGGGAAGTGGGGGATGGCTACCACCGACACCCTCCAGGAAGGAATGGTGGCACCCGCCGGTGTCACCGCATCGGAGCCGGACGGACCATTACTGAGTGCACTAGGCCAACATATCGAAGGGTCCCTATCCAAACCTATTTGGGAGAAGACGCAGTCAACCAATAGAGGTGTAATAGTTTCCTCCACCTTATCACAGAGAGGACATTTTGTGGGGTGAGGTAGGCCTCGGCGTAACCAACCAAATGCTTCTCATAGTGATCCTGATGTAGTTCCTTGGTTATGCAAGTATCCAGCTAACTTGAAGCTCCACCCTGATACGTCTCAAATGTATCTATTTTTCCGAGCACTTTTGCTATGATTTTGTCCTCTTAACTTCCCGACAGTTCTTTATGCACTTTTGCTATGATTGTGTTACATCTATTACATATTTGATTTCATCCATGCAACGTCCATTATTCACTCTCATGCCTACGCTTTTCATACTTGTTGATCTCTTTACGTTACTCTTGTTCTTGGCAACTGCCGGGAATTGCTGCTTTTGTTACTATTTCCACAGCCACAGCTACAATCACTACATCGCTTTTGCTACTAATAGATTATGTCGAGCAAGTATTCTTTTTCAGGTGTGGTTGAATTGACAACTCAACTGCTAAGGCTTATAAGTATTCTTTGGCTCCCCTTGTGTCAAATCAATAAACTTGAGTTGTAATACTTTCCTTAAAGATTGTTGTGATCCCCTACACTTGTGGGTCATTAATACCACACCTAATGTTGCTCATCATGATTCTACATTTTTTTTTTAGATTAGAACCACGGATGTGCACACCACAATGAATGCACATACAGTGTGGCAACATGAGGGGACAACCTTGTAAGCTCATATCTAGAATTGTGGAGGTCAGGAAAAATCTCCGGCTGCAAGGAGCATGAGGAAGTGCTTTCCCAAAAGGCGGATTTATGTGAGGGCCAAGGCAAGCAAGAAAGACTTGAAATCTAATGCGTGGAATCATACTCCCATTGACAGATTTTTCGTCGTGTCCTAATAGCGGTACTAGAATGAGTACATGGATTTGTAGTCGTCACATCAAGCTACTGGTGCATCTAGAACAAAGAATGGGACACACGATATAGCGAGGTTCAAGCCCCCAAGGTGGGTCAAAGCGCAACTTCCTGCCTTGCTATTTTTCTTATATGCGGGGATAATACAAGGAATC
>NC_041385.1:560314195-560327520 GCF_002162155.2 Triticum dicoccoides
GACTGGTATTGATATCAAAACATTCAGCCTTTCCTACGTACCCTATAGGGATTCCTTATATGTCGCATGGTAAGTTTCCTCCTTGGTCGATGATGCCTCTCTTGGGCTCTGTGGCCCATACCCTGACCCAGAGGGTTCCAATGATGCAATCTTGACAGCGCCTAGCCTTGCATAATTTGACTTATCATCGACATATGTCTGTTGGAACTAACACAATTCGTTCCTGATTGTTTTGACAATAGCTTGTTAAGTCATTGAAGGCATCCACTTAAGATTTTTTGATGTGTTGTCAAGTCAACAAGTATGATTTGTAAAGTGGCACGAAATGAACATCATTCACATTTAATAATTATTCTAACTAAGTGTACATTTCACCCTAAAATAACAAAAGCATGCCATTTGCCACAAGGTTTTCTTAAAATGTTGAGAAAGACAATTACCTGGATATGATCAGGCCCAAGTAATCTCTGGTTGCATTTTAAAGCTTTGTGTAAGTACCTAAGAGCTACATGCACATTCCCCAAGCCTTCCTCCATCATGGCTACATTAATATATGTCGCAGCTGTGTTTGGATGAGATGGCCCGCATGTAAGATGTAGAAGATATAATGCACGCTTGACGTACCTAATTTGCACCAAAGGTTAATTTTTTGTAGACACTGTAGCAATGAATCTAAATCATTAGGGTCATATACTGCAAGGAGTATCAAGAGGATAGCAGGTATAGCACATTGTTTATTCAAACCTTAGATTTTCCCATATTGCAATAGCTTTGATATCTATGAAATAACCTTCAAGACAAGCTCATACACAGGTAAATAAACAGTTATTGAATCTTCAGTCTTTAAAGACATATGACCTTAAGGGAATTATGGTCCATCCTCGATAAGAGTTTTACATGACATCAATTAATAATTTAATAATTTGAGGCTAGAAGCAAATACCATACATTTTTACCCTCTGCAACCTCGGCCAAGAATAAAAAGGATAATACATATGCTTGCGGTTTAGCTACAATATCAGGGAAACATATCACTACCTAAGGATTCACCTAGCATTTATGAGTTTATAAGCGTCAGCATTAGGTTTGATGGTTATATGTTGATGGCATTCATGCAAGCGTCTAGTTATATTATTTCAACTGTTGTAATTAACAATAATGGAGTGAGAGCTGAGAGATAGCATCTCAGACACGAAACCACACTACAAAGAATTTGGAGACTCAAGAAGACTAAGCAGCTAGTTCCTACTCACTTTTAGCATTATTATCATAAGACAAGATTAGTTTTTTAATCCAAACAATAAAGCATAGAGAGAGAGAACCAAATATGCACATTTGACATAATAAGTTTGCGAAAAAAACAGCTATAACCTGAGAAGATAGTAAATATATTCTTGGCAGCAATAGCAAGACTATTTAATATGGCAAAATTCATCAGCATGACATAGCACTTTGCTAGATAAAATACCCTAAGGGAGGTCTCCTACTCTTTTGGATATATGTAACTTTTCTTCAACTTGCACCTGGAATGACTATTTTCTCAGCCCTTGTGAAACTGTAGATTTGCTGCATGAATAAAAAAAGAGTATTTCATAAACTGAACTTACTTCAGAGCCAGTTCTGTATGCTGTAAACGATAGTAGAAAACAGCAAGGTCTCCGTAACTCTTCATCGTATCAGGATGATCAAGCCCAAGTTCCCTCTCATTGATATCTAGGGCCTTTTGCTGATATATTGTAGCCTGCAATTTTCAACTTCACTAGTTATTAATATGCAGAAAAACTTAAGATCTGCTGATGTTAACGTAACTCCTCCTAAAACCGGAAGAAAATCACACTTTTATCAGAATTTGTACTATATTCTTCCCTATATGTTCCTTAGGTGTTATAGTTAGTGTAATCCAAAATTATAACACCTTTAAGTATCCTTCACTCAGTGTAACTGAAAACTTGCTTAGCAGAGAATGCTAAAAGTACATATTATTTCTGAGTTTACACAAATACCTACATGAAGAAAGTGCAATGGCACGTCTTTCTATCTCTGACGTTCAACAATTCCTCACTTAACTAAACAGTGCTATCACTTCAATTGTCTTCAAAATATGCATAGCAATTATTACAAACTATCTGCTGTGCACCTGAATAACCATTTACCTGATTAAAATCACCAGTGTGGTACAAAACAACAGCTAGAAGGCTATAAGCTCCAGCCGTCATTCGATGATAGGGACCACACACCATTATGAGCTTGGCAAGAGCCTACATTCATAGATAAAATAATTTATTAGTTCCCAAGATATGACAAATAAGGAATTGCAAAAAAGAAACGCACAAGATTTTACAAGGTACCTTGGTTCCATAATTAACAGCATCTTCAAGTTTACCCTTGTCAAGAGCCGTTTTGGAGGATTCTAGAAGTTGCCTTCCATCTGCAGATGAGCATGCAACTTGCTGCATTTTTTAAAAAACACGTCAGTTGTGTTTATGTGCCACTCATTTATCTAACAAGTTCTCAAAACACTGATAGCCATATGTGATGATCAAGCCATGACAGCACAATGTGATTTTTGTACAGTATGATAAAAACAATTGAACTGAGGAAAATACTTTTACCTTATGTACAGGGACAAGGCTAATAATGTCCTGTTTGTAAAACGGGAAAGCAGAATCCATGACGAAATCTCGGGGTGCCAATTCAATGCCCACCTAAAAGCAACCTTTAAGCTCAATAAAATGCACCGAGTGTGGGAAATGTTAAAAAGATTCAAACATGTTTACCTTATGGCATAGTCCTCTCAGTATAGCGTATTTCCTCACATCAACATAATGTTGCTCTGTGAGGTCATACTGGTATCGCTTTTTCAAGAAAGCAACAAGCCATCTCCACACTAGGGGATGCACAGCAGGAGAACTTCCAGAAAATTCAGATTCGGGAACACCAAGAAGTAAGTTCAGCACTGCAGGTATTGTTAATGCTAATTGTCGCATGTCTGAAGTAGCTGCAATCACAGATCGGACAATGTGCTTGAATGCTCTCACTATCATTTCATGCACACAAAGGGACTGTACGTGTGAGAGCTTCTCTGAAAGTTTGACCTACATAGGGAATTCTTAGATTAGCACATATCAAGCACTAAAAAAGAAATGACATTTCATCATGTTCAAATGAAAAATTGTTGCAAACTTACAACTCGTCCTAGGGAGCGCATCTGTAGGCCCCTCGTATGCATGAAATCTGTCAAGGTCCTACCATCAACAGGTGAAAGTTCCAATGAACCAAAATCGGCAACCTAAATAATTTCTTGGTTAGTTATTATGCCTCATGACTAAAAAGGATAAGCATGTGGGAACTTATTCATGTCCCATATGATGATGCGTACCAGCTTAGGAAGCGCAACTTCATCATAGAACTTCAGAGCCATCTCAATCAACTCAGATGGTGACTGTGGAGCACAAGAGATTAGTGTATGAACTTTATGCATGATTAGTAGCTACAAATGGCCACTTGGTAAGCAAGGGTGCTAAAACAATACGTAGTCTGTTTCATACAATTGATTTTATTATTTTGTAGAATTCAGAAGTGGATCTGACAAAATCAAGAAAGGTGAAAAGCCTTGCATATTTGATGTTGTTTGAAGTACCACGCGCTGATGTAAAAAACACTCGTCCATAGGCACTAGCACCGGTGAAATTTTAATTTAGAAGAACGGGCATTAGCACCCTGCTTAAGCGAGGCCTCGAGCAGGTGTAGGATGGGAAAGCACAAGACCCTTAGCCAGCTGCACTACAATTTATCAACCCCTAGTGCACCTGAGGTAAGCTCCACAACTTTGAGGTTCTGAGTCAGGTAAGAACACATTTCATGAACCCCTCCACAGCATACCTTGATATCCACAATATTGGCAAACACAGTATCACATGAAATTTAATACTGACAGTTATATATGAATTGTATTATGATTGCCAAAGATTAATAATCACAAGGAAACTCTATTTTAAATAGGACATTTATTTATAAAACTAAATGCTGAAATGAGGAGGGTATGAGTTGGATATGAAAGACAGCAAAGGGCAGATGCGAAATCATCACTTGCTATGAAAATTAATGCATTTCTACCTTCTGGTGGAGTCCTGTTTCTGAATCTTTCAACCTTGTAAAGGCGGAATCCAGTAATACATCCTTCAGCAAGATTTCACTCTCGGAGGTAATGCAGTCTCCTTGAGGCGATTCAACAGATGATGAGTTGACTTTCTGGTTTTCCCCGGAGCTTGTTGCATCAGTCAAACTTTTGTTCCCTGATGAGGATCCCTTGCCAGAAGCATCAACCGCATTGTTCGGGTGCTTAAGAGCTTTGAGAGGCTTCCCAAGCCCTTCAATCTTTGTCTCTTTCACAGCTTTGTCCACCATTTTCTTCTTTTCCTTCCCATCACCTTGTTTTTTGTCTTTGTCAGATTTTTTCAGGTCTTGCAAGTGCTGAACCCAACACGCACCAAGTTCCCATCTCATAAATGATTGTTTATCAGTCTCCTCTTCCTCAAGATTTTGAAGACTTCCCTTCAACAAGTTCTCAGCATAAGTTTGTGCTGCAGTTAGTTCTTCCTGCCTATGACTTTGTGTTGGTAACTTTTTTTCTCCAGTTGCATTGGCTTCATTTATGAGCATCCTCAAACTAAAAACAATAAATATATATAATAAAGAAAGAATGGGATAAGCAGCATAAACTTCGTGGATAACTAGAAAAACAAAACAAAGCATTGCTACCAACCTGTTGATGTTCAATGCATGGGCACCCCCTTCAGGTTGATCCATGATATCAGCAGGCTTAATAGAAGAAGCCACAATAGTTTTCTCGTAATTGTTAACCTTTGCTACAGCAACATACCCACAGTATCTAATATTCACGATGCCCAAACTGTCAACATCCTGCAAATTAGAGACGAAATTAGGAAAAGCCTCTCTTTTACCTGAATATGAGAAAGATCACCTTAATTTTGAACTTATACATGTGCAGCAGTGTTTTCATCGGCAGTTATTCCTTTCAAAAGGTTTCTCTCTCCAAGATGCTTAGAGTCCACTCCTGTGGCTCGGCTTCCATCTATCTTAGTGTCCAGCTTGCAGCTTGCATCTGAAGAATCTCTTGTGACAGTGATGCTAAAATTTCCCACCGTCTCAGAATGCAAGACCTCATCTATCTTGATTGCTGTTGACGCATCTGTACTCTCCATTACATGCCGGATGGCTGCAATAGTTCTAAACATGGCAACATCTACGAATAGACTGTGCAGTAGGAATGCTCTCCTGTCACGAATTTCCCTCTCCTCAGCAGTTTTGCAAGGCATGGATGTGAGATACATGAACTCATCTGCCCATGGCAACATGTCACTTTTGCCATTCCTTCCCCAACCACCTCCATTGCCTCCCCAAGTTTCATCCTCAGCAGGAAGGGGAGGAAATGTTGATGGTGACTGGGCAGCAATCGGAGGAACAAGCCACGTATTTGCACGATAACCATAAGGAAAATTTCCGAACTGCAACATACAAGCAGTTATAATTAGGTCATGATGCAGCATTAGATAGGAAAACTGTTGTCTGATGGCGGATGGAATACAAAAACATGATTCATATGAACCTGCAAGTAAATATGTAATAATCAAGCGCAACATACTAGAGGAGCCCCAAATGGAAGAAACTGAATATGAACAACAGCATAACTGTAGAAGGAAGGTAGATATTCCTAGAAGACAACCCAAATTGTTGTTTGATATTTAAAGTGCATTAAAATATATTCAACTCCTTTTCAGATCAATCATTATGCCCAAGCACACAATAATCCAAATGCAAAGTCACGGTCTTGTGAAAAGTTTCCATTGAAATTTAGAAAAAGATAAGTACAATGAAACACCCAAAATAGGGTAACAACGCACCTTGTTCCGTTCCAAAAATGCCTTCATAAGATTCTCGTATGCCTAATATATATGCAAGCACCATAAAGGATTAAATTCATATAACAAAGTCATAGAAAAGAATTAGAGATACAGAAAATGAGACTGCACAGTGGCATACAGAAATAGTTAAATAGTGCTATAAAATTGTAGGTAATTAAGAACCTCAAGTAGTTTCTAGAATGGGAATTTGACACTGCCAATGTACAGTATTGGCAAATGCCACTTTCCAAACCTACAACAATGCACTGGCATGCTCAATTATCAATTTTAGTACGTAGTTTAAATCTAAATAAGTGAAAAATCTGATAGGCAGATTGTTATTTTTGGCAGTAGAAATTTGAAAGTGGAGGGCTCGCAGCTGCTGCCAAAATAGACTTTACCAATTCAAACCTTCTTGCAGCTGAGGTAAGTTAGGAATTTTGTCCTGATTATTACTTATCTTCTCTCAATTTCATCGTCTCAATTACTAATGCACAAAAAGCGTACACACTACACCACAAATGTTCACACACATACATACATTAAAAATAGATTCAAAAATCTGCTGTTATTAACTACATTTCATCTTTAAAGTGTATATAAGTTCATTTGTCCAGAAGAGGCTACAGATTTAAGTGGGATATCTAATAACAAGGTAAAATACAATACAGGATGCAAGATTATTAGATAACAATTTAGATTACCCTAATATAAAATTTACAAACAGAATGTGAGATAAACGAACATTATTGAATGCTCTGCTGAGATGCCTCAATAGGTCGACAAGATTGTGGCACAAAACACGCTGTTTCCCAAAACTAAAGAACCCCTTTCTCTGAGCTTCAACAATGAAAAATTTCCCATTACAAAGCTTTGCCTGAAAGCCAGCCAACAATTCTCCAATTAGGGCACATGTGATGTCATTAGCAGGCATCTTAGCGCAAAAATGCTGTCAAAGATATAACTATTACCCATGATTACCTCAAGGAAGAAGAGATGGTCATCAGACGGTTGCTCCTCCTGTCGAGGTTGAGTCACTCTCTTTATAACTGATTGAAAGAGTTAAAATAACTCAGCAAACGGAAGAATTTGCCTCGCTAGAGAAATGTTCAGCTCAACAAAGTTCAAGCTGGTATCTCACGCTTAGCATTCAAAATAATGAGGAAAGTGTTAAATTACATGAACTACCATCTCAAGGACAAACAATGGTGAAGCAGACAGCAAGGATATACGGACAAATAGATCAAGGCAGAGGTTCCAAATATAATGCTGGCAGTACTACGGCACCTTAATGTTCTTTTGTTGCAAATAAGTTTAGGAAAACAATTAGTATCTGGCGGCCCATTCTAATCTCGCGTCAGCCGCATCGTGTGCTCACCCGCCACGTACCCGTGGGCCCCATGCACCACTCATGTGGTCCCTCAGCCTTATCTCTGCACGAGTTTGCAGACACTAATTCCTCTTCCGTGAGGACCGCTACCGCATCATCCTCTCCCCCTCCCCCCCCTCTCTCTCTCTCTCATATTCCCCAGCGCATCAACCTCCGTTGCTGCAACCCCCGACCACCGCACTGCCAGGCTGCACCATCACTGCTGCAAACCCCACAGATAACCGCGTGCCCATACTGCTACCGCTGTTGTCGCTACTGTAAGGTGGTGCTAGACGGTGACCACAAGGTGCGATGCCGACCACCGGGTACTGCGACGGCGGCAACAACTGCTGCGAACAGCAGCGGCCACTGCTACGAGCGCGCGGACATGGTGCTGCTATGGTGACGGCTCCTGCTGCGAGCCAGGGCCGCACTACTGCATCGGCAATGACTGGTGCTGTGAGTGGCTACAGCCTCTGCTACGAGCACGCGGCAACATCACTACTACGAGTCGGACGGCCTATGCTGCGACGGCGACGGCAACCGCTGCGAGCCAGACACCTGATGCTGCGACCGGTGACGCCTGCCGCTAAGAGCGCCGGCAAGGGCTGCTGCGAGGACGGCAGGGCTGCTGGGAGCGAGCCAGCCCGCGCTGCTGCTGCCTGTGCTGCATACGGGGAGTGCGACTCTGCGAGCCGTCAACGACGAGGCTCTTGCGGGCGCGGGTGGGATATTGCGAGCGAGGCGAGTGGGAGTAGGCTCTGTGCGCCCATGTAAGCATGAGATGTGCGCGCCGTCTCTTCCCCGTGTGCTCCTGTGAGCGCGGGATGCGAACGCTGTTCTCCTCCTATGCGCTGTGTTGGGCGAGGTCCAACGGCCACAGTGAAAAGCAATCTATGGCTCGGGAAGGGGCCGATCCGGGGCTGGGATCGGTCTGCCGGCACGTAGCATTGGGCATAAGTTTACAGTTCGAGTCAGAAGTCATGAAACGGGAGCGTGAAATAGATAGATCAGTTACAGGGCTTTGGAAAGGCTGTGAGAGAGGTTTTACTTACAGTGGAGGGGCGGTGAGAGGTTAGCGAGGGAGAAGAACTCATAGAACGCTCCGAGGCGGGGGCATGCACCGCTCATCTCTGCCTCCAGCTCTGCTGAGACAGCGTCCTCCTTGGCCGACGCTGCATTGGCATCCTTTGCAGCTGACTCCTTGGGCAGGGGCGGCGGTGAGCCCATGCGGCGCCCACCCGAGGAGGCAGCTGCTGCAGGCTTGGAGCTGGAGTTGGAGGGCTCCTTGGTGGCATCGGCATCCTTGGGGGATGGAGGAGGCGGAGGCGGCGGCGGAGAGCCGAAGGAGGCGGTGCATGCAACGATGTCCAGCAGCCGCCGTACGTGCACCAATGCGCTATCCTCGTCGTACTCCCCTGCATTGTGAAATTTTGGAGTTTAAGATGTACGGTTACGGATGGTTTATCCCTAGACACTATAGAAGAGAATTTAATAGTAATAATAGGACATATGGAAATCAAAGACAAAATTATGCAAATGAAGGTGCAGTCAGGTGTATAGGTGTGCAAAGGTACAATTTACAGGACACACGTCTAGAAACAATGGGCTTAACCAATCTAAGGGTATCTCTAATCCAACCGCAAAAGTCAACTTAAAAAAGACGCTCTTAAAATCTAACTACGAAAATATCATGCATTTTTGGATGCTGCATTCTAATCGAACTCCAATAATAAAATGCATTAAAATTGAAGTTGTATAACATATATTTAGCCATCATGTATGTTACAAACATCTAGTGTTTGCTGACTCTCACAGCAAATATTATGGCAAACAACCCTAACAATAATAAAATTTACTCTCGCGCGTGGCGGGTATTGGGGAGGGCATCGTGTGGCAGCGGTGGAAACCAAAATGTTAGAAGGGGAGGGTTGTTTTTTGTGTCAGCTAAAAACCTTCTGGGAGTTATGCATGTTTTGGGAATGGATTAGATGAACCTAAGTAAAAAAAGGGTTTGGGTGATTAGAAATTTATTTGGGTCGATTAAAGATGCCTTGAGAAAATAAATCCTCATTTTGCAGATATAAGATGTACCTTCTACCAGGGTGAGAGTATATGGCTTCAGTGTCACAACATCAGCACCATCCTTCAAGTGACCATCACGAGTCTACCGACAAATGAAATCATATAACAGGATTGAATTAAAAGATGTTCACTGCGGTAATATAGTATGAAGAGAAAAAGAAAACGTTATAAATACCTCATGCGAGAGAGAGTAGTTTGTGATTGCACATGTGGCAGTGTGGACGCAGAGCAGCCTCCTCACATCGATGATCCTGTCCGTGGAAATCCCCTGCGCCAAGCGAAGAAGGAATACTTGTTGCTGAAATCATGCATCAAGGAAAACAAACAGTGCAGAAAGAACTGTGGCAGCAAGAAGCTAAACCTTGAGAATGACATCGGACTGATCTGGGAGGTTGACGGTGATGTCAATGGCCACAGGGAGCACTGGTAATTCATCGAAGAAATTCGCAAATGATCAGCTCAAGAGAGCAACTATCTTCTCCAACTATTGCAAGCAAAAGCCAATCAAGGTGTCATGTCAACAATACCTTTCTCATCTTTCTTCTTCTTCTCGCCCTTGGCCTTGCCACGCTTGCTCTTGGGCGCCATACACGCGCCAAAAGGCGAGCAAGCTCAGCAGAAGATTCCCACCTAGATCATACGGTCGAAAAGAAAATTAAACATCAGTTGGATTCACAACCGCTACCTAAACATGTGGCAGACTTTAGAAGGAGCAGAATAGAAGAGAGTGATGGTGGTTGCAGGGGTAGGGCTATAAAACTGAAGTTAGGACAAAACAGGGAGCTATCATTGACATGTGTATATAAACACTACTTAGACGTGAAAAAGACATAGTTACACCCCACAACACAGGATTGACCAGAAGAAGATGCACCAATGGTGAGAATGAAGTGCAAGCAACAATGGTTGCGTTAACACCGTAACATCAATTCAAGTCGACATTTTTTTACCTCCTCTGATTCCAAGTGAGATAATTGTGTGTAATGATATATATACGGTACAACTGACTGAAATCCAAAAAATAAATCATCAAGCGGCCAGCTACGAAGGGATAAGTATAAGGTATATTAGCAGAACCAATGGACTAAGTTACATCTAATCCATTTTAAAGAAGAAAAATCACTTCGACATAAAATCTGCGCAAATGATGGATAGAAAGAAGATGACTACAGAAGGGTGAACAAGGCAGTAGGGGACTGAAATTCAAACCATGCCTGCAACGAGGGACATGGGAACAGACTCAAGAAATCAAGAGGCTAATTACGATAAAGGGTTTCCCCCCGCTTTATATTATAAAGCAAACACCCGATACATCCAGCTCGCTGGGGCCGCAGCACAGATACAAGAGGCTAATTTACCATGACACAGGCAGAGATGCTAAAACTTCTGGATTCCACGTAACTAGTTCACAATAAGATAAAGATGTTTTGGGAATTGGAATTTGAGAGAGCTTAACTGCGAAGCAGTGTTCGTTGTTCCATGCCCACAATGCACATCGAGGGAGGCACGAACATTGTTATGCACATAAACATATCGAAACACAGAAGCCACCAGGGATATCGATTAAGTGCACGCTAAAACAAAAATTGCCAAGAAAAGGCCACACAGTTGTGAATTCACACGCGCGCGCGCGAAGATATATGAAACTAAATAATAAATAGCAGGTCCAAGAATTTACTGATGGCCTTGCGCTCAGCTGCTCTTGACAGTACACCGGCAAGGATGTACCGATGGCCTGAGGAAGCAAAATGGAAGGTCAATTTCCCAAGCAATCAGCTAAGGTAAGGAGAGAGGCAGCTGGGATGAGGTAGGTGCACTGTCTACAAGCTAAGCATTACTGGGATGGAGGTGCAGGAGCAGAAGGGGTAGCAGTAGTGAGCAGAGGAGCCTAAGAGAGGGAGGGAAAGATAGATAACGAAAGGGGTTGGAGGCGGGGTTGATAAGGGTGGAACGGTGGAGATTTAAGATAGGGTCCTCATTGGCCCGGTCCGGTTCTTTAAAAAAAATGAAAATGCCGGTCCGGTTCTCTGGAAAATCGTCGTACAGTTTTTTGTTCGGGGCCTAGGCAATCGCCGCCGGTTTCATCGAAGTTCCTGTTCCGTTGTTCAGGACGTGGAGGATCAGGCGTACCGTGGCATAGAATAACACATCGCGTTCAGGTGGGTCGGAGCTTCTTTCTGGAAAATTTCTTCGGCGGCGGCCCAAATTCGCGGGAGAGGATGCCGGAGGATGGGACGGAGTTCCCCCACCCGAAGGAGAACCCAACCATATTCGTGCTCTCTCCGCCGTCCGCAACCAGGCCGTGGCCGCACTGTCCGGCGAGCTCGTCTGCCGCATGACAAGCTCGGCCTCGCTCCTCTTCGTGCTCTGCCGCTAGCGCCTCTCCTGCCTCGAGCTCGCCCCCAAGCTCCTCTGGCCTCCTCCTATGCCCGTGCCCCCGTTCCGCGCCGCCACGGCTCGCCATCTCCAACCCCAAGCGATGCAGAAAACGGGATCGAGAGAGGAGACCAGAGGTAAATGAGAGGGGAGAAGGAAGGGCACCACCTCGACGCCGTGCACGAGCTTTTCCTCGCGCCACCAGCCAGCCATCACCCTCCTGCCGAAGACGAGGTCGAGGCCGACCGCATCCTCGACCCCGCCATGGCCACCAGCGAGGCGGCGGCCTGCGCATCCCGCGCGTGGGGCGTGGACAGCTCCTGGGCCTCGTCGACTTCCCGCCGTTTCCCCGAGTCCTCCTTCCCGCCGGTCCCCCGACTCCCCCGCCTCCTCGCCGCTGCTGGTTTTTTTTTTTTCCTTTTCTTTTTCAGGCGATGCGCTGAGGAAGACGAGGGTGGATTTGGTTAGAACAGGAGGTAATAGCACCACAGGTCCTAAAACTTGTCCAGAATATAATGATTTGATCCTAAAAGTTTGTAAAAGGCAACTACTCCTAAAACTTGTCACAGATGTGCACATTTGATCCTGTGCCAAACACAAGCAGCCAAGTGGAGCCAGCTGGACCGAGTCGGTCAGCGCCGCAATTTTTGCATTTACCCCCCTCCTGTCACACATCAGGTCGTGCATCGGGCAACACTCTCCTCCCCTTTCCGCGCCACCAGGCCGCGGGGGGCTGCCAAGAGCTACAGTCCCTGGACGCGCGCGGAGGCCCGATGCGCCTACCTCATGTCGCACACCCCCTGCGCGTCGGTCGGGTACATTGACTACCTCCACCTCTTCTATTGCGGCTTCGTTGCGACCCCGGCGGCCGGGTACGCGGCGTTCCTGCTCTGGCTGGTCGTGTTCTTCTACCTACTCGGCGGCACCGCGTCCGAGTACTTATGCGCGCCGCTCAAGGGGCTCTACGTCGCGCTGCGCCTGCCCCCCGCTGTCGCCGGCATCACGCTCCTCTCGCTCGGCAATGGCGCGCCCGACGTCTTCGCCAGCGTCGTGTCGTTCGCTGCCGGCGACAGCGGGGACGGCGGCTGCTACGGGCTCAACTGCGCGCTCGGCGGCGCGCTCTTCGTGTCCATCGTCGTCGCCGGTGTCGTCGCGCTCGCACCGCAGGGCGCGGCGGCGGGGGAGGGGTCGTCGTGGAGATGTGTGGGTTCGTGCGCGACCTCTGCTCCCTCTTCTTCGCGCTCTGTCGTCCTACTCCTCCAAGATCGCGCCAGGCTTCACGACAACAGCATGCCTGCATTACCTTGAGTGCGCGCTCCGCATGCCGCTATACCATCCGCGCCACCTCACCGTCCGGCATCTCGGACATCGCCACGCACCGCTGGTCTCGGCCCTGCGGCGTGGCCTCTGTCGCGCTGGCGCCCGTGCTCCTCGCCACGACATGGACCTCGCACAGCCCGATGAAATCATCCTTGCGCCACCACAACAGCGACGGCCACGCGATCCTCCTTGCCGGCGCCGTCCTCGACCTCCTCCTCGCGGCCCTCCTCGCGGCCACAACGGGCGTCGCG